>NC_136490.1:147668017-147888017 GCF_053919585.1 Euprymna scolopes
GGACTATAGGGAGGGTAAGGAACTGACTTGATGGCCATCTTTGTCAAATAGGATTTGACAAGGATGGAGTTGTAAACTAATGCATTCGTGCAAATCTTCCGCATCTTCAGTTCCTCGCGAATAATGGTGTGTACATTTTCTACACTAACATAAACTGACTTATTGTTTCTATGCACACACAACTGTCTTCATCTTTGGAATTCTTTATTTGGCCAATCAGCAATGCTGCTCTGTTTTCCTTATTCCTCTCACATCTCTCATCGTTTCTTACAGACTCCCTGTCTTCCCCGAATCTCTTAAGCCACTCAAAATATGATGTTCAATTTATACAAGATGGTCTAAAAGCAGCCTAAAGCATTCCACACGTTTCTGTGGCATTTTATCTCCAAGTTTAAAACAGAATTTATTACATACCCTATTTCTAAAGTGTCCTCACGTCCACATTGCAGTTTTGAAATTCACCAGTTGTGGCAATCAGGTTTTAGGAGGGTGTATTCCAATTCGTGCTGTAATCCTTAAGCTGATCTTAAAATCATGAAAAATTGGTTAGTTATCTCACAAGATGTATAGCAATAACATACTGAATTTTTAAGAATCTACGAGAATTTTAAATGTCTGTACAAAAAGTCGTGAAAACTATTGAAGGAACCCCTAAAAAACTACGAAAAATAATTGAAAACTACGGTGATACTGTAAAATATTGAAGTGAAGTACTGTAAGATCGTGGAAGATCAATATGAAGAATAAATATCTTATAAGGAATTGAAGCATACGAAGGGTCTTGATCGCTAGTCAAGACGAGAAGTGAGTTAACAATATAACGAATTAAATTAGAACCAACGTTTAGGATCTGATCTTATGCATCTTTTATGCCCTCAATCATTGTAAAACGTATCTTGCTAAGCTGACTCAATGTTTTTGTTCCAATCAAGAAGGATCTTCTTTTAGGCGATGTTTTTTTACTACATTAAAATCCGACTACGTGTCTAACTCTTGTTGAAAGTCACATAAATAGTATATGTCGTCAAATGTGAGTAAAATAGTTTTTGGCAACTGCAAACGTAGGACAATGTACAAATTGTACGAATACAAATGTCGAAGTCCTCATGCACAAGATTAAACAACGACAAACGCCTATTTAGGAAAACCAACCGATTATCAGACTTCCAACCGATATCTATTCTTTCGATACTGCGTTAGCTCCGCCTAAAACTGCAAGCTTCCACGATAAGAAACATAACGTACTTGCGAAATAAGTTTGCATCTGGTCTTATCTAATTGCTTATAAAGAAACATATTTTCTATAAGTCTATATTGTATATTCTGCATTTATTAACGACTAACCGAGGATATGATAAGGCGAAACAATTTACGAGATCTAAGAACAATATAGAAAATAAACTCGAAAAAGACTAGAATAAATTACAATAAAAGAAAGAAGACAGATCGCGCAAAAAACATTCCCACCTGACTACAACTTGGATGTCTTCAACAGTTGTCACGTTAAGATAAATGCTACAATTTCGAAAGCAATCGCCATGAACAAAATATAGTAACCGGGCACAGAGTAATTTGAAATAAAAATATCTTTAGTGATAAAATCTAGAGAAAATTCCAGGTAAAAATGTTAGATATTAAAACTAAGGTATAATAGATAAAAAGTCTAAGGTAAAGTTTCACGATATTTATGAAAGACAGTATAACCTAATTGATCTCTGATGATAATTCTATATTTATCTTTGAAATTATTTTGTGATCTTTTAAAGTAATTGACGAGCCTATTTTTTTATTCAGACTATAAAATAAACTGAATATCTTTTCTATTAGTCAAAATTATATACACTGAAAATAAATACGTAATAGACCGCAACAAACTAAGAGCAAGAACTACTAATCAAAATGTATATATATATATGCTAGTATATCTATAAACGATAACTTGTCTGTGTCTGTCTACATTTCCCTACGCAATAACTCTATCAATTTTTAGTCTACAGACACGAAATTTGATATACAGGGTACTGAGATTTGGAAAAATCGATGTGATCGGTTTTCGGCCAGTAATTTGGCGGTTAAAGAGTCAAAGTTCAACAATTTGACCTTTGAGAACTCTACCATACTCCTCCGACAATTTTGGCTCTAAACAATTGAAATTTTAAATATAGGTTCCTTGGACATGGATTTAACTTAATTACTTGATTAGAGCCAAAAACAATAAATCTTAAGGGGTCATAATAGGGGTCAAAGTTAAAAAAATTGACCATTTTTTTTTTTTGCTCAGCATACATCGCAAAACACCCGGGAAACCCCGTGCACCCATCCTAGTATATCTATAAAAGTGAACGTGTCTATGTGTCTGTCTGTGTGTCTGTCTGTGTGTCTTTCTGTGTACATTTCCCTACGCAATGACTCTGTCAATTTTTAGTCTACTGACTCGAAATTTGATATACGGGGTAGTGACATTTGAGAAAATCTTTGTAATTCGTTTTCGGCCAAAAACTTGGCTGTTAAGGGTCAAAGTTCAACTATTTGACCTTTGAGAACTCTACGAAACTCATCCGTCAATTTTGAGTATAAACAATTGAAATTTTAGATATAAGTTACTTGGACATGGGTCTAACTTAATAACTTGATTAGAGCCCCAAACAATAAATGTTCAGGGGTCATAATAGGGGTCAAAGTAAAAAATTTGACCCTTTTTTTTGTTTTGTTTTTGCTAAGCATACACCTCCAAACTTTCGGGCAACACCGGGCATCCATGCTAGTATATCTTTAAAAGTGAACGTATCTGTCTGCGTATCTATGTGTCTGCGTACATTTCCTTACGCAATAATCCTGTCAATCTCAAGTCTACCGACTCGAAATTTAACTTGATTTGAGCTAAAAATAATAAATGTTAAGGGGTCATAATAGGGGTCAAATTGAGAATTCATATATTATTTAAACCAAAATTTCAAAGAATGGGTTGATAGCAACCAATAGTGTATTTCATAATGTTTGAATTTCTCCGATTAGTCTTGAAACAATTATAACGAACGATGAAATACATTATTTGTTGTAATCAAACCATTCTTTGATGTCTTGGTTTTTGTTAAAACAATATATATATATATATATATATATATGTGTATATATATGTATATATATATGTATATATATATATATATATGTATATAGTGTAAAATTTTGTTGAAAATTCAAAGACTCACGTTTTCTTTTTATAATCTTCGTTTATTTCCTGGATTTTTCCATTAAAGCTGTTTCATTAATGGGTAGGCAATTTTACGATTTATGTGTCAATAAAAATATCCTGTCCCCACAAACTTCTTCAGCTGTTTATCCATTAGATTTTTACAACAAAAGGTATATTTTTACCATGCTGAACATTGTATTTTGGGTAAAAAGATTTATATATATATATGTACTAGAAAAAGTACCCGTCGTTTACTGGGTTCAAAAACAGCCTACAGAAAATAAACTCATATCTGTTCAAACTGAAACACTTATCACAATATTCTGTGAATCTATATAAAAAAAACTTGTTAAAATTTGTGACATATTTCCATTCTATGGAGGTCAGGCGCGAACGAACACCCCATAATTTTATTATACCATATTTCTTCAAACTGAAACCTTATCATCAAAGTATACTTACGCAGATAGATATGAAAAGTCTTTATTAAAGTTTGTGCCTATTTTCAATCTATGGGGGCCAGGCGCGAACGCAGACCCCACAATTTCATTATACCATACCTATTTAAGTTAAAACAGACTTATCAAAGTATTATTATGTACATCTATATCCAAAACACTTGTAAACGTTTTTTTTTAATTTTTAAATTTTTTATTTCCATACTTTGTGGACCATGCGCGTACGCAGACCCCACAATTTTAATGAATCATCATTATGCCTGATCAAACGTACCCAGTCCTGTGTCTCGATAATCTTCTATCATTATATGTGATCAGTTTTCTATAATAATCAACAATATAGGAGCCTATTCTTGACCAAACACACACAGACGTTCAGCTTTATATTATACTAGCAAACGTACCCGTCGTTGACTGGGTTCAAAAACAACATACAGAAAATGGACTGTGATTGATGAAAGTATGATAGGTTATGAAAAGGAGGGGGTTGTAAAGAGATAGGTTTTGATACTCAAAAATTTTACCCTCAGCAAAATATGATGTAAGTAAAGATAATTTTCGCGAAAATATATTTTTTATATCAACTTTGTTTCCATTTGTAGCCAAGAGTGACCAACAAAATCATGTTTCATTACAAAGAGAAAATTTTATATATATAATAATATAAATATACAGGAAATAAATGTTACCATTGTTAATAAAAGTTACTTTTATGGTAGGAAAGTTCATTGGTTTGTATTTTTAAATAGTTTGTATTTTTTTTTTTAATTCACGAACGGTTTTAAAAAAATCAAAATGGCAGCGACTTTGAAATGAAGAGCCCCGTTTTCAATTTGAAGGAGGGGCACCTGAGCAGTCTGTGTAAACAATTTAAGAGAGTTCCGTCAACGTAAGGAATATTTATAAACATATTTTAATGTTTTCCGTTATTTTGTGTTTGAGGAATATTCGATTATGGCATGTGTAGTTTATATAAAAATTCATTTAATTAGTTATCTTCTCAAATTTCGTTTTAATTTCTGTTCGCTGAAATTATTTCAAGTAAAGAGCATTAAAAACTATTCCAAAACAAAAAACAAACATGAACTGAACTTTTATTGGTAACATTTATTTCTTTTATATTTATTTTTTCGGGGAGTCGTTTGTTTGCTTTTCTGCTAACCACTCTTACTAAATAATATCGACGAAATATTGAAAAACAAAGAAACAAAAGCAGTTTTGAAAAATAATGAAGCTTTACTTACTTTAGTAAAATAATCCGAAACAGCAAAATGGGATGTTAAAAAAGTAAACACGTAATTACTTTAGTTTTTTAAAGCAGGAATCGATATAAATATGAATAAGAAGAAAATGGCGCCCTTTTTCAAGCAGAACAGCTTCGTTTCAGTTTTACAGCATTGAACGGTGTTGTATTGCCCCGTCGGATTCAGGGTTATGCTATTGTAATGTAAAGAATACGCAAAAAGGGTTGTAATCAACCGAATTCCTTCTAGTACACTGACAAAAAAAGCTTAAACAGATCTTTAAATAAAAATAAAAAGGTTATGTAAATGTTTTTAAAAAGACACGTAATAACGTGAGCAGGATTTTTCCTTCTTTTGACACGATAACAAGTAACGTTCTTATTCTTTAGTATTTATCTATTTATTTATTTTCGAAAGAGTGCCACGTGCAAGTGGAGAAGGAAAATAACAGAGTTATGCAAAATTCGTGTCGAGAATTGTCTAAAGTTCCGACTTTTTTTTTGGGGGGGGGCTTTCACTTTAATAAGAACGTAAATTTATCAGGTGAATTTATTCGATACTATATGATTCCAGTCCAAAAAATAAATAAAAGCTAACATGAATTATGATTAAAGTTAATGTGTTATTGTGGACCGTCACTCCTTTTAAAAAACCTTGTTAAAATTTGTGACATATTTACATTCTATGGAGGTAAGGCGTGAACGAACACCTAATAATTTTATTATACCATATTTCTTCAAACTGAAACATAATTATCAAAGTATACTTACGCAAATAGATATGAAAAGTCTTTGTTAAAGTTGGTGCCATATTTCTATGGAGTACAGGAGCGAACGCAGACGCCACAAATTTATTATACCATCCCTATTTAAGTTGAAGTATACTTATCAAATTATTCTTATGTATATCTATATCAAAAACCCTTGTAAACGTTTTTCTTTTCATTTTTTATTTCCATACTTTAGGATCAGGCGCGAACACAGACCCCACAATTTTTATGAACCACAATTCTGCCAGATCAAACATACTCATTCCTGATCCTCGATATATCTTCTGTCATTATATGTAATCTGTTTTTTTTAAATAGTCAACCATATTAGGAGCCTATTCGTGACCAGACACACACACACACACACACACACACACACACACACACACACACACAGACAGACTTCAGCTTTATATATATATATATATATATATATATATATATATATATATATATATATATGTTTAAAATGTTTAACGCTAATTTTGGCGTTGCGACATTGAAATTGTTAACGTCTTTCCCAAAACAGTTTACTTGGCGTCTAAAGGATTAACGCACCTGTTTCATTTGAAATTTTCTTTTCTTCCCAATCTTTCGTTTATTTTCCTGATACATATACGCTTATTTTCCTGATACATATGCACCGAATATTTATTTTTTTAATTGTATTTTAACAAAACAAACAACCAGAAAAATTGAAAACATAAAAAATGTATAATTAAACAGATGAATTCTATTATTTTTAATAATTTTAGCTTAAATGGACTATACTGCCTAAACACACACACACACACACACACACATACACACACACGTATATATATGTATATATATATAATGGTTATATAGTTTTAGTTTTCTAGATGTAAATCTACTGAAACTCTTGCGTTTATCATTGCTCGATGAATGAACAGAGAATGTTTATTATATGTATATACAATGTTTATTATATGTATGTACAATGTTTATTATATGTATGTACACTGTTTATTATATGTATGTACAATGTTTATTATATGTATATACAATGTTTATAATATGTATATACAAACATTATTCACTACATGTGTGCACATGTTTCTGTAATACCTCTTGCCGCGTCATCAGGCCAAAAATAATTTTCTGATGATTATGACGTGGTCTCTCTAGAAAACGGGCACTCCAGAAACATGCACGCACATATGTAGCCAATAATGTATGTTTAAATAACGACACGCACACATATATCCGTGAATGTGTGTGTGAAACGGTAAGCAGCCTTTATACACAACGTATTTATTTTCATAACGTTTTTTTAGTTAGTATATATATATATATATATATATATATATATATATATATATATGTGTGTGTGTGTGTGTGTGTGTGTGTGTGTGTGTGCGTGTGTGCCTGTGTATTCATGTTCGCCCACTGCACTATTCGACCTTGCGTAAAAGATTGAATGTCATCTTGCACTATCTGATTTGCAATCGGGTATTTCCTGTTAAGGTTAGGTTTTGTACATAAGAGTAACGCATAACAAAGCGCAGTAGTTATAGTTTTTGAACACTTGCATGATTTGGTTACTGTTATGGACTTAAACAATGTCACAAAATCAACGAGATGGCGGTATTTTGCATTAAAGAAATAAAAAGAGAAAAAAAAAACGAGTTAAGCAAGATCACAAAAATGTGGTCACACTTGAGTTAAACTTTACCTTTTATCGTCTTTATTTAAGAGTTTGCGCTTTCTATAAATTATGCAACGAAATTATCAGTTGTTTTCACAAACTGGAAATTATCATTCAAATGTTGTTATTTTGATAAACACCATTAAAATGTTTTTATTGTGATAAACACCATTAAAAGATTAAGATTATAAGCTTTGTTTTGTTTGTTTTACATTGTTGGCTGAATTTATTTTCCTTGGCCATCTGGAAGAAAACTTTTTCAGTTACCTTTTCAAGATTCGACATCCGTCATACAGATCTGCTTTAAGCTAAATTTACAAAAACAATTTATTATTATTCGTATAAATTATTTTTTAAATTAAACGTAGAAGTATCTGATAACATATTATGTGCTAACATTGTTAAATCTATACAAGTCCGAAATGACATAAACCTGTCAGACTATAAATAAAAGGTGGAACGATCAATTTGTCGCTCTAAAGAAAACAACACTACAGCTTTATTTTAAAAGTTTTTTCAAAAGAATTAATTCAGGTAACTTGATTCTGTAGTAGAGCTGACACCTATTCAATGTAGCTGTCTTAAGTCTCATTCACCCTTTTGATACGGGTCTGAAACTGGAAGCATGATTTTTCAATAAGCGACGGCGTGAGCTCGGCGGCTGGCGGTGATCTGGCTGACTTGTGTCCTGTAGGAGGTCATGTTAGTGATGTTATTGACGTATGATTAAACAAAATAGTCAAGCAGGTTCAGGTCAGAGGAGGTGAAGGGTCAGCGAGAGAAGGGTACAAAGTCGTAGCACTTCTTCTGAAGCCCGGGTCTCTTTGGTCGTGTAGGCCGGCGCCGATTCCTGTCTGCTAGCGGCCACCTGATTTCACCAGGAAATCACCACACTCTTCAGCACACCCAGGTACACTTTGGTGTTGACTCTCAAGCCGACTTTGAAGATATGAGGTGCCATGATATGACCCTTACTTGAAACCACACCAAAAACCATAACCGTAGGCGGAAACTTCGCTGAACTGTACTCTCAAGCGTTGAACCGTCCGAATTTGCATTTTGAGGGTGCTGGACATGGTCTTGTTGTCATAAATGGGATCAGTAAAGAACATAAATTAATAAGCGGCGCATTTCCGTTCTCGCGCACTGTGTCACTTTCAAACATGGTAGAAGGCCCCTATTCTTCTTGGGATTTGTACCAAACTGGCCAACTAGTAGATGGTCTGCATAAAAAAAAAAAAAAAAAAAAAAAAACGATTTTCATCAAACGGAAATGGAATATCGTCTTTTCTAGGGCGACAATTTTATCGTTCCACCCTGTATTATTCAAGAAATATTAAACATTTTCATTGTGTTAAAACATGTCGATGCGGCATTCACCCTAGGCGGGTTGAAGCAGCTTCCACTGTGCAAAAACAGTTTCATGGTGAATATTAAATTCACAAGCGGTCCCAAATCGCATTAATTTCTAAATAAACGATGACGTTAGATTTTTGCACAGCTGTATCGATATTCTCCTACATACAGCGCCTCGTATTCCGAAATGGCCATCCATCTGGTATTGACCAAACTCAACGTTGCTTAACTTCGATAATCTAACAAGAACATGTTGGTCAACGTGATGAAGCTGTATGGTGTTTGTTTGCTTAACTTGGCTGATTACATACAAATTTCCATTCATTTTTCTTGCGCGCGTTGCAAAGATACTTATTTTAGTCATCTTTTCGAAATTGAACATCTGTCCTGCACATTTGTTTTGAACTAAATTAAAATAACAATTTATCGGTTTATTTGTATAAATTATTGGTACAAAACTTTTGCCGATGTGTAGTCGGGTTATTTTAAAACATTGTAATTTATTTTCTGTGTATTGCTATTATTTAAACATATCATCATAATTAATTTATAAATTTTTCTTTTAGATAATTAAAAGCATGAATTATAATTTCTCACTAATATTGTCACCCATGTTGACCTGAAAACGACCTACTTTACTCAACAGAAAGGGAGATATATTCCACCATATTAATGTTTGTCCTCACACAGAACTACTGACCAAAGATCTCCGATGAGAATTTGATTAGAAAATCTTGCACCATCCTGCATGTTCACCTAATCTTGGTCCTCTGGATTATCACTTATTTCAAAGATTACAACATAGATGGCGTTGGCTAACATCACTAGACACTAGAGAAGCTTGAACAGAAATTATTCATATTTCCCCTCAAAATTTAAAGAATTTTACAAAAGAGACATTTATAATCTCGTTGACAGATGGAATCAAATTACAAAGAACAAGGGTGGTACTATTATGAATAAGGATTTAAAAAAAAATAGATTTTAATTTTCAAGATGAAATTTTAAATCGACAAAACTTTTGCACCAACCTGATGTTATTGTTTGATCAATTCTTATTACATCAAATAACTTAATAATAAGCGCCAACAGTATTAAATCTATGGAAGCCCCAAAACAAAATAACTTGTCATAGTTTATAACCATACTTTTTACAAAATTTCGAAATTCTTATTGTTGTAAAATACATACAATACTATGAAGATTAATACATACGCTAAGCTATATATTTAATCAGTTATTGTCTTCCATATTGCTTTTTTCTGTTTTTTTACGCTTTCAGAATTATATTTTTAATCAGTGACATATTTTTTTACAAGGTAGTCACGACTTATCAAGACCCGGAAGCCACTCGGGGATTCAGGGTTATTGTGTGTACAGTACGTTAGTTTTGGAGATCTGATGAAGTGTCTTACATAAGGAGGCAGTTCATCAGGAATTTGTTCACATTGGACTCGAAGACATCCAGGTTGTAGTCAGGTGGGAAACAGGCAACCGAAACAGAGTTCCACAGGCGTGCACTTCTAAGAAAGAAGCTTTGTTCATGGAATCTACGTTTTGATTTAGGCACAGATAAGGAGTGGGGAAAATTTTTGACAGTGGTTACAGATAAGCGGGTGTTTATCGTGAAAGATTGGCGAGGGGGGACGAGAGATTGGAGTTCAGACGAACACCTGCCATGGTAGTAACGATAAAACAAAGACATGCTCGCAACGTCTCTTCTGTGGGAGAGAGGTTGAAGGGAAGAGAAAAGGGCATCCCCCACTAGGCCACGAAGTCAAGGCAGGATAGGCTGTTTTTAGCAGCTCCTGCCAAGATGTGGCAGCAGTATTCCATCCTTAGACGTACTTGGCTTTTATACAGATAGAGAATTGCATCAGGGGTGAGATATCTTCTGGAGCGGTAGAAGGATCCTATCATTTTTCCAGCGATCTTGGCAACTGACTTGATGTACATATTCCATTTCAGGTCAGGGGTAAAGGTCAAGCCCATAAGCTTATCAAAACATGGAGCTTCCCCTAGACGAGAGCCACCCATATCAATTGATGCCAGATGGGGATCAGAGCGTTGCTGATGTAAAGATAGGAGTTTGGTTTTAGATGAAGTAACCAGCCACCTCCTCCCCCACTGTACCACGCGTTCAAGATCAGAGGAGAGAGAATCTGAGAGAACTTTGTCATTTACGGCCTTTGATGTGTTGCCATAGATGGTCGTGTCATCAGCATAGATGTCAACGAATGATTTAAGTATGTGTTTTGGGAGATCATTGATGAAGAAGAGAGTTGGGCCTAAGATGAACCTCTGAGGGACTCCAGCATTAATATTGATGGCTTCTGATTTCTGCCCATCAATTACTATTCTTATGAGCCTATCAGAGAGAAATGATTTTATGACCGAGAAAACATCTCCAGTTATACCGTAGCTTGAAATCTTGTGAAGTCGGCCACTATGCCATACCTTATCAAAGGCCTTTGATATGTCAAGAGAAATTGCCCTTTGCCTGTCAAGAGATTCGCTAATCCTATGAGATATAATCGTTAGCACATCTGCTGAAGATCTGGCAGAACGGAAACCATATTGCAGGTCACTAAGAAGGTGGTTGACTACTTCTTTATTTAATATTGATTCCAGCAGCTTACTTATGACGCACAAGAGACTTATTGGTCTGTACTGAGAGGGAGAGGACTTATCACCTGAGTTCTTTAATACAGACATACTGATGAGGTTTTCCAGGGTGTTGGGAAGCACTTCTCTTTAAGACAACACTTAAAGAGTTTTGTAAGTATGGGAGCAAGTTCTAGTTGAAGCTTTTTCAGCACAATGATTGGAATGCCGTCAGGGCCAGTTGCTTTACTGGAACCAAGGTTCTTGATTAGCTTGGCGACATTACGCACATATATTTGTATGTTGCAGAGCGTATTATCCGTTATAGGACGAAATAGGAGGAGTTGATGGCCTTCGTCGCATAGGGTAGAATTAGCTGAAAAGTTCTTGCCAAATAGTTTGGCCTTGTCTGATACTGGCGAGATGACCTCAGGTCCATTGATGATGGTTGGGATAGAACGCACGCTTCTGTTCAGGATCCCGTTTGCTATTTGCCAAAACTGGTGGGAACCAAGCCGCTGCTCAGCTACTTTGGATTTAATGGACTGAGTATATAGCTCTCTTGCATTTTTTATTACTCTTTTGCTGTGGTTGCTGGCAGTCCTGAAGGTAGCTTTAGTCCCAGTGCACCTATTACGTTGGTAGCTATAGAAAAAGTGATTTCTGTGCGCAATGGCAGTAGCACATTCAGGGGAGAACCATGGCTGGCTGTTAGGTTTTTGTTGGAATTTTTTGGATGGTATAAATCGGTCTATGCCTACAATTAGCCATTCGGTCAGGTCTGATACTATGGAGGACACATCTTTTTTAAACATGGAATGCAGTGGTCGATCGGATATAAGTGTACGGAAGTCATCCCAGTCAGAGGTAAATCTCCAGACTTATTACATTTCGTTTTTATCTTAACTGATACCACCACGTGGTCGGAAGATACCAGAGGAGCCAGAACGGAACTTTAACATAGCTCAGAGGAGGTTGCGAGAAAAAGGTCTAGAAGGCTAGCATACTGACCGGAAGTATCGGGCACTCTTGTGGGTTCGTGGACAATCTGGGTGAGGTCATAGGCAATGGCAAAATCATGACAGAATCTCTCCTCATCATCTGTCTTGTTAGAGTGGATCAGTCATTCCGCATTGTGGACATTGAAGTCACCACAAATGTGGGTGTTAGCTGAAGGGTGAGCAGACAGGACGTGGTCAAATTTTTCAGATATAGTCTTAAGGATAGTAACTCCGCTGTTTTGGGGGCGATAGAGAGCGAATATAAATGCAGTGGCGTAAGCACGTACAACCCGGAAGTACATATAAGGTAAGTGAAGGTCTTCTCTGGAGATATCTCTACCAGTATTTTGCCTGCACGAATACCAAATTATTCAAAGTATTCGACCTCATTGAAAATAATAGATTCCAAATATGCATACCTTGGATCTACAAAGATTTTCTCCTCAATCCCGGATTATACTTTAAAACCTGCAATTATTCTGATATATTCATTGCTTTGGATTTTACTTAAAAAAACGTTAAAAATAAATGTATAAGATTTAATATGACATTTATCAATTCTGGAAGAGCACTTTTGTAAACTTAAATATAAATATAAATATTTAATTTAAATTAAATCTAAAAATTACCCTAGATTTATTTCACGTAACGTGTATTTTGCTGTACTTAAAAATAAAATATATCTGTTATTTAGCAATTAACGATATAGATATAAATGTTTCAAGTAATAAAGTTTCAAAAGTGCAAATATATATATATATATATATATATATAACATCATCGATCAAACCCCAAAAATAGAGAGAAACACGCACACACACACACACACTATATATATATATATATATATATATATATATATATATATATATATATATATATATATATACATAAGCCTGACGAATCCTACAGTGGATGAAACGCAGAATATTCAGTGTAGCTTAATCGCCATATATATTTTATAAATTACTAACTAGCTCTACCTACGTATTGAGCACTTTTGAAGTAAATATTTAAAGTTTACGCATAAATCTATACTTTCGTATATTAAATTTGTGTGAGTAAATGAAGTAGTTATATATATATATATAATATATATATGTATATATATATAGATCACTTTGTATGTGTGTGTGCGTGAGTTCCGTCTTATCTTTTGCAAATTTCACACAGAGGTAATTTATATGTCTGACAGTATGTTTTCGAAATTGAAAATATATCTAACATTAATCATATAAACAAAGGTTTAAATTCCACTGTACATTTTTATTTTTTATTCTAGGTTCATAAACTATATTTACTTCAATAAGCTGGTTATAATGAAGTGTCTTCCCCCTATTTATGCTGATGAGGAGACAATATCCAGAAATATTTTACTTATTTCTCGATGGTTTTATTAGTAACTTTCGAATTAATAAAAAGATATCGTTCCCGAAACGATCGTACATATAAATTTTATTTTGTTATGTTTCCTATCATGAAAAGTTTAGTGATAATTTTACAAGCATTAATCTCTCACCCTTTCCATATATATATATATATATATATATATATATATATATATATATATATATATATACGAGAGAGAGAAAGGAGAAAATTGTTACTAGCCGTCGTAGAAGTACCATAATTCAAAATCTCAGAAGAAATCGGTCGAATGGTTCCAAGATTATAGGAACGGTATGCCTCAATAATAATTTATTTTCTTATATAGATATGTATGTCATGGAATGTGATAATATATCGAGAAGTAAAATGTTAGAAGACTAGTTTTTCATTTTACCGACAAAATTACTGCAAGCAAACCAAATCAATTGAATCGAAGTCATATTTTATAAAAAATAATAGTAATCACTACAGTGTGTAGTTGCATCTTTTCAGACTACTATGTGCCAACACACCAGTCTTAATCATTGTCACCTGGATATTTTCAATACTGCCTTTGATCAAGACAAAGACGGCTTTTGGAAATTCTTGCTCAATAAATTGCCAGTCTGGATGCTATTTTCTATTGTCTCCACGAGATTCAAAGAAGAGAGTTTCTAAGTAATTGAAGTCGGAGAAAGTTCAAGATATATTCCGCCATGATGAAATCGATTTTAGTAGAAAGCAACAAAATCAATCGCTTTTTAATTCCGGTAAATCGATATTAATCTGATTGTGAATCGAAAGAAAAATGCAGTCTTTGAAAATGCATTCCTTGATAAATGGAATGTCAGTAATTCTGAGTCGTATTCTGTTGGCAGCAACTTTTTAAAAGTAACAATATAAATATGGCGTTTCTTGGCCACTATTCGCTACTCATATATTATATTAAAAATATCTTATTGTATCTCTGTGTCCGACTTAAAGTAAAAAACTACACAATGTACCCTTTAAATCATATATCATCGGATTTCGTGTGATACAAACCTCATTATTGGAAGGACGATGCTGTAATAGTTATTCAGTTTTTGTCACGAATAACTAAACTAGTTTAAAACAATATTGAAACTATGTCAAAAATCAGTCGGCTTTGTTTACTTCTTGCTTCCTCCTTGCTTTACTTCATTTTAATATATTGAACACACAGCCAGAAAGAGAGAAGTAAAAAGAGCAAGGATGAAAGAGGGAGCGGTTTTGTTTGTTTCACGTTTTATTTGTTTCTTTCACCTAATAATATTTATAAAAAAATATGCTAACATGAAACATTCAAGTTTTTTAATAGAATTTTCCTGATAAAAATAAAGTTTCATTTTTTTTAGATGAGGACTGATAATTCGTATTATTTGGATTATTCTGACTACTGTTTTCACCCTGAGTGTAATTTACACAATGTTTCGGTCGATATAACCTTCGACCTTGTATATCTTGTGGACTTGACAAACTCGGGAATGTTCCTGTCAGAACTTTGGGCGGAATTTCGAACGGAACCTTTTAATTACTTGACGGGGATATTATGCTCTTGTTCCGTCAGCCATGACTGGATAGAGGTCTTAAGTAATTCACAATTGTACTTTTTAGTCGTCCACATTGAGAATTGCACCTTCAACCTTCAGGAAAATATGACTTTTATAATTGATTTTTCCCCCCAAGTACTCTAACCATTGAACCATGGGTCTTTAAGTTCGACAAGATACACCCGAAGAAGTTCGAAGGTTGTAGCGACTGAAACATGGTGAAATTGACACTCAAAATGTTAAACATAAATGTAATTTTTAATTACATAATACAATTTATACACATCATAGTACATCAACATGTCAGAAGATATTTTGAAGAGATTTGGAACATACTTATTAGTACATGTATACATGTACATACATGTATATATTTAGTATACAAAGTAAAATAAGCCTCTACATAATTTCTTTGTCACTGATACATTTCTTCCCACACAATAAATACATGAGTCTGGTTTGCCAGTTTTTTTTGTGAATCGTTATTAAGTAGAAAAAAATGGAATTTGATTTCATTAAGTGATTCGAGTAGCTCTGTTTATGTCTCTTTATTTCTTTCCCACCTATTTTTTTTTTTTTTTTTTTTTTTATTACATTTTCACCCCAAACAAGGCAAATTGCCACTTTGGTGTAGGGGGCTACTATCAGGGGCAACAACTACTGGGGTACTATGTAGGGATTTGGGCAGCAAGGTGTCGGTTCACGTTACACTTGAACTTCTGCACGTCAGTACTGTTGGGGAAGCAGATACCTGGAATGGAATTCCAGAGTCTTGCGGTTCTGGGGAAGAAACTATTGGAGTAAAAAGATCTTTTACATCTAGGGACCTCTACAGTGTGGAGGTGGGATCTAGTAGCCTGTCGGGTTTGTCGAGGGTGCTCGCGTCATGGGGGCACAAGTGATTGCAGTTCATCAGAGCATTCACCACTAAAATACTTGTAGAACAGGCAGAGGGATGCAACATTTCGTCGATGGGACAGAGGCTGAAGCTTAGATGCCAGTTCAGGGCCTATCAGATTTGCGACTCTCTTTTGAACCTTGTCAAGGAGCGAGAGACTAGTAGCAGATGCACCAGCCCAGATGTGGCAGCAATACTCCATACATGGGCGAATGGTGGCCTTATAGAGGTACAGGATACTTTCGGGTGTTAGTAGTTTTCTAGCACGGTAGAGAGAGCCTACCTTTCTCTCGATTAAATATATGTCCCCCTTTCTGCCGGCAGGCTGAAATATTGAGTAAATATTTTTCATGCGAATACAACCTCTATTTTAAATAAGTATTAAATAAAATTGTTCTCCAACCGGAGAGACGTGTGGATTCTGACAACGGGCATATATATTTACATGTAAATATTCATATGTGTATATTTGTATTTATATATTTATATTTACATGTTTATATGCATATATTTATATGTACATATTTATATGTAAATATTTATATGCATATATTTAGATGTATATATTCATATGTATATATTTACATGTGTATATTCATATTTATATATTTATATTTATTTATATTTATATATTTATGTTTACATATTTATATGTATATATTTATATGTAAATGTTAAAATGCATATATTTACATTAATATATTTATATTTATATATTTATATGCATATATTTACATGTAAATATTTATATGTGTATATTTATATTTATTTATATTTACTTATTTATATGTATATATTTATATGTAAATATTTATACGTATATAATTCTATTAATACAAGAAATCACTCAGGGAAAAGAATTGTTAACAAACAAATTATAATAAACAACTTTGGTTTAAAAATTAACATTGGCAAAAAAAATAAAAAATAAATAACCCAAATTATTGCATGAAAAACAATTGCCATTGGCAAAAATGCTAACCGCGGATTTCCCCACTCTGACTCGTCCCACCACTACACTTATTACTATTAATAACTATTAAATACTCATGCTTTTAATGCTATGAAAAATCTCTATCCTTAATCAGTCCAGTCGATCTGTTCGGTGCTTGTGTAGCTAGTACATATTTAATAGACGACGGAATTTAATAACGAGTTATTTTATGAGGTTTACGTATATACAAACATAATCAGAGTTTTATAGATATACTAGCAGTTCGGCCCGGCGTTGCCTGAGTGTTTGGAGGTGTATGCTGAGTAAAAAAGGGTCAATTTTTTTACTTTGCCCCCTATTATGACACCTTAAAATTTATTGTTTTGGGCTAAAATCAAGTTATTAAGTTAGATCCATGTCCAAGGAACCTATATCTAAAATTTCAAGTGTGTAGACCCAAAATTGTCGGAGGAGTTTGGTAGAGTTCTACAAAGGTCAAATCGTTGGACTTTGACCCCTTAACAGCCAAATTTCTGGCCGAAAACCGATCACATCGATTTTCCCAAATCTCAGTACCCTGTATATCAAATTTCGAGTCTGTAGACTTAAAATTGACAGAGTTATTGCGTAGCAAAATGTACACAGACAGACGGACACATAGACACACAGACACGTTCACCTTTATTGATATATAGATAATTAGAGTCAATTAAAATTTTGAAGGATATTTCTTTTCAAGATGGAAATTATTAATGACTAAAGCGGAATAAAAACGAACAAAGAGATAAGAGAACAGATCTGTTTTACTTGCGTCAGAATTTGCCTCCAGCCATCTTTATGGATTTCACCAAGTAATGGATCTACTATACTTCGTTTTTTTTTTTTTTTTTTTTTTTTTAGAGATCTCATTTCATTATCACAACGTTTCAGTCGATGATGTCTTTAACCATATCGACACGTGGCTTAACGGATATAAAGGATATTTTAAGGTTCAATCTTCACTGTGGTTAAACCAATTGAGATTGAAACAATATTTATTTACTCAGCATTACTTTCATGGCTGATGGAAAGAGAACAATCTAACCCGTAGATTAAATAAACGGTCTAGTTTTACATTTTCTATTCATGTTGCGAGTTTGCCATACCATTGTGAGTTTGAAAAAATATATCTGAATATCGGAAGTTATATCGGCCGAAACGTTGTGCGAATATAATTCAAAATGAAAATAGTAGTTCGATAATACAGATAAAAAACTCTTTAAATGAATAAAATGAAAGTATAAAAAAGATAAAAAGTATTTTTTAAATAAAATAAAAAAGTATTTATAATGCAGAAACGAATTTATTTATTCCTTCAATACTGATGGAAGTTAATAAGTTTAATTGATTGGCGTTAATAAGTTGTATTCAGGATCCTAGACGTTGTATCAAAGTCTACAGTTACCCAAAGGTGCTGAGTTCAATCCTGAACGAAGGCAGTGAAAAAGTAACATTCAAAACAGAGAATCAGCAACTATGTCCCAAAGCCTAGCTGGAGTCCGAACACGGTACCCCCGTAATAAAAATAAAGGGTTGGGTTCGAGACTCCTAACAAACGGTTCCCCAGTTCGATACAAAACACCTGACGAAGACCGGAGGGCAAAACGGCCGAAACGTTGTGACAATAAGACAACAAGATGAGGAATTCAGTCTGACAATCTCAATCAATGAAAACACCTCATCTAAAAAATACAGACAATTACTATATATATATATATATATATATATATATATATATATATATATATATATATATATATAACTACTTCATTTACTCACATAAAATTAATATACGAAAGTATAGATTTATGCGTAAACTTTAAGTATTTACTTCAAAAGTGCTCAATACGTAGGTAGAGCTAGTTAGTAATTTATAAAATATATATGGCGATTAAGCTACACTGAATATTCTGCGTTTCATCCACTATAGGATTCGTCAGGCTTATGCGCGAATTCTGTGGTTGTTTCTTGTTTTTATATATGTTGAGGATTTTAGTTAGCCAATCAGCTTTCTAGTATCCACCGCGCCCCTTCCTATCAGCCAATGGGCATGCTCTTTATCGAAAAAAGGATCTGTTTTAGAACTAGGTTAGTGGTTTAAGGTAGACGTTTTCCTCCCTTTTTATATATATATATATATAAATAAATATACATATGTGTACACCGCACACTTTGCCCAGTTCAAAATAAATGTCTAACAAAAAGCGTAGTTTATCAAGCAACAATATTTGCGAAAGAAAACCCGAATAACAAGAAATATTACGTAGGCATGACTTCCTTAGATTTCAAAACCCGATACTATGACCACAAAAGTACATTCAAAAATAAAAAAAACACCGTAAAAAACAACACTAGCGAATAAATACTGGGAACTCAAAGAAAGGGGACATTCGCCGGTAGTCGAATGGAAAATAATAAGACAAGCTACCACGTGCAGACATTTAGACGACCCATGTAAATTATGCCTTCATGAAAAATTTGCTATCCTGTACTTTAAAGAACCCCAAAATCTATTAAACTGTAGACGAGAAATAGCAAACAACTGTGTTCACAAAATAAAACTTACTCTAGGATAGCGATACAAAATAGCTTTAAAACTAACAAAAACAATAGAAAACAAACAAATAAATAAATAAACATGAATATACATAAACGATCACACATATATGTATATATATATATATATGTATGTATGTGTGCATGTATGTGTGTACACATATGTATATTTATATATATATATAAAAAGGGAGGAAAACGTCTACCTTAAACCACTAACCTAGTTCTAAAACAGATCCTTTGTTCGATAAAATGCATGCCCATTGGCTGATAGGAAGGGGCGCGGTGGATACTAGAAAGCTGATTGGCTAACTAAAATCCTCAACATATATAAAAACAAGAAACAACCACAGAATTCGCGCATAAGCCTGACGAATCCTATAGTGGATGAAACGCAGAATATTCAGTGTAGCTTAATCGCCATATATATTTTATAAATTACTAAATTATTATATATATATATATATATATATATATATATATATATATAATTAATTTCCCGAATATATCAATTTAGCATGACTCAATGTCTTTTTTTTCGATTAAAATCAAGATATACCGATACTATACTTCATATTTAAAATCCTTATTTCAATTTGTGCAAAATTTATGACGAGATTTTATTTGTAAGAACACGCATACAATTTACGGCTTAAGCTTAATTAAAGCTGAGAAAATTTAAAATTCAGGTTATATTCTTAATTCATGTCTATTAACTTTACTGTAAATCTGAAATATTTGAATTTTCAACTTGAAGGCTAGTCCCATCATTATCATCTAAAGAACTCTTAAAACGTCCCAAATAAATTGAATTTTTTGAAAATATTAAATGATTGATTTCTAATATTTACCGTTAAAAATCTTAATATCAGAAATATGTGAATTTGCACATAAAACTTCCACCCACAAATTACCCACTTTCATGTCTGATAACTATGCATATGAATATATTAACATGCACACACACTTAACTTTATATAAATAAAAATAAAAACAATAACACCAAAAGCAGTATGTGTGTTTTCCTTTTCCAGTCGGACCACAGCTACCTCATTTGTAAAAGGCTCTGTTGGGTTGAAATAAATTTATAATGAAATTTGGCTACATTTGGGGTTGTTTTCCTGAGCTTTTAACTTTTTTGTACTCTGCTACGCATTGAGCTCTCTTACTTTAGATATCCTACAAAAATTGCTCTATCCTTTATGAACACTGCATTCTATAAATAGAAATATATAGATATATTATAAAGAGAATATAATAGAAATACAGAGGCGGCATAATCACGTTGATACACCGGTTCTTATTAGACCGCTGAAGTTAAGCAACGTTGAACCTGGTCAGTACAAGATGGATGACCAATTAGATGATGTATGTAGAAGGACGTCGACACCTACCTGCAAAAACCTAACGTCGTCATCTCCCCTAACGAGGATATGCATGTGACTGGGGGACCACTTGTGAATTTCATATTCCCAATTGAACTTTCTCCTTTGAATGAAACCGATTAAATCCGAATAGGGTTAGTGCCGCCTCCATACTGAGACGGAATCAATGAATAATATTGTTCTGCGTAGCAAGCTTACAGGCACATGTGTCTACACAAATTGGCACCGATGTAAACAAATCCCTTAAGAGATAAACATATTTGCGTTCATAACATCCATTTGTGATCATCAAGATGAATATTCAGTTCTTTTATTGTGGCGTCATGAAATGTTCCGGGGTTTGTAACATCAGACACTTTCTGCCAGATTATCCAGCTTGAATTGATCAAACAAAAACTTTCATCTCGTTGGCTGCACAAAATAATTCTTTTCAAACATTTTTCTTTCTTTGTGCTTTACGGTTCTAACGGTTCGGCCGTCACACAACCAGCCAATGAGATCGTTGCATTTCTCTTAATGTTGTTAGGTGTCGACTTCCGCTTTTTGCATCAATCATAAATCCACCATCTTGTAATTTTATTATTTTTCTATTCCAACTTGACAACTATAATAATATAATAAAAAACAGTACAGTTAGCATCGAATGAAACTACACCAAATAGTCGAAGGGTCAGGGAGGATGAAAAGACCGACGAGGGAAAGCATAAACCAGGCCTCCACTGGATAGGCGAAAGAGGAATGAGACCCTAGGAGGCTTAATGACACATAACCGTCATTACTAGCGACAGATCTATGACAAGAAACTGTTGTGATAACGGAAATTCATTTGCAAAGGTTATCGAAAGAAAATGGAGATTACTGAAAATCTGGAGAATCTTGTCACCCAGACTCCATGCTACACCATCGGTTGTTGTCAATGTGCAATCAATGATGATGACCTGTCTGATAACTCCTAGTTAGTAGTAGTAGTAGTAGTAGTAGTAGTAGTAGTAATAATAATAATAATAATAATAATAATTCTGATTTCGTTTATGAACGTCTCTCTGGAAAGGGATGGGATTCATTTCCAGAGGATTTCCCTTAATCCCGGCTTTAAACCAGGAGCTTGTAGGTTTTCAATTGTCCTTCCAGACGACTTGATACTACTCCTAGTGTACCAACTACGACCGGGATTATTTGTGTTTTAACCCCGTGTATACGCCTTATCTCCAAGGCCGATGGAGCATAATTGCTCCACTTCTCATTCTCCTTCTCTCTCACATTTCTGTCCCAGGGTACTGGGAAGTCTACAATCTGACAGTTTTTTGAGACCTTGTCTATGACGACCAAATCCGGACGATAATGTTCCAATTGCTTGATCGTTATGATACTTTTGTCCCACCATACCTCTACCTTGCCATCCTCACTTGTTCTCACTTCATCAGGAACCTCCTCAAACCATTTTCCAGCACACTTCACCCCAACCCTCTTACACACCTCCCAATATATCCGGAGTCCCATGCGATCATGTCTTTTGCGGTACTCTCTCTGGGCCAGTCCACTACACCCTATTGCAAGGTGCGCAATTGACTCTGAGATCTTACCACAAATCCGGCATTCTGCAGCAACTTCCTCTCATAGAACAACTTTTTTTAACAATCGTGTTCCTAATGCCAGCTTTGTGCTGCACAAACAAAAGCTTCAGTACTCTTAGCCAGATACCCAGTTCTAAGCCATTGCCATCGTATTTCATCAGCCACTTCTGTTATATCCCGGAAGAACCTTCCATGCATTTTCTTCCGAGACAGTTCCTCTGCTCTTTCTCTATCCATACGTTTCACATAATCAGCCTTGGTCTCACATACCTCCACTTTATTGGCCACGCCCTTAAGCATCCATCCTCACTTCTAACCACATGCTCCTTCAACATCTCCTCGGTTCTAACACAATCTTTTACACTTTTCAATCCTCTCTCACCATCTTTCCTCTTTTGATACAGCCTTGCTACGTTACTTCGAATGTGAAATATACCAAACATTGCTAAAACTTTTCTTGTTTTGATATCCATGGCATGCAAATCCTTGTCAGACCATTCTAAAATTCCCGCACTGTATCTCAAAACACTGACTGCCCATGCATTTACTGCTTTCATTAGGTTTCCTCCATACAATTTCAACTTTGCAATTAGTTTCACTCTTCTAAGATACTCCTTCCTGACTTTTTCCTTCATTTCTCTGTTCATGATGCCCACACTCTTCAGCACTCTTAATACTTATATCTTCTATTGCTTTCATGATTTCTCCATTTGGTAGCCCTATTCCATTCGCATGAACATTTACTCCTCTTTTCATCACCAACACCGCACATTTACTAATCCCAAACTCCATCCCAATGTCTTCTGAGTATGTCCCGACAAGTTCTACCAGTCTCTCCATTTCCTTTTCATTATTACCGAATATTTTCAAATCATCCATAAACAGTAGATGGTTGAGGCGTCTGTTACCAGATCCAAAGTTATACACCAGTTTTTCTCTCTTCAAGAGGATGCTCAGTGGCACAATTATCATTACAAAAAGAAGTGACGATAACGAATCTCCTTGAAATATCCTACGTTTAATGCCAACCTGCCCCATCTCCTCTCTGTTTGCTGTCAGCACCGTTTTTCATTGAGCCATACTTGTCTCCAAAAGCTCTACCACATTTTCAGTAACCTTCATCATCAATAGTGTTTCACGTATCCATGAATGAGGAACCATGTCATAAGCCTTTCTGTAATCGATCCATGCTACGCTCAGATTCCTCTTCTTCTTCTTCTTCTTCTTCTTCTTCTTCTTCTTCGCATCCTGCATTATTGCTTTATCAATTAGTAGTTGCGCTTTAGTACCTCTCGAGCCTTTCCGGCACCCCTTTTGTTCATCAGGAAAAACACCATTACTCTCTAGATGTTCATAAATTTTCTCCGCAAATATTCCAGTCAACAGTTTCCACATCAATGGCAGACATGTAATTGGTCTATAATTATTGGCGTCTGTTCCTTTTGCAGGATCTTTCTTAATCAGTGTTGTTCTTCCCTCCACAAGCCAATCAGGAACATCTCCCGACTCTACAACCCTTTGCAGAGCAGCAGCTATAGGTTGATAAAGGCATGGAAACTGTTTAAACCAGAAGCCCATCACTCCATCTGGACCAGGTGCCTTCCAGTTTGTCATCCTTCGTATGCCAGCCTTAACGTCATCGATGGCTATCTCAACGTTCTTCATTTGCTGCATTTCTGATAGCCTTTCTCTGACCTCTCCCAACCAGCTAGCCTTCTCATTATATCGCCCTTCGACAGACTAAATCCCACTCCAGAACGTCCTTGCATCTTTTGCATTTGGAGTGTTGTTATTTCCCGCCTATTTACTACCATTTAATTCTTTATACAGCTGAGACTGATTGTTCTGGAAAAGGTTGTTCTGTCGAAATGCAACACTTTTTCCAACAAAGTTCCTAATTTTCATACCACCAGTGTCGACCTTCTCTTTCAACATTTTTAGAACGGTCATCGTTCCTTTTTCCAGCAATCTATACCTCCTTTCAAACTCGTCCTTGGCTTTCTGTCCTAATTTAGCTCCTTTTCTTATTTCTTCGATTCTACCAATGTCTTTCCGCCACCGTTTAATACTTCATTCAAGCCGCCTTTGCCAGTGTGGCCTTCTATTCTTCATTTCTCCCTTTTTCCTGTGTAATAAGCCAAGACGATTCGCAATAACGTATGACGCTGCATACAGAAGCCTGTTAAGTTCCGTAATCAATATGTTCTTTCTTATGATCTTGTGAATTACTCCTTGAATTATTTTTACCTCGTTTTTCACCTTCCGCCTATCACTACTCTTCATACTTGGAATCTCTATGATATCGTCTCTAAGAAGAACCTCTCTTAACTTCTGAAGTACTTCTTTTTCTACAGAAGTCAAAGTTCGAACTTCATCAACACTTCTCCATACACCTGCTCCTTTCACTGGCTCCATTGTCTCAGAGTCAATGATCTCATCTGCTTTATATCCTTCAAACTCTTTCTCATTACTTCCCCTAACCATAGGATTCCATACCTCCTCAGTTGTCCGCCTCCCATCATCGCTTACATTTCCCTTCTGCACTTCCACTCTCCAGTTCTTTCATCAGAGCTAGTTTCATCAATTTTACTTTCGTTATTCATTTCATTCCTAACCATCCATTCAATATCTTCTCTTGCAATCACTGAAAGTAGGTTGTTATTTTTAATTTGTTTTAACTCTAACAACAACAACAACAACAACAACAACAACAACAACAACAACAACAACCACCACAATAATAATAATAATAATAATAATAATAATAATAATAATAATAATAATAATGCAAAAAATGCATTTTAAACAACTAGGCACACCGTTAGCTGTATTTGAAAACGGAAACCACAAAATTCTATGGAACATTGTCGTACAAACAAGAAAATCGGATGTAATAATAGTCGACAAGAAGGTGCTATATATTAGATTTCGCCAATTCAGCAGATTACGGGGTAAATATTAAATACACGAAACTGGCTAGACAGCTGAAAATACACGGAATGTGAAGAAAGTCAAGATAGCACCACTAATAGTAGAAGCGTAAGAATAATCTCGAACGACTTCGAAAAAAAAGAACAGAAGATAAATCAGGGAGATGACCGAGAAGATACAACAGATAACAATAATGAAAATGACTGAAATATAAAGAAATTTAAAGAAAAAAAACCCTCGAATGCAGAAGCTAATGTATATGAGCTACAAATACTAATCAGACATATAGAAGGTGCAAGAGAAGTCAAACAAAAAAGGAACACCATATGGAATCAAGAAAACGGAAACCGTATAATTATAAGTTAATTCCCCCCCCCCCAAAAAAAAACTTACTTGTGTCAGCATCAACTGGCAAAACACCAAATATTCGAGAAGGGTCGAGGAAGGTATAAAGACAGAGAAGAGAAATAACCACACTTCCACTGGATGAATGCGAAGAGAACTTGGATTTTGGAAAGGCTTATTGCTAGCAAAATTCTAGTGACAATCAATAGTTATAGCCAATGAGAAATCAACAGTTGTTGCGATGATGAAAAATCATTTGCAAAGATTACCGAAATGGTAGACAGTACTGGAAATCTGAAGAGACGTTGTCATACAGACTCCAGTTATTGTCAGTAAGCAATCTCTCATGATGACTTGTGTGAGTACTCCTTGTAAGTAACAATAATAATAAATAATAAGCGCTAACCTATACAAATCGTAAGAGAAGAAAAAATAGAGTAACACTATATGAAATCCCCCAAAAAACTAAAACCGACAAATTCTAATTTAATCACTCCCAATCCCTCCTCACAAAATCGTAGTGTCGACACCGACTGGCACCATACCAAATAGTCGAGAAGGGTCAAGGAGGATGGAAAACCCGAGAAGAGAAATCACTAATCAGACCTCCACTTGATCAGTGCGAAGAGAACTGGAAGTTTTGTGAGTGGAATTTGTATATTATGTTGGCTTTTTAGAGTTGCTAATATTCTTAAAAAGACAAAAATCTACCATAAGTTTTTTAAAACATAAATAAAACTTATTTACGATAACATACGTGTATGCATAAATCATTCATAAATAAACGTGCTTTATCAAAATAATAGAACGCTTCGTTCTTATGCGGTTCTACGCATGAATTATTCTGCAAAATATTATCCTAATTTCATATATTTAAAACATTTTTTCTGAGATTCCGATAGCTAAAAGAAGGAAGACACAGTCAAGGACGCCAGACGATGCGATACAAGGATCTTGTAAAAGCATACTTAAATAAGTGTGGCATTAATACGGGTAACGAAGAGGCAAGCTGAAGATAGACCATCGCCGAAGGCACAGCTACCTTCGAGGCTAACCTTCATGTGGACCTCAAGGAGGAAAGAAGGAGAAGAATGGAGAGAGAGAAGAACGTTCTTGAGTCAACCCTCCAAATGGGAATAAAGCTACCTGCTCTCACTGCGATAGGCTGTTCAAGGCCAAGATCGACCTTGTCGACTATGTCCGAGGACACTAAACTCAGAACACTACCAGGATTCTCATCGCTGAAGAGTTACTAAGAAAGAAAGAAAGAGAGAGAGAGATAGAGATAGAGATAGATAGAGAGAGAGAGAGAGAGAGAGAGAGAGAGAGAGAGAGAGAGAGAGAGAGAGTTAGTGTTATTTAAAAACAAAACAACAAACAAAAAATAGGAATTTTTTCAGGAACCGGTTGCAGCAGAAGTATATTTTTTTAAGTATTTTTTGTTTGTTGTTTGAGCGTTGAACGAATTGTAAGGTGCATTATTCGGAGTTTTCAGACTACTATTCTCATCTTGGTTGCTAAGTTATGTAACAAGGTTTGTTTTTTGAATGGTAAAATTTATGTGACACCTTAGATCAGTGGAAGACGATAAAACCACTTAATGTCCGACCGAGGATTTTTTGTCTCTTTGGTGAAATTGCAAGCAACAAAACACGTATTTGGGTACTATCTCCAATGAAGGACAACGCCGAGTACTGCGATAAGAGTTATCCATTTATTTACATGGCTGTCTTTATCACTCCCTCCTACAGCTATGAAAGTAACCCATTTCTCTTTTCTGTTTCGATGATTGCTTAATAATGGTAAGAGTGTTCGTTAATGGACCGGAAGATCGGGGTTCAATATTTGGTTGAGCCATATCCACAACTTTAAAATGCTACTTATTATAAGAGAGGCATCAAGGGCAAGTGGGATAATCATGGATATGACTTGGCATCCTCTTCTACAGCTCCGTGTAGTAGCAAATAAAAAAGAAAACCTTTGGGTCGTCCCGACTATAGTCGCCCACTTAATTTATAAAATATTTTATAAACATCGGTATCCGAGTGCGTTTATTAGAGGATCTGAAAGTGCACCATTCTTCTTATTAACTCGTGTAGGGTGACTCTGAAATCTTTTTCGCACATACAATTATTTTGAATAATTCGTCATGGTTTAATTGTAAAGTATTCTTATGTCAGTTTCTTCTAACCCTAACCCTGTACGCAGACAGCGAAGACGCCAGAAAATAATATCTAGTAGGCATTCCAACCCTCTGCATGTCTTAAAATCCATTTACATATAACCTTTAACATGTTTAATCTTACAAGAAAACAATTAATTCAAGTTTGTTGTTGTTAATTAGTTTTGCGATTATCAGAAATTTCAAACCACAGTCATCCAACAATCGATTGAAAAAAAATAAACATGTTCAATTGAATGACAAATGAAAAGAAATGTTATAATAAGAATAAAACGGTTGGATATCAATGAATTAATCAGAACGTACAATGGCACATGTGAAATTGTTAGTAAAAGATTGTATGCGGATGACAAAGTAAAATGAGCAAAAGATGCCAAAATAAATGAAAGGCAATCAAGTAAGAAAGAGATATTAGACATAAAGGAGAATGAGATTAACAATAACTTGAGGATGAAACGATGAAATTGTAACCCTAGAAAAAATGACATGATTCCATTTCCGTTTGATTTAAATCGTTTTCTTTTGTTGCAGACCATCTACTAGTTGGCCAGTTGCATACAAATCCCAAGAGCGATAGGAACATTCTATCATGTCTGAAAGTGACAAAATATTTAACGAGCCTGATCGGAGATGCGCTGCTGTACAACTCGTGCTCTCTATCGATCCAAGTTATGAAAACAGGACCATTGTTAGCACCCTCAAAATGCAAATTCGAATGGTTCAACACTTGAGGACACAGTTCAACGAAGTCTATCCTTGTGGCCATGTCACTAGTAAGGGTGCTGGAGGTAACGTTTCATCTGGGCTGACGTTACCCGCCTGATAGTCAGGGACCCGAACCTTGGATTAACCACTAAGAAGGCTGTCCTATCAGAAGATGCAAAGTACTGGGGCTGCTGTACTGCCATTTGGTGAATGAATTCTAGACCATGCAGTAGTCTCTGGTGGGGCCTCTCGATGACCAGTGAGTAATTGTTACGGCTTTACCTTATCACGTGCTACAAAAAATTCCTGTCTTTTTCTCTCTTACTTTCCCTCTCTGTCCTGCTCTAACTAAATCTGTCGACCTGTTCCACAAATCTCAAAATCTCAACATGTAATATCTCCAGAAAAAAACACGAATAAACCTAGAACCCCATCCTCCAACGTATACCCCTACTACCATGTCTCCTTGTCCAACATCAGGGGGTCTACGTTCAAACCTTCCAAAGGTTGAAACCCAATTACAGGAGACAAAACCGGACATTTTCTTCCTAAGCGAAACTGGCGTAGGACCGGCCACTTCCCTAGATGAGTTCATAATTAAAGGACGTAGATTCCGTGAACAAAGCTTCTTTCTTAGGAGTGCAGACCTCTGGAACACTGTGCCATTTGTCTGTTTCCCACCCGACTACAATTAAACATAAACAAATTCCTGATAAACCGTCCCCTTAAGTAAGACACTTTATCAAATCTCCATTACTAACGATTACTACGATATTATCCCATTGATTACTGTACACGCAATAAACCTTATCCTCGAGTAGCTTTCGAGCCTTGATATGTGGTGACTTCCATGTAAAAAAAGGGCAACATCATGACGTCTCACATTTTCGGTTTGAAGGTCAACACCAAAATGTAGCTGGATGTGCTGAAGAGTGTGATGATTCCTTGGTGCAATCAGGTGGCCGCTGGCAGACCCTAAGTGCGGCAGCAAGACTTGGCGCCGGCCCATAAAAACAAGGAGACCCAGGGTTGGCTTAAGAGGGAATACGTTTTTGGGGTCTAAACAGCCTGTATAAATAATATGAGAGAAGAAATTTTGAAAAAATATTTTAGAGAGGGGGATCACTTTTCTATATAAATTTAACGTAAAATAATCATCCACTTTTTGGCAACTAAGCGTTCGACGAGACATGTCACCTCTAACATTTTTTCAAATTTGGCGAACGAGGAGGGGGCAAAAGATGACAAATACAATTTGTTTTTTTGGGTGGCGGGGGTGCGGGAATGACATTTGAAACATAAAATAATAATAAATTTAATTATTTTTTATGAAACCATTCTGTATTTTCACTTAACAATTTCATAAACAAAACAAACCCCAAGATATGACAAATTCAATAGAAACATAAAATGACGAAAAGTTTCATTTAATTGTATTTGGAATTAATTTTTCGTAGATTTTCATTTTTTGGGACGTTCTGCCTACTTGGCTAATTTTATTTTTTGGGATCGCACGGGCATCTGCTGCTATTTTTTTATTGAAACAAGAGTTGTAATGATTTATTTTTAATTAAATTATATCTGGAGAATAGCTTCTTTTCTTTATACCCTTTCTGCCGAAATATCTGATGGAGAGGGTATCTCGTACTTCTTTTTTTTGGAGGCGATTACATTTACATGTTTTTATCTGTTCTTTTATTTTTGTAATTGTTGTGGGGATATCCACGTTGCCCATGTTGAAAATGATTAGTATAGCAGCTGTGTTCTAAACACACACACACACACACACACACACACACACACACACACACACACACACACACACACACACACACACACACACACATACTTTTTATTTGTTTTTACATAAGTATTAATGTGTCACTCCACATTCATGAGCATGTTTCGGTCAGCTAGTTACTAGTAACTAGAGACCTCCTTAGGCGATCTAGCTTATACTAAAGCTGAGTCGGTAATGGAAATCGTTCAGATATTCAGCGTCACAAAAATTATTTTCAGGTCATATTGCGTGTTATTAAAAATAGAAGTAAAAAAGAAAAAAAAGAAAAAGATATTTAATATATGCGAAGAAGACAAAAAGAGGTCTGTATTGAAATAGAGCAAAAAAATGGGGGAAAGGCGTAAGAAAAGGGAAGAAGGAAAGGATAGGAAAAATAAGAAAATAAAAGTAAAAATTTAGATGAAAATAAAAAAATAAAATACAAATAAAGAATAAAAAAAGGAAGAAAGAAAGAAAGAAATAGTAAAAAATAACAAATGAAAATATAAACCTGCCAAGGAAAATATATATGTGTTTGAGTTAGGGGGAAGTAGATAGATACATTAATCGATCGACCGATAAATGCATCGAGAGGGAAGGAGATTATGTTTATACTGAAAAACGGAGTGGAAACGGCAGAAAATTTTTAAAGAGAGGGAAAAAACAAAGAAAAAGATAGATAGGAAGAGATAAGGAAAGACATAGATAGATAGATAGATAGATAAATAGAGAGATAAACATATATATTGATTGACAGATAAGTAGATAGATAGATAGATAGACAGACAGACAGACAGATAGATAGATAGATAATGTATATACTAAAAATAAAAATTAAAACAGAGAGGAAATATTAAAATAGAGAGATTAATATATATATATATATATGTTTTTGTTAGCGATACTTTTTTGAATGAATTCAAGTATTTATACGAAAGTGCATTTTTACCTAAATGCTTGTTTGGAATAATTTTCCCATTGACCAATCGGGTACCCTCTTTTAATGGGGAGCGACATATATATTATTTTTAAAATATAATTATCCACTGACACGTGTTTCGTCGTCCACGACTCATCAGAGTGGCTGAATCTAGCGAGATTCGAAAGCAGCACCTCGTGATAAGAAGCCTAAACCTCTACCACGGTGCTAACCTCGCAGGACTATTTAAAGGGGGTACCAGATTGGTCAATGGGAAAATTATTCCCAACAAGCATTTAGGTAAAAATGCACTTTCGTATAAATACTTGAATTCATTCAAGAAAGTATCGCTAACAAAAACAAATAAAAACATCTACGTAAAAGTGATACATTTAGTAGTCCGGCGAGGTTAGTACCGTGGTAGAGGTTTAGACTTCTTATCACGAGGTGCCGCTTTCGAATCTCGCTAGATTCAGCCACTCTGATGAACCGTGGATGACGAAACACGTGTCAGTGGATAATTATATTTTAATATATATATATATATATATATATATATAGAGAGAGAGAGAGAAAACAAAAAAGAAGGGAAAAGAGACGAGGAATTTACACTTGGATTACAGCTCCGCTTCTATTGCTAATCGAATTTATTTTCATCAATGTGAATCCTCTTTCATGAATATTCAATTGAATCCGGCCGTTATTTTGAGTAACGTGACGAAATAATGTAATGGAGGTGACGTTGATTTGCTACGCTTCCTTTGTCCCGTCGCAAATAGAATCAATGGCCGCCTGGAGAGCGCTAATGAAGTAATTCTGAGGACAGGTGCTAACATATCAGGTGGACCATGTACAAACCGCCTTTGATTGTGTACTCATGAAACATTCACTCAATTGTTTCCAGCATGCTTTACCAGCCATCTTTTAAATATCTCTCCTCACTTTCTCAGATAGGCTCCTAAAAGGATTTATCTATAAAAACAGAATATGTCTTCTTTCTCTCCCTCTCTCTCTCTCGCTTTCTCTATGCACATCCCCCCCATATATATATATATATATATATATATATATATATATATATATATATATATATATATATATATACAAGAATAAAAAAGCATTGGAAATGAAAAAGGATATAGGGATGGTATGCCAAAAAGTATACAAACAAGATAGCTATGAATGGCTAGGCACATGGAAATAGAATTGCATCCAAAGTATAGCCCTATAGCTTTTCTCCAATCTTCATTCTGTGCCATCATTACGGTTGTAAAAAGCTATAGGGCTATACTTTGGATGCAATTCTATTTCCATGTGCCTAGCCAGTCATAGCTATCTTGTTTGTATACTTTTTGGCATACCATCCCTATATCCTTTTGCATTGTCAATGCTTTTTTTATTTTTGTTAATTAGTATTTTTACTTACAGTCTTATTTTTAAACTTACATTCATGATAGTATTGTCTTTTTTAGGAGGCGGCTCATTGCCGCCTCCATTAGTAGCAGGTCGCTTCCTGCTGGGTTTTAGGTCTTTGGGTTTTGGGCCTTAAGAGTTGCCTCTTGGTCCTCCATCGGTTCTATATTACATAGAGAGTGCTACCGCCTCTCTGGTAAAACAGTTAGAGTATTATAAAGTTCTAAAATGTTCATACCTTCACTATTAAATTTTTCTTGGTTCATTCTTTGGCGTTTTGGCAAAGATTTGGCAGTTTTTGATATTTATATTTATAATAGTTTGTGCATGAGGCAGCTTTTTCCCCCTTGGGATCCCTGTTATACCGTGCTTTTGAGTCAGCACGTGAGGCAGCCTTCTTTTTTTCTGGTTCTTTGTTATAAAGAGCACGTGAGGCAGCCTTCTTTTTTCTGGTTCTTTGTTATAAAGAGCACGTGAGGCAGCCTTCTTTTTTTCTGGTTCTTTGTTATAAAGAGCACGTGAGGCAGCTTTTTTCTCCTCAGAATCCCTGTTATACCGTGCGTTTGAGTCAGCACGTGAGGCAGCCTTCTTTTTTTCTGGTTCTTTGTTATAAAGAGCACGTGAGGCAGTTTTTTCCCCTCGGGATCCCTGTTATACCGTGCTTTTGAGTCAGCACGTGAGGCAGCCTTCTTTGCCTCAGGATTTGCATGATACTTAATTTTTATTATTTCAGCATTTTTCTGATAGTATTCTTTTTGCTCAGATAATACCTTGACTTTGTTTTTTTCATAGTCTATATTTCTCTGAGCTTTTTTACTACGTGCTGACTTTGGCACTTTTTATTAAATGTAAACATATAACACTTATGTGTATCTTACTATAATATCACTTATCTTATAGCAAGACAACTCTCGTAGAATTGAGATACTGCCCCGTCACCAATAGTTAAAGTGTGGAACGGTATATACACCAATAGTGTAGTTGTTATCTTTATATGAAGTCCTAATCAGTGACAGTGTGAGGTTACTTGGTTAATTTATTGTAGTTTATTTTAGAAAACTTACTTGTTTTTATTAGTAGATTGTGTATAGTAGCCACAATATCTAGTTATTTTTGTGGCTAGGACTTAGATTTTGATTCTTTTTGGTCAGCTTCCAGTGAGTTCTTAGAAGATGACTTTCTTGCAGTTTCTTTTGCGGTTAATTTAACTTATTTCCTTTGGCATTTGGTGAGTTCTTAGAAGAACTGGTCTGATCTACTTTTCTTAGCGAGCGAAGAGATTCAGCTGCATTTAACAATGGTTGCTATAGTGTATTTTTGCGCATGCATGAGAATTTCAAGTTTCCTCCTTATTTTTAAATAGTTTGACAGTAGTCATGTGTCTTTCTGCCAGGAGCGACAGACGTCAGTGTTAGCCGTGATCGTCTAGATGTTAGGACCCCACGTTGTGGCCGTGCTAACCTAGGTTCGAATCCTGGTTATAGCATTGACATTTTGTACATATTTTACAGTCCAAAATCTGAAGAATTATTTGTTTTTATAACATTGTTTTTTGACGTCGTACTTGCTGATAGGTTACTCTTATAACAATTTTGATCAACTGAGATAAAGATTTCGTGGTTTCATTAACGCTGGTGGGTTACTGTTTGAAGAAAAAACCTTAACGTTCACTTCAAATATTCAGCGTCCAAGAAATATAGGCCACTGGCAAACTGGAACGTCTGTGAGCATCCGGTGTATTATTTGGAGCTGTCCCTTTTGAGAGAAGTTCCGTGTTCGAAGTGGTCTGTCTACATTGGGTATATAGTGTTTAAAACTTGTTATTACACGTAATCTTATTTAATTATGGAGTTAGCTAAAAAGCGATAGGTCACTGCACTTCTCCGTGTAAAGAGCAGTCGATTGATGCTTGAACTCTTGTCAGAGACCGTTCGTACACCGAGATACATCGTCTCAAAAGAAAAAAGAAAGCAGAAGAAGAAAGAAGAAAGAACAATTGGCCATTTTTGTACCTTTTTTTTGCTCTCTTTTGACATTTTAACCGACGTTCTGACACTCGCTGGATTCGTAAGACGCTTCTCTGTAAGAATATGTGCTTTTTGAAACTTATAAGTTGATTTTAGTTGAGATTTGGATAGTTTTGTTTTGTAGGCGTATATAGGCGTGTACGGGCCATCCCTATATTGAGAGTGCTACCGCCTCTCTGATATATATATATATATATATATATATATATATATATATATATATATATATATATATATATATATATATAGTCATCCACATACAGTACTGTTTCGCTGTTTCACAGCTCATCAATGCGACTACCTCATCAAGCAACTACCTCAAGCCAGGATATATGTATATAATAAAATATGTAGCACTTCATTCTTATTCGTTACCGTCCATACGCATATAAAAACTTTAAAAGTCCAAGCGAATTTAAAAACCTTAAAAGTAATGCTCTGCTATTAAGGTTATAAATGTACATTTCCACATACGTAGAAATAATACATTTAGTTGTATTACTCCTGCCAATTTTAATTTTTTTGTCTAATTTTGACTCCTTAGTGACTACTTTTAGCGAATAAACCAAAATCGAATCTGCTCCCTAGGACTAAAAAATCCCCTATATATCAAGTTCTAACTCTGTGCACCAACAATTGACAGAGTAGTTTGGTAATGACCGAACTTTACACTGACAGACAAACAAAATCACACACATATACATTGTCATCCAAATACAGTACTCTTCCGTTGTATCACAACTCATCAGTGGGGCTAGACATACGCCTTATCCCAGTCGTGGATCGAACCTACAACCGCCGCATTGATAGTCGACAGTTCTCACCATCAGGCTACGAATCAGTGCTTAAATATTTCTCCTCGAGTCTGTATTAAATCCACACTCGCTCGTCGCAACAGCGCTCAAATCATCAACTTGTTTACAAATAAATTAATAGTGGGCTTCGCTTAATCGCTTAAATACGCGTCAGATGAAAATATATTTACAATGTGCTCAACAAGTACTGTTGCGTTGTGTCAAAACTCATCAGTGAGCTTAGACATACATCTTTTCCCAACCGTGGATTGAACCTACAACCGTTGTATTGACAGTCGACAGCCCTCACCAACATATATATATATATATTGAAGCGCACTTGATGCGTAATTTATTTCATTCAAATTAAATCATCGTTTCTATATGAACTCACTCCCTTGACATTATTTTCGCGTTGCCTACGCACAGTTCCAACATTTCAAAATACAATCGCTAGATACAACGCGTGGCTCTTTACAAACAGACTTTTCTTTCTCCAACTTTACAACATGGCAAGAAAGAAGAAAAGGAAAAAACAACAACAAAACACAACAAAATAAAACAACACACTGAAGATGGAGTATGTCTCTGAAATATATTTATGTCTATTTGTTTATTTTCTTCATATTACGTTGTAATTTGGCTTTCAAGCGCACTTGATGCGTATTTTATTTTATTCTATTTCTTTTGTTTTGAGATTGATTTATATTTCAAAACCAATTTTTAATTATTCTTATTAGCCGTAATTTGCAATTAACTCATCAAGTAATCCATCGCTTATCAAGTTTCTTTCTATTACTCCTATTATTCTATTACTCCTATCATTTCCGCTTTCGTCGCTCACATACTCCGTGTTTATTAGCAGTCAAAAGTAATATAAAAATATCTATTAAATGGAAGATCCTAATATTTTCTTTTAAGAGATAGAGAATAAAACAGTAGATATTACCACTATTTAAGGCACAATTAAAAAAAAAGACATATCAAGAGATAGAGCCGTAGATAGTTAGAAAAAAGAGGAGTGAGAGAAATTTGGATTTTGTCTTTTTTTTTTTTTAAAGTCACACAACGCTTGGGGAAAATATTTTTATCAAGCTGATATTTAATTTCAAGGAAACAATAAAAAACAAACATGAATTTTAAGGTAGGATTCAGGTCAAATCGTGATAACCAGGACAGGTTTATCATGATCTGTTGTTAATCTAGTGCTTCCTATGAAAGAAGAAATTTGTTTCTGTATCTGCACACACTGCATCATTCGTGAAATAATCAATATGAGTTATAATAATTGCAAATGCCAATGTTGATTAAGTAGAATTAAGATCTACATGGATAATATCAGTAGGTTTATCATGTTTTTGTGCAGCAGTATCTGATCTAGGTTTTATATGTGTTGATATCATTTTTAAGTATATAAACATTTATGCGAAGCAAGTTGACGTACATGCAAGCTATGTTAGTAGATAAACGAACACGTTAAACTGAAGGATTATATGTGTATGCTTTTTCCCTTACGTTTGATTTTATATTTGCAATGCATGAAATTAATATTATTTATATATTTTTTACGCCAATGTTTCTTACTTAATTAAATTGTCGATGTAATTTCTAAAGACAAGTGAGTGACCGTAATCTTTGTAGACATATAAAATTCGATCGAAAATCTAGTTTATTTCAAAATGTTTGTCATTTTCTATAATAAAAAACCCCAATGGTTACAAATGTTTATACGCTAGCATACCCTCTCCACCGCACGCTCATATACATCTGTATATCTATCTTATCTTATTTACTATAAAAGTGAGAATGTGTGTGTGTTAGGACACTTCTCAACCTATATACTCAACGAATTTTTGAAATTTGGTATATAGGTTATTCAGACACATGGGGAACGTTTCAATCCATTTTCATCCGGAAATATGCTTCTAAAAGGTTCAAATTGAAAAGTTAGAACATGAGAGTCGTCGGATTTTCTCTGTTTGCTAATTGTTTTACAATTACACATGCGTAAATGGTTCACATTACAGATTCCTTATGTTAAGTATAAGTCGGTTCGAAAACACTTTCTCAAACAGCGTGTCACACTGACCGATAATGAAATAATAAAAAAGTGAAAATGTGAGTATGTGTGAGGACACTTCTCAACCTATATACTCAAATAATTATTTATCTACAGACTTGAAATTTGGTATATATATATATTATTCCTTAATTGGAATTTTTTATTAAAATAAAAAATTAACATAAAAATGCTCATCTCAAAATAAAAAAATTCAATTAAGGAATAATATATATATATATATATATATACCAATCGGTACGGACCCGACTATGGAAGATCAGATAATGAATAAATGTGGATTTATAAGATCAAAGAATCCAACCTTGATCGCCCTTCGGGGCCCGTGGCGCAGTTGATAGAGACGTTGAATCTCTACGGTTCCAGATGAACATTGTCTGAAGATAGCGGTTTCAATCCCACCCAAAGCGTGCCAGAGGTAATTGGTCAAAAATGTGGTGAGACGACGACAACTACGGATGGCAGTGATGGCTGAGAATGCAGTTAGGAGATTCGAAGTTCCTATCCGTCGCGGTTACCACCTGACGAAGGCCAGAGGAAGTTGGCCGAAACGTTGTGAACCAATAAAAAAACAAACAAACAACAACTAATAAAGATGAGACTAATAGTCCGAAATAAAAAAATAAAAAATTAACTTGAAATTTGGTATATAGATTATTCAGACAAGTGAAAGACTTTTTGATTCGTTTTCACCCTGAAAAAAATGCTACTAAAGAGTCAAAGTTAAAAAATGGGATTTTTATCTGCTTTTTACTGTTTCACGACTGCGAATGCTCAGTCGTAAAATATGACGGTTTCCTTATGTTAAGTATGAATTGGTTTGAGAACACTACTTAAAAGATATATCAAGCTGATGTAATGGTTATCGTACTTGACTCACTGTCTTTAGATTTTCGTTTCGATATCAGCACGTGTATTATTTTTACACTTACAAGAAGTGAACCGTTAAGAAAAAATAAGAATGTCTCAGTTTCTTTCTGTTTTTTTATTTACTCCAGTTTTGTTAAAAAGTATTTAACGTTATGTTTAATATTGGGCAACGCCGAATACATTTTCTAGTATATATATTAAAATAAAAATGTGTGTGTGTGTGAGGGAACTTCTCAACCTATTTCCTCAACGAATCTTTCATCTATAGACTTGAAATTTGATATATAGGGCATTCAGACATGTGGAAAACTTTTTTAATTTCACTACTTCGGCCTTGGCAGAGTAATTTCTTCCCATTTGTCGATTTTGATTTGCAGGTCTTTCACTCGAACCACGTGGCCCACCCAACGCATGTGAGATCTGATTACAAGGATCTCAACACTAGAGCAACGTGCTCTCACAAGGACCTCAATGTCAGGTACTTGTTCTTGCCACTTTATATTTGAGATACGTCTCAAGCATTTTTGGTGAAATCATACAAGCCATTTAATGTATCTTTGATGCAATGTCCATGTATCTGATAAATACAACAGTGTGGTTTGCACACGCATCTTGTAAACACATATCCTTGTGCTGTCTGTGATGCCACGGTCAAGCTATACTCTATTTTTTTTCTCTAACTTTTCAAACGCCAACTGCGCCTCATCCAGACTGGGCAAACGATCCATTCTGAATACGACATCACATTGTGGTAGTCTATCAATTGCATCAGCATCCACTGCTAAGGGATCGTGAAACACATCAGTAAAGTGCTCTTGCTATTTTTTCAAAATATTTCGTGTATCCTTGATGACACTAGAACTATCTATCAACATCAGAGGAGAGGTAGGAGGGCTAAATACTTGACACAGGAGTCCATAAATTCCTTCGAATTCTTTGTATCAAACGCCTTTTGAATCTGCTCTGTTAAATTCATCCACCATTGTTTTTTTCATTTTTCTTAGTTCACATGACAATGTGGTTTTCACGTCTTTGTATTGTCGCAAATTAATCGTATGATAAAAAGTAAAGATTCATAAATTACTTGTTTATTCATCAGCAATTGATTAATTTAAAGATTTTTGTCATGGGACCAGTCCATGTTCTTATTCCTTTTAAAGCAAAAACTTCAGAACCAGCAGAATAAACCTGAATATTTAAATTTACCCATGTGTCATCTAGTGCAAAATTATCAAGCTTTTCCACCACAATCTTTTAAACTTCAGGTGACTTTAACTTAGCGACATTAATACGGTTAGGCACCTTAACACAACTATGACGAACTTTCTTACAGATTCGTAAATCAAACTTTCCTTTCACCAACTTACGATCAGTGTCACATTAAGCACTGCGCATTATACCAATATGCATCTTGAAGGTAGCGATTTCGAGTTATGATGATGTCAATACGATTACCATGCCTTGGACAGTGATGTATTCAAACAGTTTTGTGCTTCATTTTACGGTGAAAAAAAGTGTAACAGAAAGCAAGATTAAATTCTGAACACAGCTCTAGTAGCTTAAGGCTATTAGCATTAAGGGTACCGATACCAGAGCGGCCAATACCCCTCCAGGTCTTATAATCTATCCCAGCACCGGCATTTAAATCACCAAGAATAACAGTTTTTTTCATCAATTGATGGTGTAGATGCAACAACGCAGCACAGAGATTCATAGAAACACAAGATGTCATCTTCATTCGGTTGAAGGGTTGGTGCATAGACTGAAAGAATAGTGATGAATCTGTTGTGTGAGAGAGGAACACCAAGTTTCATGATGCGTTCACAGATACTGCAAGGAAATTGCATATTATCAACCAAGAATCTTTAAATCGTAAAACCGACTCCACCATTTCTACGGATACCCTCTAGTTTTCCAATCTAAAAGAGAGTGTAGCCTGATGATACCACTGTCATTTGATCTTCTCCCGAGAGACGGGTTTCTGATAGAGCAGCAATATCTATATTAAGTATCTGTAGTTCTGCAGTGAGAAGCACTATCCTGCGCTCTGGACGATTTGATGAAACTTAATCAAGTAGAATACGTATATTCCAACAGCATAAGTTGAGTTTTACTCCGTTTTGATGATCTTTTGTTTTCTTCCTGTTTCACGAAACGCCGTTAGCCGCAGGAGACTAACCAGTGACAGTATGACACAATTTTTGATGAACCTTTTAAAGCACTTTACCAAGACTCTGGGTGAGAAGTCTTTTCCCTAAATAGGGCTGCTCAATGATAGGCACCCCCACTGCAGTTGTCCTCTGTCATGTGCAGAAACAACAACGATGTTAAGATAGGATTCTGTCGCCTCTGTGCAGATTTGTGACTGTGTACCTCCAATTAGTCAGGTCTGTATACGTTGCCACTAATCCATCGCCATATGACTTGCAGTAGAAATGAACGATAGAAAAATGATATGAAATCTATATATTTATACAAGTGAAAGTGTCTGTCTGTCTGTCTGTCTGTGTACATTTCCCTACACAATAACTCTGTCAATTTTCAGTCTACAGACTCGAAATTTGATATACAGAATATTGAGATATGGGAAAATCTTTGTAATCCGTTTTCAGCCAGAAATTTGGCTGTTAAGGGGTAAAACTTCAACGATTTGACCTTTGAGAACTCTACCAAACTCATCCGCCAATTTTGGGTATAAACACTTGACATTTTAGATATAGGTTCTTTGGACATAGATCAAACTTGATTTGAGCCAAAAACAATAAATGTTAAGGGGTCATAATAAGGATAAATGTTAAAACAATTACTGTTTTTTTTTCTTTGCTCAATATACACCTCCAAACACCCGGGCAACGCCGGGCCGAAATGCTAGTAAATAGAAAAACCTAATTACTTTATTTGAGCCCAAAAATATAAATGTTAAGGGGTCATGATAGGGGTCAAAGTTAAACAAAACTTGACCTCTGCGGTCTCTACAAATTACTCAGACAATTTCTGGTCTAAATATTTGAAATTTTACATAAAGGGTAATCAGAGATAGGGCAAGCTTTTTAATCGGTTTGGGACGAAAATTTGAGCTACCAATATATAAATGTATGTATGTATGTATGTTTGCATGTCTGCCTAAAACTTTCGACAAAGGCGACGGATTTTCACAAGATCAGTATCGTTTGAAGCTCGACCCTTCAGATAAAAATACCGAAAAATTGGCTAAAAACATTAATTTCTTCACCCTCAACTGGGCACTTTTCTACAGGAAGGGGTCGCTTTTTTCGCCGATATTTTCGAAATTCATCCCCTCTTTTCGCTTGTCCAGTCTTAATTTAAACCTACGTCACTTCCGGTTTGGCGGTGATGGTAACAGCAAAAACGTTACGTTTTCCCGTTCTTTTCCTCCTTCGAGCTTGCCTTCCTACTACCACGTTTTTTTTGCCCAACACACACCTCCAAGCACCCGGGCAACGCGGGGCACCGATACTAGTATATCTATAAAAGTGAAAACGTCTGTCTGTCTCTCTGTGTAGTCTTCTCTACCAAATAACGTTGTCAATTTTCGGTCTACAGACTCGAGATTTGATATAATGAGTAGTGAGTTTTGAGAAAATATTTCTAATTGGTTTTCGGCCAGAAATTTGGCTGTTAAGGGGTCAAGGTTCAACGATTTGACCTTTAAGAACTCTACCAAACTCCTTCGCCAATTTTGGGTCTAAACACTTGAAAATTTAGATGTAGGTTTCTTGGACACGGATCCAACTTCATAATTAGATTTAAGCCCAATATATACATGTTAAGGGGTCATAATCGGGGCTAAAATAAAAAAAAAATTGACCTTTGCGGTCTCCACCAAATTACTCTTTTTTTGGTCTAAACATTTGAAATTTTATTTACAGTGTCTTCAGACATAGGGCAAGTGTTTTAAGCGTTTGTTTGCTGAAAATTTGGCTTCTAAGGGGTCAAAGTTCAAAGGCTTTTACCTTTGCGGTCTCTAGAAAACTACTCAGCCAATTTTGAGTCTAACCATTTGAAATTTTACATAAATGGTATTCAAACATATAGCAAACTTTTTAATCAGTTTTTGGACGAAGATTTGGCTGGCAAGAAGTCAAAGTTGACAGAGTTGACCTTAGCAGACTCTACCAAATTCCTCTTTCAATTTTGGGCCTAAACAGTTGAAATTTTAGATGTAAATTATTTGGAAATAGGTTAAACATTTTTATTTAATTTGAGCCCAAAATAATAAATGTTAACGGGTCAAAATTGGGGTCAAAGTTAAAAAAATTGACGTCTGCGGTCTCTACCAAGTTTTCTCTATGGTACTTAAGGAAGCCTATTATGTAGAAAGGTCTGAATATGTACCATTACGGTACATATTCAGACCTTTTGATATATAATTTATGAACAGTACATAAGGCTCGAGCAAAGCCAGGCGAAACTGCTAGTATATAAAAAATAAAAGATAACAAGAGAGATCCAAGTAACATCTATATATCATTGTATTAAAGTGACAAGTGCTTGTACGACACGAGTGCCACTCTCTGAGCCTCCTTAACAATAACCCAGTGACAAACCATTGCAAGATGACCGGTAATTGCTTTGGCCGAAGATTTTCCCTAAGAGTTGCCCTCTCCTAGAAAGATAGATTTCACCACGGCTTGTAGGAGCTCCTTCTACTCCCGAATGTTATTTACCCGTGGGACTTGGTGTGATAAGGTTTTTGAACCAAAGGCTAAGGGTGAGGTAACATTGACAGAAACCTCCAGAGGAGTTTAGACCCTGCTGATTAGTGCATTCATGACCCACCGGCGCGCGGACTGTGCTCTGGTGCCCAGTTACGTACACACACACACACACACACACACACACACACACACACACACACACACACACACACACACACACACACACACATATATATATATATATAAACTGCGCCAATCGTTTTATTGCAGATTAGTAAAATATCAATATTTCACTAAATATATGTCACAAAAAATAAAAATTGTATAATGAAATGACAGCTTTAAGGTAAGTAAAGTTCATGCAATATTCACAAAGTTATGACATTTAAATCTTTATCAAGGAATTTCCACTATTCACCGCTTTATTGCAGGTCTCTTAAAATGTTGTATGAAGGCAAAAATACAATGTTTAATTATGAAAACATTACTTTTTATTATATTTTTCTATTAAAAAATAATAAACAAAAGCAAATCCTAGGTTCTAAGCCTCAAATAAATGAATTATTTATCAACATATCCACTAATTTTTGAAATAACTTAAAACAACCTTTTGTCCACCGAAAAAGTAAATTGTTTGATCTGAAAATGAGTTATGGTTCTGGCGACATCAATTACTTTCCTCCACAGGGCATCCTTTGAAGTAAATTGCTCTCCTTCCTCATAATCACCTTTTGAATATTGACTAGAGATGTTCAATGGGGTTAAGATCCGGAGAACACGATGGCCAGCTCATGAGGGTTTCTCCATAGAAACCCATAAATTCAAGGAAGGCTGCAGTCGCCCTAGTAGAATGGGATGGTGCATTGTCATGCATTAAATCATCTGAAAGCGACGTGACAGTAGGAGGTCATCTAGCCATGGTGACAAATGTTTATCCAAAAAGACCGTGTACGCATTACTGGTACGTTTTACATCCTCTGGAACTCGGAATGGTCTAACCAACTTATCTCCAATGATTCCCGCCTAAAACATGATGCCTCCACCTCCTCATTGGTGATGAACTGTCTAAGGGGTTAGAGTTCCGTTCGAGTTCCAAACTTTGGCCCATCCATCCGAACCGTCAAGAGTAGCACGGATCTCATCTGTACACGTTGGAAATCCATTTTCATGTAATTCTGTGCCCAAGCCATTCGTTTTCCCCTATGGTGGTTGCTTAATGAAGGCTTTGGAATAGTTTTCATGTTTTTGCCATCTCAATAAACACATTGCATCGGGCCTGACTGGATCTTGGAACGATTCAGCTCTTGCAAAATTCGAAGCAGTGATGCTGTTTGGGTTTCAGTTGATTTCCCTATGGATTTTCCGAATATTCCGATGTAAAAGGTTTCTCCTGGTGCCCTTATCCTTTCTGGATTTGGTTATTCACGAATGAAGCCAAAGTTCTTTCCAACTCCATAGCTAAATCTTTGATGAAAAATCCTTCTACGAGTCCAGTAACAGTCCTTTCCTTTTCGATAACCGTTAATCGCCCCTTTTTTTGACATTTTAAAAGACCTGAAATAAAGTGATGGACAGTATAAATAAAATGTCATAACTTCGTGAGTATCGCACGGATTTGAATAAAATTTTGCCAAATAACTAACATTGAAATAGTCATTTGATGATACGGTTTTCATTTTTTGTGACGTATATTTAGTGAAATAGTGATATTTTAATAATCTGCAATAAAACGATTTACGCAATATATATATATATATATATATATATATCGTTAGACAGACAATTTATGTCTGCATATGTTTTGTCTCGATCGCATGTATTTATTTTATCTTCAACTGGAAACTAGCTGATGTATCTTCCATATTCACTAATAACTCTAGTACTGTCGGATTCATCAAGATTCATCGTCAGGAGTGGTTATTAGGTAATGAACATGGTGCTTAGATTTTAATACGCATTTAGTCCAATAATCACATGTTAGTAACCGTAATAAGACAGTACTTATATTAGTATTATAAGCATTTTGATATGTTGTCTGTTATTGAAATATATTTTGTTGATATGTGACCGTTTTTTATTTAATAGAACAAAACAGCCAGCCATCGACATATTTTCTCTCTCTTACTTCCCCCTCTCTCTCTCTTTTAAAATGCCCCACCGAAATATGATTGACAAAATTCACATCGTCATAAAAATGAATAACAAGATAGCACGAATAAATGCTTTAAAAATGTAAAACCGTGCTCGGTTTATTTTTTCTATCGCCGCCGATAAGAGTATATAAAAATAGAATTGAAGATTCACCCCTGACCCCCGAGTGTCATTTATAATCAATGATGAAGTTGCCTTTTCTAATTCCTTTTTAGATATATTATTGAAGAAAAAAATGAACCACGGTCTTAATGTGAAACCCATGTTTCCTTAACGAAATGGATCCCTGCGTTTTTCATTAACTTTTGCCTTTGAGCTCTCCTCGTAAGGAACTCATAGGATTTTACTGCTCTCAAATTTTTAAATTCTTTATATGACGTGTAACGCAATGTAATTCATGTCTGCATTGAATATAACTATTAATGTATTCTACGTCAATTATCTAAGCTAGCAAATCAACAATTCATTTTTCATACAAGTACAAATTGACCCTAATGGTTATATCTCGTTAGATCATTATGTGTTAAATCCATCGCTCTCCATCAATGTGCATTCGTCTTCTTAGTCATAAAAACAACTGTTAGTCTGAATGACATACAAGCAATTAGCTCGTCTATTAGTGACATCTTCAAGCAGTGAGAATATCAGACTCTTCAAAAAGTATATTATTGCGTAAGACAATGTATCATTTGTGATGAGTAGAGATATAAAAACGCTATTCTGTCTCATCTTCGGAATAGACGGTAGTTTTCACACTAAACTCCATATTTTATTTCCTCTGTCAGTAAAAGAAGAAATACTTCTAAACTGAGACAGTTTTTATTTTTCTTTCAATCGCAAGTGCCTATATTAAAAATCAAACTTTTGTTTAATTCTGTCTCCTCTTTCGGAGGTAAATGGAGACAATATAGGAAGGAAAGCCTTGGACAGTTTTTGTAAAACTCTAAGACTTGATTGTGACATAAATATATTTGCAGCAGACTAAGCCAGAGATTAGTATAGATGAATGCTGTCTAATCAACTGCCGGAAAAAAGATTGCCTAGAAAATAAGACTTCACATCTGACAAACGGCTTACGGCCAGGCTCATACATTAGATATGGCCGCGAAACTGTCTGCCTCTAATCTGCTGTCTGGTATTTTGGTCGTTGCTCTAAGCCCGTCTGTTGCTATTTCTGCTCCTTCCATCACGTTTCAAAATAATTCCACCGTTCAAAGTATTCAGTCTTTTACTTCGAACTTTATAGGAAAACCATTTCTTCAGAAAATATATTTGTCTTCTTTTTGTGATTTAAGGCTTTAAGCTCATTTGTCCTCGCCCTGCTAGTTAAGTTAATAAAGTACAGGTATTTGAATGAAAGACATTTTAATAAAATTTGCAAGATACTAGTGTGTGATTCATATGGACTACTGAATCGGCGTTTCAAATCCGAAGTTTGACCAACTTCTTAAAAAAATTGAATTTTCATGTGAATATGAAGTTCATAAGAGGTCCCCAGTCGCTTGCATATCCAAGTCAGGAGAGCTGACGACGTTAGTTTTTTTTTTGCAGTTTTTGCAGGGATGTGCTTACGTCCTCCTATATAAAATCAGAATTAGGCTTAAATCAAATTATGAAGTTGGATCCGTGTCCAAGAAACCTACATCTAAGTTTTCAAGTGTTTAAACCCAAAATTGGCGAACGAGTTTGGTAGAGTTCTTAAAGGATAAAATCATTGAACCATGACCCCTTAACAGTCAAATTTCTGGCCGAAAACCAATTAGAAATATTTTCTCAAAACTCACTTCTCACTATGTCAAATCTCGAGTCTGTAGACCGAAAACTGACAACGTTATTTGGTAAAGAAGTGTACACAGACAGACAGACAGACATTTTCACTTTTATAGATATACTAGTATCGGTGCCTCGCGTTGCTCGGGTGTTTGGGGAGGGTGTTGGGAAAAAAGTGGTAGTAGGAAGGCAAGCTCGAAGGAGGAAAAGAACGGGGAAAAATGTTACCACCACCGCCAAACCGGAAGTGACGTAGGTTTAAATTAAGGCTGGACAATCGAAAAGAGGGGATGACTTTCGAAAATATCAGCGAAAAAAGCGACCCCTTCCTGTAAAAAAGTACCCAGTTGAGGGTGAAGAAATTAATGTTTTTAACCAATTTTTCGGTATTTTTCGTCTGAAGGGTCGAGCTTCAAAACGATATTGATCTTGTGAAAATCCGCCGCCTCTATCGAAGGTTTTAGGAAGACATGCAAACATACATACAAACATTTATATATAGGTAGCTCAAATTTTTGACCCAAACCGATTAAAAAGCTTGCCCTATCTCTGATTACCCTTTATGTCAAATTTCAAATATTTAGACCAGAAATTATCTGAGTAATTTGGTAGAGACCGCAGAGGTCAACTTTTGTTTAACTTTGACCCCTATTAAGTTAGATCCATGTCCAAGGAACCTATATCTAACATTTCCATTGTTTATACAAAAAATTGCCGGAGCAGTTTGATAGAATTCTCAAAGATCAAATCGTTGAACTTTGACCCCTTAACATCCAAATTTCTGGCCAAAAATGGATTACAAAGATTTTCCCAAATCCCCATACCCTGTATATCAAATTTCGAGTCTGTAGAGTTATTGTGTAGGGAAATGTACACAGACAGACACAGAAACAGACAGCCAGACAGACACTTTCACTTTTATAGATATATAAATAATTTTAGGAGATGCTTAACTTCCAACTTACTTTCTTCTTCGAATTAAAGTTTTTCGTTTGTTGTTTGTTTACACACCGAGTAAATTATTTATTTAGATTTCTAAAGACATTGTAACCAAGCGTCTTAAATTTAAAGTCGAATATATAGACTAATATAGAGCACAGTGTCATAGTCGTGTACAGAAAGGTTTATTATTTGTCACATTCGATTGTTTGTTCTTACGTTCCTGTTACATGATCAGGATACGTTCACTCATACTGTGATCCGGGGTTTCATCTTCCGGTTATATATCTATCCGAATACGCTCTTCGTTCCTTAATTTTCATGGCTAACGTCTTTGCTACTCTACTAAAACGAATGTACAAATCACTCTAGTCGAAAGCAAAGCCATTCAATAGGTGTTATCAATGTCTCAACCCAAGTGTAAGGAAGTAAAACATGAAAAGAAAATAAGTTTACCAGTAGAACAACGGAGAGGAAATTGTTCAACAACATGCACAACGGAAGATGAATATAATGTTTAATCAATGTGTAACAGTAATCGAAACAAAAGGGCCGAAAATCTAGCTCAATCTACTGGTTTGCGGACAGTCTTGAGACAGAGTGAGGAGAGTTGCAAGTTCGATAGTTGAAGGCAGATTGTGGCTTGAACCAGATCAAAAGAGTTTTGGGTGACTGAGATGGGCGGACATTAACAGACGGCAAACATACATCAACACACTTTTCCTGCGATGGTATCATACACGAAGCTAAGGTCCAACTGACATCAGCATAACATGTTTTGTTTGATTTCATTTTTATTTATTTATTAGCCTTTGAACCACATTAGCAGTTATCAATAACAGCCAGAGCAACAAAAGACGAAAGAGAAGAAGACCACAAAAACAATGTTGTCGAGCAAAATATGTTTCGTAGTATCTCGTGCGTTAATCGCGTTGAGAAAGCTATGAACAAACAGTTCCCCTATCAGGTTAGAGTAAGATATTCATTTGTATTCAATGAATTGTTCCAAATTGCTAGTGTATTCATCTATTTATTATTTACTAGCAGGACCCGTTAACCGGCGTTGCCCGGTGGAAGTATAATAGATCCAGAACAGAATCATTAAAGAACCCTCCTCGAAAACAAATTAAACTACGGTTGTTGTTGGTGGCCACTGCTATCCCTGGAAAATAGCGAACACTGGCGGCCATGACCCAAATGAAACAATCCGGCTTCCACTGTCGGGCATTTTTAAAAAAAAATCTGTGGCAATTAGTGGTAACCACTGTCTGTGATTTTCAGCGCTGTTGGTTAATGGCAATTATTGTTGGTTTGGGGCGATAACCTGCAGGTACTAGCTGATTATAAAGAAAGTATTTATTAACTCTTTAGATTGAGAGAAAGCAGAGGTACGTAATTTCCTACCGATAATACCATCTTTCAAGCATTTTTCTAAAAGTAACTCTAGCACATTTTCTAATTAATAAAATGCTCCACAGAAAGTAACAGTGGTAAGAAAACAAATATATAACAAATAAGTGTTTCTGTAGCCAATAAAATGTACGTCAAAATCTACCTGCATAATATTTTTCTATTCTGACTTATTTGCAATATGTAATGATTTCTAAAAAGAAAGTGTCGATAGTCACAGCTTTGTAACCTAGGTAATCGGTCAAAATATAAAATTAAATTTAAACATCAACAGGAATAAAAAATGCATAAAAATATAGAATTATAGTCTTAATAATCGCTCTTTGACTAAAAATTAAATAATGGTACCCGTAAAGAAATTATTTTTAGGGCCGTTTTGGAACAAAGGGTATTGACGTGTCGGTATTCTGTGCATATTTATATTCTGAAACCAATTCTGTGTTTACATTTTGAGGATGTTCCGTCCGAGCAAAGAGCGATATGTGCTTGATTACATTTTATGTTATTTCCGTGTGAGCAAGTAAAGTGTGAGCAATGCATGTTAAAATGCCAATAATTTTTAAATTTTTTGTTAAAACACACCGTAGCAAAATTTTTAGTGTTCCAGTATTTAATGCTTAAATTTTGCTATAATGAAAACTGCAACGAGGCTGTATATGTTATTTTTTATAACTGGAGGTGATGTAATTGTTATGGGGTACAAATCACCCCTGTTTGAGAACTGTGGAATCAACCAGTCCTGTGAATACCACTGGTTTCAGAAACTAAATGGAGACATTCATACCATGTTTAACCGCATGCTACGAACACGTTCTTCTCATACCAATTAAGTGGCTCCTGTATTCTTTATGATAAATACATATTATATTTTATATACTTTACACTACTTGTGGTTTCTTTCATTTGTGACCCCTAGCACGAGTCTACAACAGTAATTTTATATGTTTGTGCGATTATCGAGTGTTTAAAGACGTTATGTATATGTTATATTTACTTATCCATGTATGTTAACATGCTTAATTCTTCAAAATGTTGCCAGTATTTATGAAATAATAGGATGATTTTAAGCTTAACAGTAGTTAAATTTTTGGTTTTTAACGATTAGTATGTTTGTATTGTTTTTTTAGCACCATTGCGTCCTGTAGAGAGTTGTTTTTTTACAGTATCTATTATTAATTTGTTAGTTGAAAGTACGCAATAGTTGCAAAACACTATCCCTTCCTCATGCTTGTAATGGGTTTCGAAATAATCATATGATTAATTCATTGCGCTTCAGTAAATGCATCAGTACAAAAAATATAATGAATGTTCAGAAAGGAAAAGTATGAATATATAAATCAAAAGAAATAAGTGAAATTATTCATCAAACCGCGGATTATATGTTTTGTACAAACATCGTCCTCCGGTGTAGACTATCAGAATGGGAAAAGAAAGTTTTATATCCTAATAAATTAGTTAATGGGTACTTCTGCAGTTTTTTCCGTCAGTCTCACTTAGCTACACCTGGTGAACGACGAAAACCGCCAGATTCTACCGAGTGAGCAAAAAGAGACGCGGGCAGACGGGCAAAAATTACAAGAAGAAGAAACAAAAAAAAGTAAAAAAAGGTATTTTGTTATGACATAACTCAGCGTAATATAAACACCCCAACCTCTCCATATTAAGAACGGCTTTCAGAATAAACACCCCAGCCTCGGAAGCCGTTCTTAACATAGGGAAGTTGGGGCGTTTATTACAAAAGCCGTTCTTAACATGGGGAGGTTGGGTATGTTTATAATACGCTGGGTAAAAATACCTTATTAAAGGTTGTTACGTATTAGGTCCTCAAAAGTCAATTATCAATCTTTATGTTTAAAACGACGCTGGGATACGTCGTAAAATCGACCAAAGAAACTTTCTATACACAAACAAGACTAAAAAATATTTTTGTGCACTAATTAAAAGCAGCAAAACTTTTATAAAAAACAAAGCAAAAACAAAACAAAATAAAAAACAACAAAAACCCGGAAAAACTGTTGGCAATAAAAAGAAATATATAAAAACATTAAAGTTTATGAATTTAATACTGTAATTGCTTTTTTTTATGCACAAAAAAGAGAGAGAAGGAAAGAAGGAAAGAAAGAAAGAAGGAAAGAAAGAAGAATATAAAAAACTGCTTTCGGAATAAACCCCCTCAATCTCGGAAGCCATTCTTAACATGGGGAAGTTGTGAGTGTTTTTTCTGATAGCCATTCTTAAAATGGGTAGGTTAAGTGTGTTTATACTACGCTGGGTTATGCTGTAAACACACGTCTTTAAAGGCTTTTTAACCGTATTAGGCAAAATAGTCGATTATTATTTTTTGATAGAGGTTATGCCATGCGATTTAATATTTGTCATAGCGACGCCATAATGTAATGGTTTGAAGTGTTCGTTTAGAACGATCTAATTCCGGAATGAAAGAATTATTGGGCAACCAATCAAAGGCAACGGATTTTTTCTGAGGGAGAGTTTATTATTTTTTTATTCTAATACGGGAAAGTTAATGGTATGTGTGTGTTTGTATGAGTCAGTTACGGGCGGTGAATGCCTAAAGTATCTGGAACGTGGAGACTTTCTCCCGGTGTCGATAGTGGCGGTGGTAGGACTAAATATTTAAAGGGAAAAATAGTTACACCTTCCTCTAAAGATGTTGCGATTGTGATGGTGTTGTTCCCAGGATGTTATATAGTATTTTATTATCACGATTGAATGTGTCTGCAAAGGTGTTTGAAAGTTACATAATATAGTGACCAATAGCCTAGATGTATTGAATTTTCATATGGCATCTGTTGTTGTAAACCTAAGACACTTTGGTCCACAGGGGAATTTCTGCAGTCATTTCATTATGTATATAAAGATTAAAGCCCGTTGGGCATCTTTTCTATACAATCCATAATACCGTGCCATATTTAAAAAAATACGCCATAAATTACCAAATAGCTTTCTACTCTAATAGTTTCTTTTCTCGAACGCTAGACTTTGTAATTCACTTCCTACTACCTTCTTTCCTGAGTGTACTGATATGAAGACGTTTATATTTAACGCAAACTAATATCTTGTAAATCTTCCCTAGACATGGTCCCAAATATTAGTCTTTTTCGTCCAAGTGGCAATATGCTTTGTTACGAGTGAACGTAGGTAAAAAAACAAAACAAAAAAAACAACAAGGTTCTAAACAGACAAACATTAGCAAATAATCGATCCTTTTTTAACTACAAACATTTGCTCGTGACGTAATACTTTATTCAATACCTTCAATGACTGCTTTTCTGAAACAATCATAAAATATTAAACTAATTATAACAATATTATGATGTGGATGTGTGCAAATAGCTTTAAATAGCATTCTTCACATAAGTATAAATTAAGCAGAAGTATGGAAAATTCCATTAGACATTAGAAGATAGAGTTAGGGCTACGTGTCCGCCTATATCGTCACGGGAGGACGTCCGAAATGAAACGTAATCCTCTATGCCCTGTGAGTAGACTGTGTTCGGGCGAGATTCGGTCTTTGTTTATTGTCCTAGTTAGCAGGTTAGGAGAAGCTGTCATAATGTGTCAAATAATTTTAAAAAATCAAAATCACTGCCGACATTTGAATAAAAAATCATTTAATAAAAAAAATCAGATACATAAAAATTACGGACGTAAAAATTCGCGTACATAAAAAAAAAATACGCAAAAAATCGTATGTAAAAAATTAGGTACGCAAAAATTACGTATTGTGTAAAAAATTGAAACTAATAAAGAGCTTGTCGTCATTGAGCAAAAGCGTTTTTGCGATTGATTTCATTTTACTACATTTTTGCAGAAAATAAAGAAAATAAAATACGGAAAAATTCGGATGTTACATCACCACTACAATCACTTTTACAACTGGATATCACTATCTAATGATTCAACTATTTTCGTGACAAAGAGAAAAATGGCTATTACGTTTTTGAATTTTTGGGATGACGATTGGTTATTCGTATTATTTGGATTCTCCGGACAACTGTTCTCATCTTGAGTGTCATTTTCACAACGTTTCGGTCAATGTAACTTCCGACCTTCTTTAGGTGTATTTTGTTGAACACGGGAATATTTCTGACAAACTCGGGACTTCCTTCCGCATCCGGAGTTCAACAGAAACATTTCCGAGTTCGACAAAGTACACCTAAAAAAGGTTGGAAGTTACATCGATTGAAACATAACAACTATTTATCTTATTATATGGATTCTTCGGACTACTGTTCTCATCTTGAGTGTCATTTTCAAAAGAAAATGACACTCAAGATGAGAACAGTAGTCCGAAGAATCCATATAATAAGATAAATAGTTGTTCATGTCTATAACACAAAGTCAGCAAGTGATTCATAATATAGGTTCCGACAAGTGCTCTTCACGAAATATTTTTTGTACTAACGAGTTACTGTATATCAAGACCAAACAACCTTTCGTGGATAAGGAGTAATGAGTTGGTCAGGTGGACAGCGATTGTTGAAACTGGGTAGAATTTGATTAAGACAACGGCTCAAAAAGTATTTGTTAACATTGGACTTGAAAAATACCATGTTCTAATCAGCTGGAATGCAGCCCCATTGTATTGCGTCCTACAAACGAGCATTTCGTGGAACTAAACTTTGCTTATTGAAGTTCTGTTTAGCTTTAGAGACACATGGGGAGAAAGGAAAATTATTGGCAGTGCTTGTGGCTAGAGGAATTTTTATTGCGAATATTTTGTAACCGGAAATGGTAGATTGAATTCAGTCGAACTCGAATCTATAGTTCAAGTGTTACAAGTCATTTATTTGTGCGGCAGTGTAATGCAATGAGATTTCTGTCGATGTCCTGGTTGACAAAATCACTTTGAAAAGTTTAATCGAATTCAATATTGTAAAAGCAAATTAATGCAAACGGTCCTCGTATAAACCTCTTATCTGTACAGAATGTCTCGTATACGTTCGCGTAATGGCCTTTGCAAATTTCTCCGAAAATCATAAACAGATAATAATTATTGGTTATTCACAAGCCATTAGCATATTCACTCGATTGAATAAGAACAAGCGAACTATAATCTTGTTAGAATACCAAAGGCGTCCATACATTGCTACCTAGCCGTTTCTAGTTGGTGTTATCCGAGAATCAAAAAGATTTATTTATGTTCATTTTTTAATTGTATCATTTTTTATGAAATTATAGATTAAATTTAAAAAAATATATAAGATTTAGAAGGTAAATTTTATTATTGCGATCTCGTTTTGATGTTAAATTAATTGAACCAAATTATAAATCTAGGCGGTTTAATCTATTAAAAAGTGCAAAAGTCATAGTTCGCTTACTTGAAATGCACGCTTTATGCTAAATCAATGCATCGAACGTATACGATAATACTTAATTCGCTACACCCTGTTATAGCAAAGGCCCATGAAAGTTTCAGTCAGAGTAGTCTACTTTTTCCGAGAATAAGTGGAACGAACACAGACAAATAGACAGATAGACAGGCTAAGCGAAAGAAAATGTAAACTATTATATACTGTTGTTACGACAATGTTGTATTTAACTGTACTTCTAAAATAATTGCATGTAAAATAATTTCCCAAACGTTTAGTATTTTAATATATAAAGATTTGTTAAAAGTTCTAAAGGAAAAAACTACATTCTATTCGGAAGTTTAAATGGCTCTAAGTTCATTAAAATTTTTAAGGCTAACAAAGTAATTAATTTATTTTAACTTGAAATGGCTGACTTGTTTACGTAGAAACTAAAATGTACTTAGATTGATTTTTATTTCGTAATCAAATACTTTTTGGTAAATAGGATTTTAAACAGTATGGTTTAGTATTTTGCTATGGCATTTTTTATTTCAATAAATAATCGATCAATGGCATTTTTTATTTCAATAAATAATCGATCAATAATACACGATCTACATAATATTCTGCTTGTTTCGTACTATGTACGTTATTCTCTGAAAAAAAAGCTAAATAAAATTTTTGCAGGATAAACTGCTTTTAAAAATACCAAATTCACATAATTTGATTTTAAAAAGGCTAATCTGGCAACCCTGAATAACAATATGAGAGTGACCTCCCTTTGATTTAGTCTTGTTTTCGAATATCTATTTAATATTCTGCTTGTGGAATAATAATAATGTGCATGTCTTGTTGAGATGAGAAGCACCCACAAATAGACAATGTATGATATCAAGATTTATTATAAAAAATAACAGTATTTTTCTACGTCTAAAGAATGATTATTCAGGTGATATCACTATTTACTCGGTTCTTAATATCTATCTATCTATCTATCTATCTATCTATATATATATATATATATATATATATATATATATATATATATATATATTGAAAATCTCTGGTCAATCCTAGTATTGATCGAAGTAGTTTACAATTTAAAAGTCCCTTTATTGACTTATATTTTTTGGAAAAATATGTTTAAACTTTTTTCCCCTGACCCTTATTTACCCCAACAAATTCTTTTCATGATTAGTATCGTCTGCCTTTTAACATGATTTCACAGCTGTCTAATCACAAACCGCTTCTGACATTTGCAGAACGGACTCAAAATTCTCTGTCAATACTAAAGACTGACTTATTAAAGTGTTAAACACTAATGTAACCTCTTTCATGCTTAGTATCGTCTGCTGTTTAACATGTTTTCACAGTAGTCAAATCAAAAACTACTTTCGTCGCTTCCAGAACTGACTCAGAATTCCACGTCGATATGAGACTGAGTCGGTAATTAATGAAATTCTACTGATACCCATTCCTTAAATTGCCTTAACTTTGCTTTGCAGAAATTGTTTTAACAAACGGACAGATATCGTTTCGATAGTCATTTTCACCGAGGTTGTAAGAAATAAAAAAATGCAAAGAAAAATAATGCAAAATATGCAAACAGAACAAAGGCAAACATGAAAGAGATATTTCCTTTGAATCTGAAATGTTATTCAGCCAATAGAAAAAAACATATGTATTCATTCGTCTATTTCAACACAAAACATCGCTAATTATGCAGTATCAGGATTATTTTATCGTTGAAATAACCCGGCGGTTAAAAAACAACAACAACAAAAAACAAAAACCGCCGAAAAGTGATGAAACGCAACGGAAAATCTCTGGTCAATCCTAATATAGACCAAAGCAGTTTACAATTTAAAAGTCACTTTCTTACCATATATATATTTAATTATAATACCCTAAATAATAAAGACATAATAAAACAATAAGTGCAAAATAGATGTTTTCTTTATGATTTTCTGTATCAAGGTAAAGTCGATCAGCGTTTCAGCACTTTTAGCGTTTTTTTCATTTATTTAGAGCATAAAATGACTTCTCCAGTGATAACGAGACGACACTAAAACACAGAATCAGGCTGGGTTGGGCGGCTTTCCAAAAACACAGCACCATTCTAAAATCAGAAAGATTGCTGATGTTATAGTAAAACTTTTTATTCATGTCCTCGCAGTAGTTTTATATGGCCTTATTTGTATCACATCAACTAAACAACTAGCCAATCGCATTGAGGTGTTTAAAGAATCCCGTAATGCGTTTTCTCATCGAAATAAACAATACATCCACTCTCCGTCAAACTACTTCCTTGCTCCCTATATTTGATAAAATCCAAAGTAAAACCCTTAAACTTTTTGGCCATGTCTAACGATCAACCACTAGTCTGTCAAAGTTATGGTTTGAGGGTATGTTAGAAGGCAAAAGAGGCAGAAGAAAACCAAGGAGAAGGTGAAGAGAAAATGTTTTTGATTGGACATTTCTCAACAGTTAGGCGTCCATCAATCAACTTGCCCTGAATCGGAGGGAATAGAAGTCACCTGGATTTGCAATCCGTACCAAGCGGAAGATGCGAATCATGATGGTGGTTTACTATAAAAATATCTAAACATATTTTTATTTGAACAAATGAATAAAAATATAAAATAAAACAACATAAGATTAATAAATACAAATTTGTTGCTATCATTTGTTTATTACTCAGAAATATGTTTTTATGCATTGTATTATCTTTATGCATAAAACTTACCTTACCATGAAAGTTTATTTTTATGTGAATTTTAATTTTCTAAAAGTTTTGTAAAAATTAACCAATAATTATTCAAGAATATTGTCTCCATTTTCATTAACGTGTTCATTGAAACGGTTTTCATTTTTCAATTCAATTAATATTTCATTGAATTCACTTTGTACTGACAAAAATAATATATTTTTATTGATTAGTCAGCGTTTGAGCAAAAAGTTTCACGAACTTCTTGTTCGACACTCTCTGGCCTTTCTATAAACCGCCCAGATGATTCCGAAGATAGCACGACCCTTTCTTGTACTGCATAAGTACCATGAAATATATAGAATAATACACTTTATTTCTTACTTTCATTTTAATATAATGGACTCGTCCAGATTCTAAAAAAATAAAAAGTAAATATATCTTATGTGATAAAAGTTCTAATTTATGTTTTTCTTCGTTTTTGATTTCATTTTCGAACTTAATATTTGATATTTGTTTAAATTATTTTGTATTTTAACCGTTACAACAAGAAATATGTTCAAATTTCTAATCATAAGAAAATTAAATATATTAATTATTAAAAAAAAAGAAAATTAAATATATATAATCAGAATCGGACAAATCAAACATATGGAGGGTATGGGAATCGGTATGGGTATCGAAATCCGATTCCAAAACGATTTTTAAAATAAGACAATAAAAACAATGAAACAAACAAAAAATTTGTTTATTAGAAGTTTTTCCTTTAAAACTTAAGACTAAGCGCAAAAGTATGGGTTGTAAATCCTACTCCCAGATTTAACATCGATTTCCAGAGTCTAATTTATTTCTTTTATTGGCATACTAGCATGGGTGCCCGGCGTTGCCCTGGTATTTGGAGGTGTAAGCTAAGCAAAAAACAAAAATAAAAACAAAAAAGGTTAATCTTTTAAAAATTTGACTCCTATGACTCCTTAACATTTATTGTCTTTGGCTCTAAGATCCATGTCCAAGGAAACTATATCTAAAATTTCAAAGGTTTAGACCCAAAATTGTCGGAGGAGTTTGGTAGAGTTTTCAAAGGTCAAATCGTTGAACTTTGACCCCTTAACAGCCAAATTTCTGGGTGAACACGAATTACAAAGATTTTCTCAAATCTCAGTGCCCTGTATAACAAATTTTGAGTCTATAGACTAAAAATTGACAGTTATAGCGTAGGGAAATGTACACACACACACACAGACAGACACACACACACAGACACTGTCACTTTTATAGATATACTAGCATTTAAGCCCGGCATTGCCCGGGTGTTTGGAGGTGTATGCTGAGTACCCCCCAAAAAAAAAGGATTCATTTTTTTTTTACTTTGACCCCTATTATGACCCCTTTACGTTTATTGTTTTGGGCTCAAATCAAGGTATTAAGTTAGATCTAGGTCCAAGGAACCTATACCTTAAATTTCAAGTGTATAGAGCCCAAATTGTCGGAGGAGTTTGGTAGAGATCTCAAAGGTCAAATCGTATAACTTTTACCCATTAACAGCGACATTTCTGTCCGAATATCGATCACATCGATTTTCCCAAATCTCAGTACCCTGTATATCAAATTTCTAGTCTGTAGACTTAAAATTGACGGAGGTATTTCGTAGGGAAATGTACACAGATACACAGACACACACAAAGACACACAGGCACGTTCACTTTTATAGATATACTAGCGTGGGTTCCCGGCGTTGCCCGGGTGTTTGGAGGTGTATGCTGAGAAAAAACCCCCAAAAACTTATACCCCTATATGACCCCTTAAAGTTCATTGTTTTGGGCTAAAATCAAGTTATTAAGTTAGCCCCATCTCCAAGGAACCTATATCTAAAATTTCAAGTGTTCAGACCCAAAATTATCGGAGGAGTTTGGTAGAGTTCTCAAAGGTCAAATCGTTGAACTTTGACCCCTTAACAGCCAAATTTCTGGCCGAAAACCGATCAAGTCGATTTTCCCAAATCTCAGTACACTTTATATCAAATTTCGAGTCTGTAGACTAAAAATTGACAGAGTTATTGCGTAGGGAAATGTACACAGACACACAGACACGCAGATATACAGACACGTTCACTTTTATAGATATAATAGATAGATAGATAGATAGATTAAACAAAAATACATGCGCATACATAAATATATATGGAAACAATTTTGTGTTCCCTGTAAACGTTTTACGCAAATATTATGCAAGGATACATCATGTAGAATATCTGCATGAATATAATTACACATGATAGTTAACTCTAGATGATCATCCCATAAGAAAACGGAAAAAACTAACGGCTCTTTAGTATCACTTTTTTATTGGGGGAGCGGTGATGAAACAATGGGGGGATGCATGATGGGGGTGTAGAACTTGTAGATATACAGCTTCGGTGTTCTTCATTCCCTGTAACGCTTATTCGTTATATTGTCTTCTTGTATTATTCTCTGCATTCAAGGGGTTTCCTTATTATTTCAGCCGTTTTCATTATCGTTAGTCGTTGTACTTTTGCAGTTATTCCTCTGATTCCAATTTCTGACATTCTTTTTTCGAAGTTTTTCGGAATTGTTCCTAGTGCTCCTACTATTAAAGGTACTATTTTGATTTTCTTCATCATCCAACTCCCTTTTAACTCTCTGGCTAGCTCTGTGTATATGCTTCGTTTCTCCTTTTCTTTCATAGTCACCCTGTGGTCAGCTGGGACAAGAAAGTCTACGATTTGACAGGACTTTTCTTTCTTGTTAATTATTACGACATCTGGTCTTTTTGCTTGGATGGGGTTGTCCGTCTGTATGCCCATGTCCCATAGGATTTTGTGGTTCTCGTTTTCGAGTGCTGTTGCGGGTTTATGCTTGTACCATTTGTCTGTACGCTCAAAATGCAGTCGTTTGCACAATTCCCAGTGCACCGCCCTCTCCACTTGGTCATGCCTGTTTTTGTATTCCTTTTGGGCCAGTTTGCTGCATTCACGTACTATATGGTTTATTCTTTCGTCTCTTTGCCTACATAGATTGCTTTTGCTGTTTTCTTGTGTTTTATCGATCCTTGCTTTGATATGGCTGGTTGTTATCGAGTTATCTTGTGCTGCAGTTATTAGAGATCCAGTTTCTCGGTTTATATGTCCTTTTCGCATCCATGTCCAGGTGTTTTCGTTATTCTCATCTTTTGTCATTCTTATGAATCTTCCGTGTAGTTGTTTCTCTTCCCACTTCTCTTTTCTCGTTTTGTCGTTTGTCTCTCTGTTTCTGTTTTTTTTTCAGTGTCTCTCGCTGCCATAATTATCCTTTCAGTGTTTTGCATTATGTATTTTTCTAGTTCTTTTTTTGTGTCCTTCACACAGTCTTCTATACAGATCAGTCCTCTCCCGCTGTCTTCCCTTTTCACGTAGAGTCTGTCAATATTGTCCTTTGGATGTAGTGCATTATGCATGATCATGAGTTTCCTGGTTTTCTGGTCGAGTTGTCTCAGTTCTTCATTTGTCCACCCTATAAACGGTCCAGAGTATCTTACAAGTGATACTGCCCATGTATTTATACCTTTTATTAGGTTTCTGCTACATAATTTCGTTTCCAGGAGTTTTCTTGTTCTCCTGAGGTATTCCTTTCCAATTTTCTCTTTCATTTCTGTTGCTTTGATGGTGTCCGCTTCCAGAATTCCCAAGTATTTATAGTCGTCTTGTTCCCCTAGTGCCCTCATTTCTGTTTGGTTGGGTAGTTGTATGCTGTCTGTCGTTTCCAGTTTTCCCTTTCTTATAACTAGTTGTGCGCACTTTTCCATTTCAAATTCGATTTGGATATCTTGGCTGAAGATGCTTGTAGTGTTAATTAGTGTCTCTAGCTCCTTTTCGGTCCTTGCAAAAAGTTTCAGATCGTCCATGTACATCAGGTGGTTCATTTTTCCTCTGTATTGGAGAACTTGTATCCGGCTTGACACTTTCTCAGAATACTGTTCAAGGGCATCATGGCTATGATGAACAGTAGTGGTGATAGTGAGTCTCCTTGGAAGATTCCTCTTTGTATGTTAATTTCTGTTATGTGTTGTCCATCAGCTGTCAATTCCAGCCTCCATGTTTTCATTGCATTTTCTATTACATTGGTGATCCTTCTTGGTATTTTATACATTTTTAGGCATTCTATTATCCATGCTTGGGGGATCCTGTCTTACGCTTTTTTTGTAGTCGATCCATGCCATGGCTAAATTCTTTTTCATCCTTTTTACCTCCTTTAGGATATTTTGATCTATATATAACAGATCATGTGTTCATCTTTTTCCTTTTTGGCATCCTTTCTGCTCCTCGGGGATTAGTCCACGGTTATTCAGGGAGTGGTAGGTTTGTTCTCTCAGTTGTGCTGTCAGTATATTCCACATAGTTGGTAAGCACGTGATTGGCCTATAGTTGCTAGGGACGGTTCCTTTCTCCTTGCCCTTCTGTAGCAGCGTGGTTCTACCTTTTGTCATCCAGTCTGGTACGCTTGCTTCCTGTATACATCTTCTCAGGTTTTGGGTTAGCCTTTCGTGTAAGTTTGTGAATTTTTTGAACCAGTATGCATGTATCCCGTCGTGCCCTGGTGCTCTCCAGTTTGCCATTTTTTCTATGGTTTTCTTTAGGGTTTCCTTGTTGATTTAATTCACTGTTCTTTCTTCTATTTGTTGTAACTCTTCTTTCATGTCTTTCAGCTATTCGGCATTTCTATTGTGATCTCGTCGCTCTTCCCATATTTTACTCCAGTAGAGTTTTGTTTCTGTCGGATTTGGTTGCCCGTTTTTGTTTTTCCTCCGTTCACATTTTGGTAGAATTGGTTTTCATTAGTTTCAAATGTTCTGTTTTGTTTGCATTGTTCAGATTTATATCTATATCGTCTCAATCTCGCTTCTTTTGCTTTTATTTTTTATTTATTTATTATTATTATTAATTATATTTTTTTTTCTTTAAACAGTTACGCAAATCAATCAAATAAGCGATCAAATCTTTATAATTGCTGTAAAAAACATGTCAATTTCTTCATAGAGAAAAGGTAAAGAATAGTTAACAGAGACTCGTCCCGATGTTAAGAATGTTTTTTTAATAGTAATATTATTATAGTATTATCATTCTTGATATGAGATGGACTGTGTTAATTATTCTGTTCTAAAACTGTTTTATTATTTTGAATATCAATCATTGATCCTTTTTAATCGTTTATGACAATTTCAAATAGCATTACAGACGACCAAATATAAATGAGATTTGTTTTATAAAGAAAAATAATGTTGTCTCACAATTTTCAATCAATTACAAAGAAAATATTAGAGAAAAATATTTAGAAAGATCTTTTCTTGTAATATACGTTCTCCTCGCAGTGGTATTTTTACGTTTTGTAAAATGTATTCGGACATTACACGGGTGGGGTGTACAGTCATTCAAGTATTTATAAAAAACATCGAATCTTTAATTAAATGTTAAGAAATTTTAAAAGAATCGGAATCGGTACTTATATCTAAATCAGGAATTTAGGAGAGAATTGATAATTGCATCTGAATTGTGAAAAACTTTGGAATCGTCCTATCACTAATAATTTCTTTAATAATAAACCATAGATTTAAAACTCTGTAACTGAAATAAATGGGTAGACGCTTGCTAATAGATTTCTTCATTTTCTTTGCAAAATAATTAAAGTTTATTTTATTACATGATGTATGAACGTATGTTATGCGGCGGTTACGTAAGCTAGTATGAATTTTGATATAGATGAGTTAGTGCGACCGAAGTGGCACGAAGTTTAGGAAGCAAACTGATTCCCAGGGTGAATCATTAACAGGCTTAACCTATAAGGGTCAAATTCAACGTATCATATCAAAATAGGTTAGACAAAAAGAGATAGATGGGGGAAAAGGTAATGATGTGACGGATATTGAATTAACAAGAAGGTTTTAGGACAACTTTCGGTATGAAAGCATGAACAGGCCTACGTTTATTATGATGATGTAATAACTGCAAGGAAAACTTTGATAATGGCCACAGGCGAAATGTAGATCTAAACTTTTGTTTGTTCGTTGTTCTGTATATCAATCCATCTGCCGAATTAGCTATTATTTAAGAACGAGAAGTAATGTAAAACAAGACCCCCCCTCTCTCTCTCTCTCTCTCTCTCTCTCTCTCTCTCTCTCTCTCTAACCTAAAGCCTAAAAATTTTCAGATGTCATTTTTAATTTTCCTTCTTTACGAGCTAAAACAGCTCTATTTATCTAAGCATATTTACAGGACCGTCACGACCATAGAAAAGAAGTAAATGATAAAACGTTGCAACTATCATACGTTGCGATAATCATACAAAGGCGGCGACTGAGACGAAACATGGCGGCAACGACACAAAATAAAAAGAACGACGAAGAGATTGCGTGCGCAGCAACAGGCGACAGTGAAGAAAACGAGAGAGATAAACAAACCGATTAAGGTATTTCACGCACTATAGTCATGCGGGACATTTAAGTGTGTCGTTTTCATGATATGAAAACGAAAAAGGAGCGAATTATTTAATGAACGGAAAAAAGACGAATAAAAGATTACGCAAATAGCTTACGTATCGAACATTTCAATAACGTTAAACGTTTCAATTTGGCAATATAAAACTGTGCGTATACAAAAGGTGAAAATTGATGATATAATTATGAAAGCTTCTTTGTGATTGCAATGTCATTAAACATGTATAGACAACTTAGAATTTTTTAGAGCTTTTATGCGAAAGATAACTTGCCTTAACAATACAGACTTCAAATAATATCTCACGAGTTTTAATGCTAATAACATATTGTTATTAAATAAAACACACATACACACAGATATGCACACACACACACACACACACACACACACACACACACACACATATATATATATATATATATATATAGTGCCGGCAAAAAGAAAGTCCGCACTCGTAATTTGTCAAAAACTGCAAAATTTAGCTAAATTTAATGCAACTGTTTAAACAAACTATACCTCATTTGATTGGTCTTTTATTCCTCTATAATTTTACCTGTTCATATTTGACTTTTAATTGAAATATTCTGGTGTTCACGTCAATTTAAAAAAATAACTTCAAATTGAGGAGGCAAAAAGAAAGTCCGCACAGTTGAAAATCGTTATTTAAATTTAAATTAAAAGTCAAATATGAACAGGTAAATTATAGAAGAATGAAAGACGAATCAAATAAGGTATAGTTTGTTTAAACAGTTACATTAAATTAAGCTAAAATTTGCAGTTTTGAAACAATTACAAGTGTGGACTTTCTATTTGCCTATATATATATATATATGTATATATATATATATATATATATATATATATATATATATATATATATATATATATATATAACACGGAAATTACATAATTGTCCACCCGGAGCTCTCAATGTAGCTGTTTACCATATTTTATGTTATTGCTCTGTTTACCACATTGAGCTCTCATACCCGGATTTCCTCCTGGAATTATTCCATTATAACACTATATATATATATATATATATATATTTATATATATATATATTTATATATATATATATATATATATATATATATATATATATATATATATAAAGAGTGTAGCTGGAAATTTTAAAGACTTTCATCATTTTTTAATATTTTTAAATATGTTCATAACGCGTTTCGAGCCTTATTTAGCCCTCTTCTAATATTTTTCAATAAAAAGCTTTTAGTTAAAAAGTTTGATTTTGGGTGAAAAACTTTTACAGACAAATTAGAATTGTTAAAAGCTTTTATGCGGAAGATAAACTTGCCTTAACAATAAAGACTTAACATAATATCTCTCGGGTTTTAATGCTAATAACATATTGTTTTTAAATAAAACACATATGTACACACATATGCATGCACACACACGCACATATATATATATATATATATATATATATATATATATATATATATATATATATATATATATATATATATATTTAAAAGAGTGCAGCCAGCAATGTTCAAGGCTCTTTTCATTTTTTAATATTTATAAATATTTTCATTACGCGTTTCGAGCTTTATTATCTCTCTTTAGATAGTTTTTAGTTAAAAGTTTTAGTTAAAATTTTTTTTTTTGGTGAAAAGTTTATGGAATTACTTTTGGAGATCATTTTAGTTAAGTTAGCACGATTGTGCTTTCAAAAGATACGTGGATTAAAGACTGGATAATTATATTTTAAACAATATATATATATAAATATATATATATATATATATATATATTCATGCTATAATATTTCTATGCTAAATGCTACTAATTATGCACATTGTAGAAACTATGCATAATCAGAACGGTGTGTAATAGCTAAATGAAACGGATTCCCTAATAAGTAACCATGAAATGTATAATTAATTAATGAATTCTCAAAGAATATGCAAATTATTAAACCTTTCTTTAGTCGCTCGCATATGACTGAGTAGATTAGCAAGTTAGTTTTAATAATTTTTAAATAGAAAATATAAGCTTTTAATATCAATGTAAGTACGACGAAAAACTCAACGAAAAACTCAACTTTAATTAGACATAGGTAAGGTGTATTTTGTTTTCACTTCCCTTGCGGAGAACGTTCTGTTTTACGATTAAAAAAAAATGGAACGGAAATTTCAATTTTGTTTCGTTTTAATCTTGCATGCGACCCCCAAAAATCGAAAGTAATCGAAAAAAAAATTCAACAGTCATACTTTTTTATATAAAAAACAGCAAAATTTTATTTACAAAAACGAATAACTTCATTTTTAAACGAAAAAAAGTCCATTTTGTATAACTTTCTGATATTTTTTTTACATACGTCAAGCTCACCGTTCATATTGGAAATATCGAGTTTAAGAATGAATAAATACTCCAACCTTCCCATGTTAAGAACGATTTTCGGAATAGACACCTCCAACCCTCCCATGTTAAGAACTGTTTTCGGAATAGACACCCTTGACCTTCTCATATTAAGCACGGCTTTCAGAATTTGGCACTTCGGACATACGACCGTTTTGGGCAATATGAGGAACCCCTAATATTTTACTATTGCATAAAAATTCTTGGACTTGCAACTCGTGCACATATCGATGCTTGTGCTATGCATCTTTTTTAAACTTAATTTTTTTATTTTATAAATCACTTCCGATTTTTTGCGCGCAGGCGGATTTTAAAATCATTACTCGGTCTAAAATCTAGTATTTAATATTTTAATGTTATTATGTTCATTTTTAAAAATGTATAAAACACGTGTCCAGTTTAAATTTTTTGAAAACTTACGTGAGGTTCGAACTTGGGTGTTAACCTCGTAAAAGTACCGCCTTAACGGTGTATACTCTATCTATTTTCTGATTATGAACCAACCACATGTTCTAATTCCCGTCCGAACGATAAATTTTTGTAGAATATAGATAGCCGGGTACATTTATTTGAAATGGGATGCATTGAAACAGCAGCTTTTATCGAAGTCTTCATTAATCTGAAACCAGGAAAAAGATTCGGTAAAAATGAATAAATGCGAGTGTGTATGTTCGCTCATTGGATGTTTACAAATCTTAGATTAGTTTCGTCGAATATATTATGGATGGAAAAGACGAACTTTGAAATTTTCCTTACTCTAAATAGAAGCGTTCAAATGTAAACATGGGAATTAAGATAGAGAAAACTGCAGCCGAGGGAAATCAGAATATTAAAGAGACAAACAAACTGTTTCTAACTCATCGATATAGCAGAAACGCGCCAGACAAAATGGCACCAAAAATACTTAAATATTAAACATTATTTGAAATTGAAGACATGAAACAAAACATTAAAAGTTCATTTCAGTCTTGAGCACAATTTGGGTTAGGGTAATTCTATTACAAACAATATACTTATTTTATTTTACCTTTTTTTCAGTAATATGTCATTGTTCAACACTTGATGATAAGAATTTAAGTGATTGTCAATCGGACGATGAACAACACTATGAGAAGATTGGAAACTTTTTTTTACTTTCGTTCATTCCAAACGAGGCATACGCTACTTGGACGTAAGTGGCTACTACTTGGGACCAAGCTTATAGAAGATGAACAAGATATTGGTTTACGTTACGTTTAAACTTCTGCATATCAATACAGTCAGGGAAGCAGGTAACAGGAAGAGAATTCCGAACTCTATCTGTTCAAGGGAAGAATATTAGAGTAGAAAGATTTCTGGTATTTAGTGACCTCAATCTGAAGGGGTATGATTTTATAACTAAGCGATTTTGTTGGGGGTATGCATGTTAAGGGGGCACAATGCCATGAGTTTCACAAAATATTGTTGAATAGTGATGTTCGGTAATAGCCGGGTAACGCCGGGTAACGCCGGGTAGAAATCATTTATTGGCTATTTATTTGTCTATCTGGCTAGGAATAATCAAACAAGAAGATTTGAATTATGAGAAAGCAAAGAGTTTAAGCAAGCATATAGGTGCAGAGGCCAAAGGGTCATGTTGATGATTAAACCGGGTGACCGGTAAATTGCACCGGAAATAGGACAAAGGGAGCCGGATCTGACGTGTCAAGAGTTCTGATTTTGAGTAAGTTAGTTGAGTTGGGTGTTAGTAGTTGAGGAAGCAAGATGAGTTAAAGGGAGCGACGGTCTCCAAATGGATGAAGAGAAAGGCCATAAGTCCAAGATCATCGATTTCACTGCATGCTGCGGAAGACAAGATGTCTGAAAATGTAATAAACCCATATATAAAAACATACATCGTCTTGTGTCCGTCTTGCATGCGTGGTTGTTAAAGCAGAACGCAGCTCCCCAAGAAGTTGGCGAATCCCCCAAGCAGCGGCCATAAGACAGAAGTCTACGGAGCAACAGGTATGTCGTAATAAATGTACTGTGAATTATATGTAATACAAACACACACACAACCGTGAAAGCTAACCGAGTCACGGGCCGTTAAATCCGACACATACAGCGTATATATAGAAATAGAGATGATTCGAATACACAATAATGGGACTCTCGGGTAACGGTGGGTTGCCAGAAATGGTGAAGCGGAGAAGGACACCCCGATTGTTAATTGTGTTTTAAAATGTTAAATTTCCACTAAAGATAAAAGATTGTTTCAAAAATGTTATTAATACAATGGCGAATTTCTTAGGAACGTTATCCAGTCATGGCTGACAGAACAAGAGCATGCTACCCCCGGTGCAGTAAATAAAGGATTCCGTTGAAAATTCCGTCAAAGTTCCCGACTTCGACCTTATCATGTGCTACAAAAAAAAAAAAAAAAATTCTTCGTTTCTTTTTCTCTCTTAGTTTCCCCTCTCTGTCCTGCTCTAAGTAAATCTGACGACCTAGTCCACAAATTCCAAAATTTCATCATGACAAGTTTCAAGAAAAAATACACGATTAAACCCGGTTCTCCAACTTCCAACGTAGACCCCTACTACCATGTCTCCTTCTCCAACATCAGGGGTCTTCGTTCTAACCTTCCAGAGGTTGAAACCCAATTACAGGAGACTAAACCAGACCTTTTATTTTTAAGTGAAACTGGCATTGGACAGGCTATTTCCCTAGATGAGTTTGCAATTACAGGATAATCTAACTTAACTTCTAAATCTGACCCCCAAGATCGCCATGGGCATGGAATATGTGCCTATATTAAAGATAGCTTTCCATGTGGGAGGGACATCTCCAGGGAAGATCCTAACTTACCCTATATGTGCTTCCGGGTTGCTTTAGCTCACACTACTGCATTTATATTTACTCTCTATCGCCCCCACAACAGCGGAGTTACTATCTTTCAAAGCATATCTGAGAAAATTGACCAAGTCCTTTCTACTTATCCTTCAGCTAACATTCACGTATGTGGAGACTTCAATGTTCACAACGTCGAATGGTTGACCCACTCAAACACGACCGATGATGAGGGGAGGTTCTGTCATGATTTCTCCATTGCCTATGACCTCACTCAGATTGTTCAGGAACCTACCTGTGTGCCCGATAATGACGGCCAGTATGCGAGCCTACTAGACCTTTTTCTCACAACTTGCCCTGAACTATGTTCAGTTTCTGTTCTGTCGCCTCTTGGATCTTCCGACCACTCTGTTGTATCAATTAAGATAAAAATGAAATGTAATAAATCCCCAGACGTACCTCTTCATCGTACAGTATATCGATACACTAAGGCTGACTGGGATAGCTTCTGTACATTTATATCTGATCTACCTCTGCATTCCATGTTTAAAAAGGATGTGTCCTCTATAGTATTAGACCTGACTGAATGGTTAATTGTAGGTATTGACCATTTCATACCCTCTAAAAAGTTTCAGCAAAAACCTAACAGCCAGCCATGGTTCTCTCCAGAATGTGCTGCTGCTATTGCGCACAGAAATCACTTTTTCCACTGCTTCAAACGTAATAGATGTATGGAAACTAAAGCCGTTTTCAGGACTGCCAGCAACCATTGTAAGAAAGTAATAAGGAACGCAAGAGAGTTGTATGCTCAATCTGTTAAGTCCAAAGTAGCTGAGCAGCGGCTTGGTTCCCACCAGTTTTGGCAAATAGCAAACAGAATCCTGAACAGAAGCGTGTGCGCCATCCCAACTATTATCAATGGACCTGAGGTAATCTCGTCAGCATCAGACAAAGCCACACTCTTTGTCAAGAACTTTGCAGCTAATTCTACCCTTTGCGACCAAGACCACCAACCCCCAATATTTCCTCCTGTATCAGAAAACACGCTATGTGATATACGTATATCTGTACGTGATGTTGCGAAGCTAATCAAAAACCTTGATTCGAGTAAAGCAACTGGCCCTGACGGTATTCCAATTATAGTACTAAAAAAACTTCAACCTGAACTAGCGCCCATACTTACAAAACTGTTTAAACGTTGTCCTAAGGAGAATAGTTTCCCATCTCCCTGGAAAATCTCATCAGTATGCCCTGTATTTAAGAATTCAGGTGATCGCTCATCCCCCTCTCAGTACAGGCCAATAAGTCTCCTGTGCGTCATGAGTAAGTTGCTAGAATCTGTGTTAAATACAGAAGTAATCAACCATCTCAACAAAAATAACCTTCTTAGTGACACTCAATATGGTTTCCGTTCTGCTAGATCTACAGCAGATGTCCATACAGTTATATCGCATAGGATTAGCAAATCTCTCGACGGTGGCAATTGCTCTTGACATATCTAAAGCTTTGATAGGGTATGGCATAAAGGTTTACTTCATAAGATCGCTAGCTATGGTATAGCTGGAAAAGTCTTCTCAATTATTAAATCATTTCTTTCTAATAGGTTCATAAGAGTAGTAGTTGAGGGGCAAAAATCAGAAGCTCAGAGTATTAATGCCGGTGTCCCTCAGGGATCCATCCTGGGCCCAACTCTTTTCCTGATCTACATTAATGATCTTCCAAATCATATCCTTACATCATTTGTAGACATTTATGCTGACGACACTACCATTTATGGTACCACATCTAAAACAGTAAACGACCTAGTTCTCTCCAATTCTCTCTCCTCTGATCTTGAGCACGTAGTACAATGGGGAAAGGAGTGGCTGGTTACTTTTAATGCATCTAAAACCAAGCTTCTCTCTTTACATCATCAACATTCTAATCCACATTTGTCATCAATTGAAATGAATGGCTCTCGTCTTCAGGAGGCCTCAAGTTTTGACAAGCTTCTGAGCTTGACCATTACTCCTGATCTTAAATGGAACACGTATATCAAATCTGTTGCCAAGGCCGCTGGAAAAATGGTGGGATCTTTCTATCGATCCGGTAGATATCTCACTGCTGATGCTATTCTCTATCTATATAAGAGCCAGGTACGTCCAAGGATGGAATACTCTTGCCACATCTGGGCAGGAGCTGCTAGAAAGGACTTGTCCTGCCTTGATAGAGTTCAAAATAGACTTCGTAGCCTCGTAGCAGATGCCATTTTCTCCTCCTTGCAACCTCTATCTCACAGAAGAGATGTTGCGAGTTTGTCTCTGATGTATCGTTATTTTCATGGAAAGTGTTCAACTGAGCTTCAATCTATGGTCCCCCCTCGCCAAACTTTCACAAGAAACACTCGTCTAGCTGTAAACACTATCAATAATTTCCCCCACTCTTTATTTGTGCCTAAACCTAAACGTAGATTCCATGAACAAAGCTTCTTTCTTAGAACTGCACGCCTGTGGAATTGTCTTCCGTTTTCCTGCTTTCCGGCTGACTACAATATGGTTGTGTTCAAGTCTAAAGTAAATAAGTTCTTGATGAGCCGTTCCATATAAGTTATCAAATTTACCAAATTTTCATTACTAATGATTACTATATTAACCAATTTCTACTGTACACTCTTTAACCCTTATCCTTGAGTGGCCTCTGGGCCTTAATAATGTGGTAATGCCTATGTAAAAAAAAAATACCCCAGATGAAGGTCGGAGATTACATCGACTGAAACATTGTGAAATATAAATATATATACAAAACAAACGACACAAACCGAACTAAAACATATTGGCTTTAAACTTGTTGGAGTCTGACTTGAAATAATTCTATTTTCAGAAGATGAGAAGTCAGAGTCACCTGGTTGAAAGCAAAATAAGTAATTAGTCATAAAAAAGCATCCTTTTCTTTTGCTTTTTAATAAAAAAAAACACGAAATAAAAATAACTCTCACCGAGAACAGTAGTCCGAAAAATCCAAATAACACTTAACAGAAGACATAATCACACACTCTGTTTTAATAGGTATGTTCATTTGTTTAAGTTATTTGATGATTGACATGGAAAAACCCAGCGAAAATGAAACACGAAATATTGTAACTTTTTAGCTATGTTTTTTTTTTATGTATGGCGTTTCTTTTGTGTGGTGTTTATTGTTATACGGTTCATTAAGTGTACTTGCGGTTTATATTTCTCCCCATATTGCATAATAACGTACTTCTTACTAGAATATATATATATACATATATATATATATATATATATATATATAATTTGAGGTTGCTATTTTCCAAAGGTAGGGTAACCAGTGAAATATAACGAGATTCATACGAGAGTGCTCAATACAGAAGTAGAGCAAGTTACATTTTTCTTTACATAACCAGTAGTTTGTTGCTACACAGTCATGAGCATGTTTCGGTCTACTAGTATTTACTAACTAGAGACCTCATCAGGCAACAACCCTTATTTTAATCTTAAAATTTAGAATTCCGTTTTCGAAAATAAGGGTTGTTGTCTGATGAGGTTTCTAGTTAGTAAATATTAGTAGACCGGAATATGCTCATGACTGTATAGCAACAAACTACTGCTTATGTAAAGCCATATATATATATATATATATATATATATATATATATATATATATCATAATGTGATTTATTTATTTCTAACTTTTATTTTATATTTGTTATTCACACTCGTATTATTTCACCTCACTTCTGTTCTTCTTTCATTCTTTTCTTTCTCAACTTTCTGTTTTGTTATTTCATACGCATAATTCTCACTTCTTTCTTCTCTTTCTGATCTTGTAATCATTTCCTTGTTCTTTTCTTTCTTCTCTTATTTCTTACTTCATTTTTCTTTGTTTATTTGTTGTTTTTTTTTTCGTTCTATTGTTCTGTTTCGCATATCAAGTTTTCTGAGAGTTTCGTGACAGTAAAGTTTGGCCCACTTTAGTTTCATTGTTAAATATCACTTCCCCAACTAAATATATCTGACCTCCTTTCAGTCTTGAAAGTTAATAGATCCGCCCCTGTGAGGGTTCCTGCACGAAAAGTTTATATAGACGCAAGTGTTACGTAATCATAACCAAGACTTATGAATCGGCCTTCTCTAATGCAAAATTTCTATTTTTAATAATTACTATCGCAATTATAACAAATAATTATATCTAAGCATTAAGGTTTTATTATATACATTTTGAGTTTATTATTATTATTATTATTATTGGTTCAAAGGAGCTTTCACACAGGTTATCAAATGTTTCTCCTTGAAGCCAATCTAAGGCGTTTCCTGGAAGCCAAGTGACAAAATCTCTCCTCAGATTTCCAGTACTCTCCAACTCTTCCAATACATTTGCAAATAAATTTGCATTATTGCAACACTCACTTTCCATTGATTTCTCGCTGGCAGCAGGCATTGGTCTTCGTTGGCATTTGAGGAGCAATAAACCTCTCAAAGTTCCCAGTTTTCATTTCTTATTTGTCCAGCAGAAGTCTGGTCAGCGCTCTCTCTTTGGTCTTTCCATCCTCCTGGACCCTTTTCGGCTATTTGACATCACTCTTTGGAGGGGGGAGGGCGATAATGAGGCAATGGGGGGATGGGATAGCGAACTTTTAGCAGCTTCAATGTTCTTGTTTCCATGTAACTTCATATTTGGCTTTTGCAGCAGATATGTATATTAGTTTCCGCATTCAAGAGTTTCCATTAATATTTCAGCTGTTTTCATTATTGTTATTCGCTGTATTTTTCCAGCCATTCCTCTGATTTCAATTTTCTCCATTCTTTTTTCAAAGTTTTTCGGGATTGTTCCTAGTGCTCCTACTATTATATGAATTATTTTGATTTTCTTCATCTTCCATATTTTTTTCAGCTCTCTGGCTAGCTCTGTGTGTTTGCTCCGTTTCTCCTTTGCTTTGATATTCACCCTGTGGTCAGCTGGAACACCAAAGTCTATGATTTGACATAAGTTTTCTTTCTTGTTAATTATTACGACATCTGCTCATTTTACTTGGATGGGGTTGTCTGTTTGTATGTCCATGTCCCATAGAATTTTGTGATTGTCGTTTTCAAGTACTTATGCTTGTACAACTTGTCCGTGCATTCGAGATGCAGTTGTTTGCATAATTCCAAGTGTACTGCTCTTCCCACTTGGTTGTGTCTGTTCTTGCATTCCTTTTGGGCCAGTTTGCTGCATTCGCTTACTATATAGTTTATCGTTTCATCCTTTTGTCCACAGAGTCTGCATTTGCTGTTTTCTTGTGTTTTGTCGATCTTTGCTTTGATGTGATTGGTTCTTATCGAGTTATTTTGTGCTGCAGTAATTAAGGATTCCGTTTCTTAGTTTATGTCTCCTTTCTGCATCCACGTCCAAATGTTTTTGGTATTTGTCATCTTTATGAATCTTCCATGTAGTAATTTCTCTTCCCATTTTTCTTTTCTTGTCTCATCCTTTGTCTCTCTGTTTTCTGTTTTGTTGATTTTTCTCAGTGCCTTTCGCTGCCAGAATTATCCTTTTAGTTTTCTGCGTAATGTATTTTTAGTTCTTTTTTTTTGTCCTTCACAGCGTCTTCTATAATATATATATAATAAATTCTTCCGTTGTCTTTGCTTTTCACGCATGATTGTCAGTCAACATCGTCTTTTGCATGTAGTGCATTGTGCATGGTCATGAGTTTCCTGGTTTTCTGGTCGAGCTGTTTCAATTCTTCTTTAGTCCACCTTATGAATCTTACTAATGTACTGCCCATGTATTTATACCTTTTATTAGGTTTCTGCTATATAATTTAGTTTCTCGTAGTTTTCTTGTTCTTCTGAGGTATTCCTTTCTAATTCTTTCTTTCATTTCTGTTGCTTTGATGGTGTCTGCTTCCAGAATCCCAAGTATTTATAGGCGCCTTGTTCCCCTAGTGCTCTCATCCCCGTTTGGTTGGGTAGTTTTATGCCTCATAAGGTCTCCAATTTTCCCTTTCTTATAACTAGTAGCACGCACTTTTCCATACCAAACTCTATTTGTGTATCCTGGTTGAAGAACCTGGTAGTGTTTATTAGTGTCTCTAGATCCTTTTCGGCCAACGCAAAAATTTTCAGATTGTTCATGTAAATTAGGTCGCTCATTTTTTACATCTGTGTTAGAAAAATTGTATCCGGCACTTTCTCAGTATATTGTTCAGGGGTATCATGGCTATGATGAACAGTAATGGTGATAGTGAATCTCATTGGAAGATACCTCTTTGTATGTTGATTTCTGTTATTTGTTGTTCATCAGCTGTCAGTTCAAGTCTCCATGTTCTCATTGCAATTTATATCACGTTGATGGTATTTTATACATTTTTAAGCATTTTATTATCCATGATTGGAGGATGCTATTATTATTATTATTATTATTATTATTATTATTATTATTATTATTATTTAATGCTTCAAGTAGTAAATAAAAAAATAAAAAAAGGCTGTGATGGGAGAGGGAACAGAGGGTGAGATTGGACGGGGATGGGGGATGAGTAGAAAAGAGAAAGAAATGTTTTAAATCACCACTAATATATTATATTTTTTTCCTTTTTTGCTTTTTTCCGTGCTTTCATTTTCCTGCTTTTCCTTTTTCTTTTTTTCTTTTCTTCCTTGCGTCTTTCACTTTTCTTCCCTGTCTCTTTACAAATGTATGTAGGAACTATGAGGTGGAGAGATGAACCAGAGGGAATTCTAAGCAGTATACTTTCTGAACACGGCAAATTCGAGTCATGTTAAAGTATTTTTATAACGGATAAATTTGGGATAAATTTAAACCCCTTTTCACGTTGATATTTCAAAATAGTTACTCAAATTCATACTCCCCTACTAATTGACTCTATATACACTGGTATGTTTAGGATTTGGGGTGGATATCACACACGCATACATACACCGTTCTTTCCAACCTTTCATTATCTCCATCTCGGCTTTATAACCCCGACCCTTTCCTTTTTATTCCTATATCTAAACACAAACACTAATTCACACCCCTATTTAGTCTTCTTTGCATACAGCAACATCTTGTTCCTATTTTTAACAACTTTTAAAGGAACCTTCTAATATTGACTTCGTGTGACGTGGAAGGAAGACCTGATATTTTCATTGCAAACTTTGCTTTCGAGAGAGAGTATATATATATATATATATATATATATATATATATATATATATATTATAGTCAGGTCATGTCATATGCTACTGGTACCATGTAACCCAGTACTACCTGCCTCATGGTCGGGTCACCGGCGACTAAACTGGTTCCCCCACAAGACTTGTTTGGTGAGGAGGGCGGCTAGTCTCCCTGAAGGATTAAAAACAAGACCTTTCAAAGGGCGAATGAACCCTTTTTCGGGGTCAACGGCCGACTATCACCATGTGTGTTTGTGTGTATGTATGTATGTGTGTGCTGGGGTGGAGAGGGCTCCCGTATGCCGTGCTGAAGGCAACCTTTCTAGGAGAAGCAAATCTCTGATTAAAAAAACATAAAGCGGGAGACCAGTACCCGCATTAAGCTGCTCTGCAGTTTAACTTTTTGCTGGCTATCTTGCTCTTGCTTGTTGGTGGATCTCAACATTTTGAACCCAGAGAGAGAGAGAGAGACTTAGCTTTCATACAAAGCTAAGACTTTGTAACATCATCTGTGTATAGATACTACCTCAGGCATTTGTCTATAAAAATGGTCCTGTGGCGATGGAAGTCATTTTTGGTCTCATGAACTTTTAGTGTCTGAGGGAGTGGCACTCATCTGACAAGACGTTGCAATCATATATATATATATATATATACATATATATATATATATATATATATATATAAATTCACCTGTCATCCCTGTTTTAAAAGATGGAATCGCCCGTTGTATATATATATATATATATATATATATATATATATATATATATATATATATATATATATATATATAACATATGTGTGCGAAAGGATTTGTCCTTAAATATATATTTCATCGATAGATGTAAATAAATGCTTTCTTTAGTAGTAATGGTATATAAAAATTGTACTATTTGTATTTCTGACCTTCTAGTCATAATCTGGCATAGACAGCTGCTTCAGCTGGTGATGAATTACGACTCCTTATTTCACCAAGCGTTGGATGGATTTAATCTTGTCACTAAATTTACTACACACATATCAAATAAAAAATTCTATTAATTTTTGTGATGTTTATAATCTGCGGCATAAAAAAAATGGCCGACAGTTACTTTCATATCGATTGGCCTCCTTTACTTGCTCGCAAATGGCAGCTATTTTTCAAAAAAGAGAAATCACTAGCATCTTATAAGAATTTTCTATTACATATTTTTCCCTATATGTCATCGTAAATTATACTTCTTTTGTTGCGCGCTTTGTGAAACTCAATATATATATATATATATATATATATATATATATATATATATATATATATATATATATACTTTTACGTCACAGGCAATAAACATCACAAAAATTAATAGAATTTCTTATTTGATTGGTGTGTAATTAATTTAGTGACAAAATAAATCTATCAAACGCTTGGTGAAATAAGGAGACGTAATTCATCAGCAGCTTAAACAGACCATGACTAGAAGGTCAGAAATACAAATAGTACATTGTTATATGCCATTAATACTAAAAAAAAACTTTTTTATTTATTTATATCTATAGATTGAATACATATTTCAGGACGAATCCATTCGCACACATATATATATACGAAGGGCGATCCCATCTTTCAAAAAAGAGGGACGACAGGTTAATTTATATATATATATATATATATATATATATATATATATATATATATATATATATATATATACTAGCATGTGTGCCCGGCGTTGCCCGGGTTTTTAGAGGTGTGTGTTGAGAAAAAAAGTGGAAGGCAGGCTCGAACCCGTACCGCGAAGGAGGAAAAGAACGGGGGGGAAAAACGTGATGTCTTTGTTATTACGACCACCGCCACACCGGAAGTGATGTAGTTTTAAATCAAGGCTAGACAATGGAAAAGAGGGGATGACTTTCGAAAATACCGGTGAAAAAAGTGACCCCTGCCTATAGAAAAGTGCCCAGTTGAGGGTGTAGTATTTAATGTTTTTAGTCAATTTTTCCATATTTGTCGTCTGAAGGGTCGTTCTTCAATACGATACTAATCTTGGTTAAATTCGTCACCTCTATCGAATGTTTTAGGCAGACATGCAAGCATTCATACATACATTTATATATTGGTAGCTCAAATTTTCGACCCAAACCAATTAAAAAGCTTGCCCTATCTCTTTACACCCTTTATGTAAAATTTTAAATTTTTATACCAGAAATTGTCTGAGTAATTTGGTAGAAACCGCGAAGGTTAATGTTTTTAAAACTTTGTCCTCTATTATGACCCCTTAACATTTATTGTTTTGGGCTCAAATCAAGTTAATAAGTTAGATTTATGTCCAAGGAACCTATATCTCGAATTTCAATTATTTATACCCAAAATTGGCGGAGGAGTTTGGTAGAGTTCTCAAATGTCAAATCGTTAAACTTTGACCCCTTAACTGCCAAATTTCTGGCCGAAAACCGATCCCAAAGATTTTCCCAAATGGGCTTTTTTTGTGAAATTTGCAAAAGATAAACCCAACCGTTTCGGAACCTCTGAGGATTGCACTCTCTCTTTCACACACACGTGACTTTTATATCACAACAGAGATGCGCGTGGTTATACATGCGGGCCTTTCTAATAGTTTGATTTTCTATATTGATTGGATTCATTAGATTATTGTTCTCATCTTGAGTGTTATTTTCACAACATTTCGGTCGATATAACCTGCAACCGTTTCAGATATATTTCGTCGAACTTTGGAATTTTTCTATCGAACTCACGAATCTGCATGGAATCTCGAACTGAATCCTTTATTTAATCCACGAGTGTAGCATATTCTCGTTCTGCCACCCATAACAAAAAGGTAGAAATCCTAAGTAATTCTGAAATTGTATTTTGAATGTCCCCCATACTGAGGATTGAACCGTCAACCTTTTGAAGAGTGTAACTTACAACTGAATCTTTTTTTTTTACATAGGCATTACCACTTATCAAGGTCAAGAGGCCACTTGAGGATGGGGGTTAAAGAGTGTACAGTAGAAATTGGACAATATAGTAATCGTTAGTAATGGAAATTCGGTAAATTTGTAAACTTAAATGGAACGGCTCATCAAGAACTTGTTTAAGTTAGACTTGAAGACAACCATATTGTAGTTAGCTGGAAAGCAGGAAAACGGAAACAATTCCATAGGCGTGTAGTTCTACGAAATAAGCGTTGTTCATGAAATCTACGTTTAGGTTTAGGCACAGATAAAGAGTGGGGGGTAATTATTGACAGTGTTTTCTGCTAGACGGGTATTTCTTGTGAAAATTTGACGAAGGGGAACCATAGATTGGAGCTCAACGCCAAATAATACCAATAGTCTATCCTAATCTCCAAAACTCAGAAACATAAGTTAATTTTGTATAAAAAATATCACATTTATAATTTTCGTCTGAAAGCAAGAAATATCTGAGCAATTTTGTTTTTTTGTTTTACCCAACGGACTCTGCTGACTTCTTTAAAGGATTAGATAACTATAAAATAACAATAATTAATATGCATATCAAAGTCGTAATATCACTAAAATGGCAGCTGTCTTTATTTAAACGAACGACAAGATGATGTTTTTCGCAATGACGTGTTTTACCGACGGTGACAAATTATGCAGCTAAATATATTCTTTAGGGAGAGCAACAAGAAAGAAAACCTGCAGGTATTTATGCCGAAAGAAAAAAAAATATATAATAATAAAACTGAATGAAAAACTGCAAGAATAAAAACCATTACATCTGGGAGTATTTGACAGTTTTCTGTTATTTTTAAACGCAAATAAATATTGAATGATCAATGAAGAGAAAAAGAATGTATAATATTTGTAAAAATATTATTATTATTATTATTATTATTATTATTATTATTATTATTATTATTGTTATTATTATTATTATTGTTATTATTATTATTATTGTTATTGTTATTGTTATTATTATTGTTATTATTATTATTATTGTTATTATTATTGTTATTATTATTATTATTGTTGTTGTTGTTATTATGATGATGATGATCATCATCATCATCATCATTATTTTTGTTATTATTATTATTATTATTATTATTATTATTATTATTATTATTATTATTATTTATTTTCTTCTTCTTTAACCACCATATACTCCTCTTACTGTTCTTGTTTTTTTCTCTCGTTGTCTTTCTTTAGGTTTTTAAACTTCTTTAACTTTCCTTTCTTTCTAGAAAGTTTCTTCTACTTTTTTCTTCTTCTTCGTCACAGTTTTTCTTCTTCGATCTCTTTGGTACCTACCCCCTCTTTCCAAGGCAAAATAGTAGCTTTGTTTGCTTATAATCTTTTCCTTTTTTATTCTTCTCTTTTGCCTTCTTTTTCTTGTCTTTTTTTCTTCTTTTTCATTTTTTCTTCTTCCTGTTTTTCTTCTTCTTCTTCTTCTTCTTTTTATCTTCTTTTTTTTTCTTCCTGTTTCTCATAAAAAAAATGCTGGGCAGTGTTTGCTGTTGACTGGATGATGAGTATGGTGTCTTGATTGGTTGACACAACAGCGTGTTTGTCAATACTGAGCGGTTGAAACCACATATTTTCTATTCGCCATGGTTGATTACAAAAGGATGGCTTACAAATCCACACAAGTGTTTCGAAATTGGCCTCAATATATTTATACTGTATCTGCATCTCAAATTGTCTGTCTTGGTTGAAATAAACAATGAATCTCTACACCAAGATCAAACAAGTTTATCCTGTAAAATGAAACGTAGAACCCCATGGTTGTATTGATTTATGACATCGGAGATGATTGTTATTTGTTAGATGCTAATCCAATGAACTTCGATTACTTATGAGAGAGAACTCAATAAAAAGTTGTATTGTATATATTTTATTCATACATATGTATTGCTAAATGCATGCCTGTATGTTTCAACTGCGATTTTATTCAAAATCCGGCATCATAGATAAATAGATCTTGATAAATTGCAGAAACGTATTTGTAATTTAACATTTCTTCTTCACTTCACCTCTCCCCCCCTCTCTCTCTCAGGCGTTATGTTGCTAGTTATAGTATTTCCTACAACCACTATAATGACGGGTTCCTCAGAATTGTCTTATGTATTCTCTGTTTCCTATGTTCCAGGTCGTTTGACTCGTTGAGGCATTCATCAATTCGTTGTTTTAATGCATCATTGCAACAATGCTTCCTATCTCAATAGCTTTTTTTTATTCATGGACTACAAGGTTGTGGAACTTTTTCCTGCTCACGGTTTTCCTTCCACCTACAATCTTGGTCTTTTCAAGACTAAGGTCAGTAGGGATCTCCTGTCTTTGCAATAAGCAGCTTCTGTTCTTGTAAGCTTCTTATATTAAATGGCTTCATTTGTTGTCGAGTTATTTTTATAAAAAATTGACAGAGTAGTTTTATATAAACGTTTCCCCACACAGGTAGTAAGACCAGGTAACTTATATATATATATATATATATATATATATATATATATATATATATATATATATATATATATATATATACTAGAAGAATTACCCGTCGTTGACTGGGTTCAAAAACAGCCTACAGAAAATGGAATGTGATTGATGAAAGTATGATAGGTTATGAAAAGGAGGGGGTTGTAAAGAGATAGGTTTTGATACTCAAAAATTTTACCCTAAGCAAAATATGATGAAAGTAAAGATAATTTTCGCTAAAATATATTTTTTTATATTAACTTTGTTTCCATTCGTAGCCAAGAGTGACCAACAAAATGATGTTTCCTTACAAATAGAAAATGTGTTATATATATATATATATATATATATATATATATATATATATATATATATATATATATATATATATATAATATAAATATACAGGAAATAAATGTTACCATAGTACATAAAAGTTACTTTTATGGTAGAAAAGTTCATTGGTCTGTATTTTTAAGTAGTTTGTAAAAATGATTTTTTTTAATTCACGAACCGTTTGAAAAAAAAAATCAAAATGGCACCAACTTTGAAATGGAGAGCCCCATTTTCAATTAGAAGGAGGGGCACCTGAGCATTCTGTGTTAACAATTTAAGAGAGTTCCGTCAACGTAAGGAATATTTATAAACATATTTTAATGTTTTCCGTTATTTTGTGTTTGAGGAATATTCGATTATGGCATGTGTAATTTATATAAAAATTCATTTAAGTAGTTATCGCTTCAAATTTCATTTTAAAAAGCGGGGGAGGGCAGAGCGGTAGCTCTAGATATATCTAAGGCTTTTGACAGGGTATGGCATCAGGGTCTCCTCAGGAAGATTAGATTATATGATATACCTGGTAGAATACTTAACATAATTAAATCCTTCTTAGATAAGAGAAAAATCCAGGTTGTCCTCGACGTTCGTACATCTAAACAATATGATATAAATGCGGGAGTGCCCCAGGGGTCTATCATTGGACCTCTACTGTTCCTGATATTCATAAATGACATCCCCGACAAAATTTCCCCTGAGATGGGTATATATGCTGATGACACCACGCTCTATAACAGTCACGACAGGAAAACAAATGAACACATATCTAAAGAAATGGCAGAAACACTAGAAGATGACCTCCAATCTGTAGTGGAATGGGGACTAAAATGGATGGCCACGTTCAATGCCGCTAAGACTAAACTAGTTTCCTTCAATAATTACAAGAAACCTTTTCTACCACCTATAGCAATGGCCAACGACTCTTTATCTGAGAGTACGTCTTTCAAGCTCCTTGGCCTAACGTTCACAGGAAACATGAGTTGGAACAATTACATCGAGGGCATTGCCAGGGCCGCTGCAAGAAAAGTTGGGCTCTCTCTACCGTGCCAGAAAACTACTAACACCCAAACGTATCCTGTACCTCTATAAGGCAACCATTCTCCCATGTATGGAGTATTGCTGTCATATTTGGGCTGGTGCATCGGCTACTAGTCTCTCGCTCCTTGACAAGGTTCAAAAGAGAGTCGCAAATCTGATAGACCCTGACAGGCTGCAAAATCCCACCCCCACACTTTAGAAGTCCCGAGATGTAAAAGATCTTTCTACTCCAGTAGTTTCTTCCTCAAAACCGCTAGACTTTGGAATTCTATTCCAGGTCCCTGCTTTTCCAACTGTACTGACGTGCAGAATTCCAAGTGCAACGTGAACCAATATCTTGCTGCCCAAATCCCTACATAGTACCCCAGTAGTTGTTGCCCCTGATAGTAGCCCCCTACACCAAAGTGGCAATGTGCCTTGTATGGGGTGAAAATGTAAAAAAAAACCCAAAATTATTTAAAAAAAAAACATGAACTGAACTTTAATTGACTATAGTAACATTTATTTCTTGTATATTTATTTTTGCAGGTAGTCGTTTGTTGGCTTTTCTGCTAAACACTCTTACTAAATAATATCGACGAAATATCGAAAAACAAAGAAACAAAAACAGTTTTGAAAAATAATGAAGCTTTACTTACTTTAGTAAAATAATCCGAAACAGCAAAATAGAATATTACAAAAGTAAACACGTAATTACTTTAGTTTTTTTAAAGCAAAGAACTGATATAAATATGAATAAGAAGAAAATGGCGCCCTTTTTCAAGCAGAACAGCTTCGTTTCAGTTTTACAGTATTGAACGGTGTAGTATTGCGCCGTCGAATTCAGGGTTGTACTATTGTAATGTAAAGAACACACAGAAAGGGTTGTAATCAACTGAATTCCTTCTTGTACACAGACAAAAAAGCTTAAACAGATATATAAATAAAAATAAAATGTCATGTAAATGTTTTTAAAAAGACACGTAATCACGAGAGCAGGACTTTTTCCTTCTTTTGAAACGATATTATTTATCTATTTATCTGTTTTCGTAAGAGTTCCACGTGCAAGTGGAGAATGAAAAAAAACAGAGTTATGCAATATTTGTGTCGAGAATTGTCTAAATTTCCGACTTTTTTTGCTTTCACTTTAATAAGAACGTGAATTTATGAGGTGAATTTATTCAATATGATTCAATTCCAAAAAATAAATAAAATCTAACGTGAATTAAGATTAAAGTTAAGGTGTTATTATGGACCCTCATCCCTTTTAAAAAACCTTGTTAAACTTTGTGACATATTTACATTCTATGGAGGTCAGGCGCGAGCGGATACCCCATAATTTTATTATACCATATTTCTTCAAACTGAAACATAATTATCAAAGTATACTTACGCAAATAGATATGAAAAGTCTTTGTTAAAGTTTGTGCCATATTTCCATGGAGTACAGGCGCAAATGCAGACCCCACAATTTTATTATACCATCCTGTTTAAGTTGAAACATACTTATCAAAGTACATCTATATCAAAAACCCTTGTAAACCTTTTTTTTTCATTTTTTATTTCCATACTTTGGGGGATAAAGCATACCCATTACTGATCCTCGATACAGCTTTTATTATATGTAATCAGATTTTTTAAAATAGTCAACCATATAGGAGCCTATTCGTGACCACACACACACATACACACACACACAGACGTTCAGCTTTATATTATAGATATATATATACTAAGGATGCATTTAATTTACTGAACGAAAATGTTAAAAAAAAATGTTATACGTTGTGTAACAGAATCCACACCTTATATTATCAGGTGGTCAAAAGATGCAGGTAAAGTTAAACTCAATAATGAATCCTGAAAAATAACTTATAGAGCATTTATTCTTGGGGCATTTTTAAATATTTTAAATCATAATCTTTAGAACTTTGGAAATGGACATTTATAGAGATACGACGAACAGAATCGAAGTTAGCATTAAAAGTGTGACTTTCACATAACCTTATTAGCGGGTATATTAAAACTGCTTTCTGTTAGAAAAAAACAAAGCATAGCCACACACCAGCAAATATTAACTGAAAGCATATCCTTTTTAGCGAAGATGGCACGAAAAAGAAAATGAAAAACAGAACTATATGGCGACCAGTTGGTAATACAAATGAGTCATCACAAAAAAATAATAAAAATAAAAAAAATAAATAAAATATAACCCTATCCATCGAACACCTATTATGGGCTAATTTTTTGACCTTGAAGTATTTGACCTTGTTGCTCCTTACATTAAGTGGCTTCATGTCCAATCTGGAGAGGTTTCCATAAAATTGTTCTATCAATGAACGAGAAATGTAAATAAAATAAAAGTAATTCTTTTTCCAACCAAAACTTGAATACCTTTTTGGTTTGAATGCGCTTATACAAAGACTAAAATCAAAACATAATGACAAAAGATCTTATATCCAGAATTATTATTGTAACCTTAATTAACATTTATTAAATCGTTTTCATTCTTCTAAATGTATAAAGTTTAAGCTTTAGAAGTCTCGAAAAGAAATTGAAACTTAGGGAATTTTGCTATATAGATATTTAATTACTATATATAAAATTCAATGCAAATCGGAATTATTTTTGTATTATTTAGATTATTTGGACTATTATTTTCATCAGATTGTTCAAGGTCCGTGGCACAGTGGATAGAGACGTTGGATCTCTACCATTCCAGGTGAGCATTGTCTGAAGATACGATTTCAATCTGACCTAAAGCCGGTCAGAGGTTAGTTGGCCAAAAACATGGTGAAATGACAACAACTATGGAAGGCAGTAATTACTAAAAATACAGTTGAAGATTCAGCATTCTTATACAGTCGCGGTTAACAGCCTGACGAAGGCCAGAGGAACAGTTGGCCGAAATATCGTGAATAACAACTATAAAAAATGGGGATAATAGTCCACAAATAAATCAATTACTCATCTCAAAAGAATTCCAATACTTAAAATACTGTATATTATTCTCATCATTATTGTTTTTTCCACAATGTTTTGGTCGATTTAAACTTCGACCGTTGGAGGTTAAATCGGCTGAAATGTTGTGGAAAAAACCCCCAATAAAGATAAGAACAATAGTCTGAACAATCGAAATAATACAAAGAATGATTATTAATCCTTATCTAAAAAATATGCAAACATCAAATCGGAATTATTTGAATTTTTAAATGAGGGATTTGGCTCATATTATTCCCCCTCTAATATTTGAAATATCCCCACCATGGTAAATTTTGGGTTATATTTATCGATTGATATCAAATACATATTGTTAAAATTTCACAAAAATCCAGGGTATCTAATTTTAGCAAATGCCTTCACTACATCTTTTACCCGTGTGTGTAAAAACTAAACTAAATACTAATAAAATTTGAACGCTTTATGCATAGCAGATGTGTTTCAAAGTAAAAAAATGATCGGTAATTAGTTTATAAATAAATTCATTATGCACAAATATATAAACATATTCCTAAGTTCTTTTTGTAGATAAACAGAAAATACAAAGAGAAGGTATTTGTTTGCTTTTTGTGTGTCTGGTTTAATATTTCAGTTCACTGGCTATCCGTCCAATTTTCCGAATGTAGGGCATCTGCTTGAATGAATCCGTCATAAATACGCATTTCGGTTGACAAAAAGTTTACGTCATAAGAAAATCCAAATGACTTCATAGTATAAAACTACAATGAGCGTTTCAGCATACATCGCCTGTACTATTTATATTTCTCTTTTGTTCCTTTTTGTCAATTTGAATGTTGTAGCGACGTACAATTCAATATGATTTGAACATAGCGCTGTGAATTATTCAATATCTGAGTGAATAATTTAAATAATATTTATAAATTTTATAAAAATACTTTTTAGATTCTTACATTTTAAAAATCTTCTCCAAAGCAAGTTTTCGTTGCATTTTAATAATTTTTAATTTGGAGTATAATCTGAATCATTCGCGCGAATATTTGTGAGAATAAACTAACACAGATAACGAGATAATATAGCAAAGCCTTACTTCCTGGTGGTACCATCCGTTCTGCTTAATCAAGTGGTTAATTTAGCTGGCAAATCGAGCCAGGTGGATTATGTCGACGTGGACATATATCAGTTGAAAAAAAGGAAGCATTCATAAATAGTTTGATAAATAATCAATTGATCAATTTCCATTAATAATAGCATAATAATATTTTAAAAAGGCGAATAAATAATCCCGCCATCTTTGGAGAATTCATATTTCTTCGACAATCTTATCGTCGATTAGACGATTAAGAGAACTATTATTATTAAGTTCAAATGAATTGCATTCGACCCAAAGATTTGTTAGCAACTGGCTCAAAGTCAAACATTCCTGCCAAAGGTGCAATCCCTGTCATCTGGTAGAAGTTATAATAGCAACCAATCAGGAATCCCGTTTTACCCGTGTTATTTCTGACACATTATACTGTTTTCTTCACAGCGTTTCGGCCAATGTAACCGACTTTCTTCAAATATTTTTTATCTTAGAACCGTTTGAACTCTTGAACTTATGCGAAATTTCAAAATGGATTCTTTATTTAATCCAGCAATGAAATGATAGAACAACCACTGATATTATTTGTTCTTATTCAGAGTAAAAATGTTTTTATTTTACTTTTTGGTACGTGTGCAGCATTTGCACCAGAGAGAGAGAGAGAGAGAGAGAGAGAGAGAGAGAGAGAGAGAGAGAGAGAGAGAGAGAGAGAGAGAGAGAGAGAGAGAGAGAGAGAGAGAGAGAGAGATGAAAACGGATTAAAAGTTTTCCACACATACGAATACGCTATATACCAAATTTCACGTCTGTAGATCCAAAATTCGTTGAGTATATAGGTTGAGAATATCCCCCAGACACTTTCTCACTTACAATTATATATATATAATGATCTTTCACACTGAGGAAGACAGAAGGATCGGTCGGAAATTTTGTGCTTTTTAAAGAAACATCTTCGTTTTCTTTTTCAAAAGACTTTTTGTATTCCTACACGTCAACACATGGGAAATAAACAGAGAAAAGATATAAATATTTATATATTTTTGGTACTGATTTTTTATTCAGACATATATATATATATATATATATATATATATATATATATACATATATATCTTCATCATCATGCAGTCCGTAGTTTTGTCAATTGCTTTTCTTACTTCCCCAAGAGTTGGTGTGCCATTCAGGTTCATCTGCTGGGGGAAGACTGTTATGTGGCTTAAGATCTCCTCGCCGTATTGGATTGTACATTCAGTAGGGTGCCGAAGTACTCTTGCCATCTTTGATTTATCTGTTTTGGTTGGGTCAGTATGGTGTTTCCATCTTCTAATAAGAGGGTGTTAGTCATCTGGGCTCTAGGGCCATACACTTCCTTCAGTGATCTGAAGAAACCTGCAGAATTGTTTTCCTCCACTTCTGCATATCTTCAGCCTTTTTCAGCCACCAGGTGTTTTCCATTTCTCATAGTTTTTTTTCTGGACTTCTGTCCTCACTTGTTTCAGCTCCTTCTAGTTTGCTCTAGTCGGGTTGCTTAGCTTTTATTTTAATGCTTGGTTTCTTTCATTTATTACATCTCTAATCTCTTGGCCATTCTCATTGAACCGGTCCACATTCCGCTTTTTTATGTAACCAAGTACCTCTGCCGCAGCGGAGAATACAGGCCTGCCTCGCAAGTCCCATATTTATTCTGGTGAATCAGGATCATCGGTGGTTTGTTCTAATACTGAATTGATTGCAAATTGTAGTCTATCTTGCCATTTTCTATTTCCGAACTTTGGTGTGTTTAGCCTTCTCTTGCGCTTCGTTGTCGCCCTACTGTACACAGGTTTTATGGAGAACTTGAAGGTAGTCTTGATTAGGTAGTGGTCTGTTTGGCAATCTGGTCCTCGCATAGCTCTTGTGTTCTTGGCATCTTTGAGGTCCTTCTTTCTTATGATAACATAGTCCAAGAGATGGCGTCTCTTTGACCTGGGATGTTCCCAGGAGTAGTAATGGTTATCCGAATGTTGGAAGTAAATGTTCGTAATTGCCAGTTCAAACTCCGTGCACAAACAGAGCAGCAGCTCTCCATTTGAATTGAGATTTCCCTTTCCAAACTTTCCGAGAACAGGGCTCCATGTATTGTAGTCATGGCCCACTCTAGTATTGAAGTCACCAAGGAGAAGTAGATTATCCGCTGCAAGGACGTTTGCTATGGTGTCTTTCAGCTGAGATAAAAGACCTCCTTTTCCTCGTCTGGGTAGGTCATTGTCGGCGCATAGACGTTGATGATGGTGATATTACGGTTATGGGATGTGGTGATCCACAGTGTCATTCTTTCAGAGACTCCTCTGGGGCTCTCTGCGAGTCTACTGCCTAGGTCATTTCTGATCGCAAAAGCGACTCCAGCTCTTTTTGGTTGATCTACAGGACAGCCCTTCTAGAACTAGGTTCTTCTTGCTTCTTTCAGTTGGCCCTCCCCGCTGAGTCTTGTCTCCTGCAATGCAGCTATGTCGATATTTGCATTTTCGATCCAGATCTATGAGTGCTTCTATGTGGTCTGTCACGCAAGTCCGTATCGAGCATGGTTCTGACTTTCCATGTAACGATGTTCAAGTCTTGAGTGTTAATATTTCTTGTTCTGTTGTTGTTACCGCTCGATTGGAGATCTACTGCCCGCGATTTGACAGTCAGATAGTCTTTGGATGAGCTTTGTTTACCTCACCTTTTATAGAGGCGTCCCCTTCCAGGGCAAGCAGTGCTATCATATATATATATATATATATATATATATATATATATATATATATATATATATATATATGTGTGTGTGTGTGTGTGTGTGTGTGTGTGTGTATAAGAATTCAAAGATGGTGTAATAAACTGAAAAAAAGGAAATGCAACTACTCTCACAATTTTCGGATTTTGTAATCATGCCATATACTTTTATTTTATTTTTTTCGTCTGATGAGTTAATTCCAGTTTTCCTAGCAGCGTGTTCATTTTGGAAGCAGATATAATTTTTATCAGCAACAATTTTCTCAGGATTGATCGAATAATTTCTTCATGATATTTCGATAGTCGTACGAAGGATTGCAGGTAAAATATTTTTAATTCCAGATGGTGTCATGCAGCTGGTATCCAACTGCAGAGTAAATCACAAATAATTTCTATAAAAAGGCACATCTCTCTGTAACGCGTAATCAGCCCATGTCATTTGTAGCGATAAATGAAACATCTGCGTAGTTGTATATATCGCGCAGGCAAAAACTAATACCAGATATCAGCTTTCTTTAGCTGGGAAATGTCTTCAATCATACAGTTCATTTAACCGTCAATAAAAAGAACAACAAAATTCATCACAAGCAAAAGTTGCACATTGAAACTTTCTGGTGGAAAATAATGCACCTGCGAAAAAGTCTTGAAAATCTGACCTTAATCGAAGTTAAGTTACGATAGTCATTTTGTTAATAACGATTTCCCTCATTCTCTGTCTGTGTATAAATCTAAAAGCAAATTCTATAAACAACATTTTTATTTGCTAGAACTGTCTACGTCGTGGACTTTGCAGTGCAGGCTTGTCCTCCCGCTGACTACAACACAGTCGTCTTCAAGGCCAATGAAAATAAGTTCTTGTTGAACCGTCCGCTTAAATAATAAAATTCAATACAAATTTCTGCCACCACTGTTCACTATGCTTTATTCTCATTAACTATTATCCTTAAATGGCTTTTAAGCCTTAGTAATATAACATACACACATATATATAGATGTTTTTATTTGTTTTTGTTAGCGATACTCATTGAACGAATTCAATTTTATACGAAAGTGCATTTTTACCTAAATGCGATTTGGGATTAATTTTCCCTTTGACCAATTTGGTACCCCCTAAATGGGGAGCGGCATATATATATATATATATATATATATATATATATATATATATATATATATATTATTTTATTTTTAAAATATAATTATCCACTGACACGTGTTTCGTCGTCTACGACTCATCAGAGTGGCTGAATCTAGCGAGATTCGAAATCAGGACCTCATGATAAGAAGCCTAAACCTCTACCACGGGACCACCTCGCTCGACTACTGAATGTATCACGTTTTGATGTAGATGTTTTTATTTGTTTTTGTTAGCGATACTCATCATACTAACAAAAACAAATAAAACCATCTACATCAAAACGCGATTGTATGTGGAGATCTTTAAATGTTCTGGCCCCAAGATGATGCAACGCTTAGCGGACTTGTCGGAGACTGCTTGGCGAGATGAGTGTATTCCGCTATACAAGGGAAACGGTAGCAGAGATGAATGTGGAAATTATCGGGGCATCTCTTTGCTGTCAGTAGTCGGTAACGTGCTCTGTAGGATCATGCTAGATAGAATGCTGGAGCATATTCCTGAGTCGCAGTGTGGTTTCAGAAGATTTTTACAACCAGGCAACTACAGGAGAAATGTATAGAACAGCAAAAAGGACTGTATCAGGTGTTCATCGATTTAACCAAGGCCTTTGATACAGTCAATAGGGATGCTTTATGGGAGATTCTAAAAAAGCTTGGCCGTCCTGACAATTTTTTAACCATTTTAAAGCTCTTCCATGATGATATGAAGGCTGTGATCAACGTTGGGGGAAAGCTGGCTGAGCCTATCTCAGTAGAAAATGGTGTTAAGTAGGGAGACATTCCAGCACCCACACTCTTATATATTATTTCACCATGGTCTTTCGGATGGCATTTGGGGATTGTTCTGATGGTGTCTATATTCGTTACCGAACTACTGGCGGTTGTTCAACATTAGGCGCTTCAATGCAATGTACAAAGGTACTTACCAACACGATTCGTGACTTGCTCTATGCGGATGACTGTGATCTGGTGACTCATACGGTGACTGATATGCAGCATCTTGTGGACATCTTTGCGGTTGCCTGCAGCGCATTGGGCCTGTCTATCAATCTGAAAAACAACTGTCTTAATGTATCATCCTGCTCCGGGCATGCCATACTATGAGCCATTAGTTTATATCTGTGGGTCAAGGATGGCGGTTGTCACTAAGTTTGTATACTTGGGTAGCACACTGTGTATGTCCGATGCCCTGGATGATGAGGTATCGTTACAGATCAGCAGGGCAGATGATGCCTTCGGAAAGTTGGACGGGCGTCTGTGGAGACGTCATGGGATCTTGCCGCCAACTAAGATTAAGGTTTATGCCGCATGCGTTCTCGCTACTCTTTTCTATGGTTGTGAAACTTGGACAACATACAGAGAGCATTTGAGACGTCTCGAGCGTTTTCACCAGATGTGCCTACGGCGAATCTTAGGTGTGGGTTGGCAGATGTATGTCAGTGATGTGGAGGTGCTTGAACAGACCCAATGTTTTAGCATTGAAGCTCACATCATCAAACATAGACTGAGATGGAGTGGACATATGGTGAGGTTATTAGACAGTCGACTTCCCAAACAACTTCTTTATGGCGAGCTCGCCGACGGAAGACGTCTGGCTCAAAAGCCTAAATTGAGATTCAAAGATTGTTTAAGGTCCACCTTAAAAATGTGAAATAGATGAAAGAACCTGGGAGAGTCTTGCTTCGCGGAGAGTGGAGAAGGACCTTGCGGGGAAGTGTGGGCAAGTTTTAGGCGGATCTAACACAGTGTGAGCGACTGAAGCGCGATATCCGGAAAGAGAGGGTGAAAGGAACCGTGGATGGGAGGGGGCGCCAAATTGGTCTGGAGTGTGAGGTGTGCGGAAGATTATGTTTGAGCAGAGCTGGTCTGATGACCTACTCATCGGCGCAGTGGGCCACAAAGCAGTCTTGAGTTGTCAGAGCTAACCTTTGTCAACTGCGGACGGACGTACAAAACAGCAGGTGGTGTGAAACGGCATTTGATCATACATAAAAAAGAACATCAAGAACATGCTGCTAGTGGCGCACATATCTATACAATGTGTGCCAAGGAATGCCAGAGTTTTCGTGCGGCCCATCACTGAATGTTTTCGTGTTTCTGCATACGTTTTTTTGTGCTATATCAAGTAATGGCAATGTTCGAAAACGAATTTTCTGCCATCATATATATATATATATATATATATATATATATATATATATATATATATATATATATATATATATATGTTAAGTAAAGGAAATTAATTAACCGAACAGGTTTTTTACTCCATGAAACCGAAAGTCCAAATATTCTACTAAATCGTATGCTTATAATTATTACTATAATTTTGGTCAAAATCCATTAAAGATTTTGAAAAGGTTTAAAACTTTGGACTCAAGCTTAAAGTGTTTTAAAAAGAAATGTAAATCCAGCGAATTTTTATGATTTGATGCTAATTACAAATTTCATGCAAATCAAAAATATTTGAATTACTGAGTAAGCGGTTGTGCGCCTATTACGCCTTTTAAAATTCCTTTAAAATTCTCTGAAAAAACTTTATAGGAAATTTATTAACTGCTATCGATAAAATTTCATCAAAATCGGAAGACTCTGAATTTTACAAAGAGTTTTCTGTATCCCTTGCCTTATTAGTTGAACTAAATTTAGTCCACAGAACCCACCCTTACGCATATAAGTTGTGTTGTGAAATTCAGTTTTTGTTGACCCAAAACATTGAAACGTTTTCCCATGCAGATATCACATTGTTTGGCTCTTACCTGTGCTCTGAGTGTACTACACTGCTGTTCGATGCTCTGTCTTTAATCGCCCCTCAAAAAAAAGGAAGATAAGAAGGCAACGGCTTTTATCACGAGTCGAACTCTGTTTCTCTTGCTTAAATATCACAACGAAAACACGTTAATAAAATAAGAAACCGCTATTCATCAAGCCTCAACCAACTAGGATGCTCGCACGTCGAAATGACGAGGAATATCTGATCATCCTGCGGGGATGATAGATGGCACGCGCTGAATTGTAAGCAATAACTTCTGAATTGGCACGGTTTGTACTTCAGCGGCAAAAAGAAGTCAAGGACGACTGAAGACAATGCTAAGATAAGTGAAGCGCACATAAAACACCTAGAATTCCCAATTAGTCACGTATTTTAGTACTGATCAGGTTCAACGATACTTAACTTCGATGAACTAACAGGAACCAGTGTGTCAACGTGATTATAACTATTTATTTTAGTGTGTTCACTACTGATCAGGTTCAACGATACTTAACTTCGATGACCTAACAGGAACCAGTGTGTCAACGTGATTATAACTATTTACGGCATAATCACATTGACAAACCAGCTCTTGTCAGATCACCAAAGTTAAACAACGTTGAGCCTGGCTAGTACCATACGGGTTACCAGATATGAATTCTAGGCATTGTATGTGGTCTCCGTATTGCTTCCAGTTGTCATGAATCTTAACTTGCCACTGATATTTAACAACGCCGGTCCAAGAGAGGTGTGGTTGTAGATTGTGCAACTCTTGCCAGAAAATTCCACATGCAGGAACCCTTACAGTGGGTATCCATAGTTTGTCATGACTGAAGGAAGCTACAATACCTACTTACATGTCAGAAAGACGAAAAACAGTTTTCGTCTATTGACAGCAGTCGATAATCGATGGTGATAAGAAAGTCCCCCCTCTATCCAACACTATATCACACATGTTTGTGAAAGTCAATGCAACCCGTTAAGTTGCTGCCTAGTGTTGTTTTCTTATGAACGACTTCTACTGAATTTAGAAATGTCAAACTTATTTTGTTTTAGTTTTTGTGTTGTTTTAGGATTTTATCAATCTTATATATTTGAAATCATAACTACAAAGAAATAAATTGCTTTTTATGGATGGGCAAAAATTAAAAAAAATCTTCATTAAAATAAAATATCTTATCAATTTAAAATAATTGAAAACATTACTTTACAAAAATGTTTTCACAACAATAAGATTACACAAGCGCTAACTGTTTTGTAGTAATAAAGAAAAACATTACCACTCTTACTGTTACTACTATTATTTCTACTACTAATAATATTACTTTTACTATGTATTCAGCTTAATTTAATATTTGCATTGAATATATTTTTAAAATAGATTGGCATTTCCTCTAATATTTGGCCTAGACACATCTTAATGGATGTTATACCATGTTCATTTCGCTATTATTTATGTACTAGAAGAAGGCGTTGCCTGAGTCGAGACATTGCTGAATCAAGTAAAGTAATTCTAAATACACACACACACACACACGCACACACACACACATACATATGTTATTTAAGTCACATTAAAAATTGTTTCCGTTTTACGTCATTTTATTTTTAATTTTATCAATATTCAAGAAATAGCAATCAACAATAGCATTTGTTAAAGTTACGCACATGCGGAAAACACACGCACACTTGTCTATAAGTTTTATGAATATACGCGTTATTCGAAACAAATTTTTATCATTCAATTTTCCAATAGGGCGCATTTTATAATTTCCTCCAAGTTGAATTTGTTAATTTGTGCACAGCCAAGTGTCTAAATGACGTCAACCAATGGTTAAAAAAAATTGGTCAAAATATCGGTCATGACAAACTTAAAACTGATTTAATTTTAGTATATCTATATCAAAATTAATGGTCAAGGTCACTGAAATGGCAATAACTTTGGTTCTCGTTATTATAGAGACTAACTGCTTGGTCTATATGATATCGAATGTTTTCCATAACATTGACATTGATCTTTGACCTTGATAATGCAAAGTTCCGTCAATGGGTAAATATTGAAAGAATTTCAACTTTCAATTATTCCAAATTTGATGTGTGGATCTCGTGCCCTTTGACAATAATAATCATTATGAAAATTTCCAGGTCGTTCAGATAATTATTTTTTTTTAATTATTAACGTTCCCATAAGATAATTTCGAATATAAAGATGTAATGCTCAGAAGCGACTTTTACGTTGTCATGCGAAGATAAAACGATTTAACGATTGGTTATTTATTTGTTTCCCACGAAAAAAATGTGATACAAGGTCGGTTTAATGTGGGAGATAACCAGCTCCTCTCAAGAGGGGCATTCTGAAAAAATGCCTTAGTATAGAAGGGTGTCCCCCTTCATTGACTAAGAACAATTAATTTGAGTGCAGCATCTGTGCAGAAACTACACTTCAGTGACCAGCTCAGTACAAGTGTTGACTGTATGTTTTTATTATTTTCAATTCTTTTTAACCCTAATCAAGGCATATTACCATTTGGAATGCAAGGGCCCACCTTTGGGATCGTGTCTAACGGGGGTCTGTGGAGAGTTGAACAGTGAGATGTATATTGACATTACATTTGAACGACTGCATGTTAGTACAGAGAAACAGGAAACAGAGGGAGAATTAAAAAGTCTAGGATCCCAAATGAGAAAACTATTAGAGCAGAAGGCTTTCCGGCATCTAGATATTTTTACAGTGAAGGGTGGATTTTTCTGCTTGTCGAGTTAGTTGGGAGTATGTACGTTGGAAGAACACGTGCTATGACATCATCAGAGTACATTCCATTAAAGTACGTATAAAATAGACACAGAGATACAACACTGAGGTGATGGAACTGGGGTTGAAGCTTGGTCGATAGTACGGAATCTATAGATTTGAGACCCTTTTTCCGATTGTGTCTTAGCGTGAAAGACTAGTTGTAAATGTTCCAGCCCAGGGGGTAACAATATTCCATGCATGGGCGAATTGTGGCTTTGTAAAGATATTGGATATTCGCCGGTGCGAGTGATTTTCTAGCACGTTAATAATAGTGATCTTAGTGATATAGATTTGTATTATTTGTTGTAAGACTTATTTAGAAATGTCTGAATAGATTTCACAGTGATTATGTTAGCAAAAGACAATGGCAGAAGTTTGCTATTTGTTCGGATCACGCGCGTCGTTCAATTACGATGGGCTCATCGCGATCAAGTAAAGACAATAATGAAGAAAGAAAGAATATCTATTTCCGTCACATCTTGCACGACGAATATCACCCGAGGGTTTTGGCGCGAAAATAAGCGGTGAAATATATTTCCTGTAAACATGTGTTTTTTTTTTTTTTTTTTTTTTTTGCAGTTTCGTATTTTGTTCATTATGTGTTTTCGTTCATGGGTGAAGACGAATTTCGAGAATCGTCATTTTTATTTGTTAGACACAATGATTTCAAGTACAATTGCACGAAAGACATTTTTTTTTGTTTACTGACGGAATTTTGAGATAACTTATAATGATCTTAGTTGCACGAGGTAAAATTCTGATGTTCTCGGAACGTGCACAAAATAGAACCGACCGAATCTATAAAATGGACAAAGAACATGTAAATAAAAAGAAATCTACTTTAGCAAAAAACAAAGGTTACAATGACAGTCCAAACTTTAGAAAAAAAAACTTTTAAAATAACATTGTAAGAAACACTGACGACATTTTAACACTAACCATTGCTCCCTGCTATCCAAAATTGAGCTCATCTTTTGCTTTTAATTTCTATGTTTTAAGTTGTTTTTGGCACATACAATTGCAATTACAAGCGTATGTCCCAGTGGAATTGCTTAGAGATGAAAAAGAGTAAAAAAGGTAATTAGATAATAACCATACCGTATTTACACTGAATTCGATTATGTAAGGTTTATAATTATATCTTGCGTAGTTTCTGACTTTTAGTAAGACATACCGACGCAGAATTACTGCTAACTTTATATAATAGCTGGTCAGCATTGATAGAAGATGAAATAACGAGTATAGAAAAATAATAAATACAAAGAATAGCGAAAAAAAAAACAAGTTTGGCAGGCAAGCGCAGTGCCACTCACCTGTCAGAGATATTTGTTTATTTTCAAGAATTTAATCACAAAACAAACAGCGATGTCTGCAAAATTACAGTTGAACAAATGAATAAAATGAGGACGGGAAAGAATGGAGCGGATTGAAAATGAGAGACGAAGGAAAATCAAAACTTTAAAAGCCAGCAGACAACATCGAGGTAACGTTTCGAATCCACAGACATCGACGATCGATTTGTGCGTCTAAATCTCTCAAATGAAACTAGCGAAAACAAAAAAGTTCAAAATAGATTTCGTAGCCTAGTAGAGGAGGCCTTTTCTCTTTTTCCTGCAACTTTTTTCTCACAGAAGAGACGTTGCGATCCTGTCTCTGCTTTATCGTTATTTTCATGACAAATGCTCGTATGAGTTCCAATCTATGCCCCCCTTGCCACACTTTTACGAAAACACTCATCTAGCTGAATCCACTATTAATAATTTCCCCAATCTTTATATGTGCCGAAAACATAAACGTAGATTCCATGAACAAAGCGTCTTTCTTAGAACTGAACTCCTATGTAACTCTCTTCTGTTTCCCTGCTTTCCAGCTGACTACATCTTCAAGTCTAACTTCATTAAGTAATCCAATTTGCCAAATTTCCACTAATAATGACTACTACGATTTGTCCCATTGACTATTTACACTCATTAACACTTTTCCTCGAGTGGCCCCCGTGCCTTAATAATTGATGACTCCTTCTGTAAAAATATATTTGTTTCCTAGGGAACAAAAGCAAGCTAAGATAGGATTATTTTGTAAAATTATTATTTTCATTCTTTTCCTCTTGTATTGTCATTTGGTTATTTACAAGCATTGTTCTTTGTTTTTCCGTCTTTTTTTCATCCTGTCATCCTTTCCTTTCTATGTTTTTTTCTATTATTCTGTCGTTCTTTTTCTTTCTATTTTTCTTTCTGTCATTCTGTCGTTCTTTATCTTTCTTTACTTCTTGATTCTTATTAATTTCATTTTAATTTTATTCCTGTAATTTTATCATCCGTTTGCTTGTTCGTTCTTTATTTCACCATTCTTTTTCTTATGAGCTGTTTTCCTCGTTTTTTTTGTTTGCTAATTTCATTTTGTCTATTATTTTTGGTTCTTTTCTGTTGCTCCTTATTTAATTCTTTTGTTTTTTCCCCTTGTTTATTTCTATTGTTTATTTGTGCATTCTTTCTTTCTACATACTTATTCTATCATCCCTTTGTTCTTTCGTTCTTCATTTTTTCCTACGTTTTTTCTTTCGTACTTGCTTTGGCCTTTCATTTTTAGCTCGCAATCTTGTCTCTTTCATTTTTTCATCATTATTTACTCATCATCATTTATCTCATCTGGTTAAAATTGGTTTTTCTATTTTCTTACTATCTTTTCTTTTTGTATAGGTATGCCAGCATCTGACTCCTATATTTCACGGTTTCTTTATTCATCTGTATTTTTCCATCAAACTTTAATTTATCTATTTAATTAAGGCCGTAAATGACAAAGTTGTCTCTAATTCTCTCTCCTCTGATCTTGAGCGCGTAGCACAATGGGGGAAGAGGTGGCTGATCATTTTTAATGCATCAAAAACCAAGCTTCTATCCTTACATCATGAACGCTCTGATCCCCATCTGGCATCAATTGAAATGGATGGCTCTCGTCTTGGAGAGGCTCCATGTTTTGACAAGCTTCTGGGTTTGACCTTTACTCCTGATCTAAAATGGAACATGTACATCAAATCTGTTGCCAGGGACGCTGGGAAAATGGTGGGATGCTTCTACCGCTCCAGAAGATATCTCACTACTGATGCAATTCTCTATCTTTATAAAAGCCAAGTACGTCCAAGGATGGAGTACTGCTGCCACATCTGAGCAGGAGCTGCTAAAAACAGCCTATCCTGCCTTGACAGAGTACAAAATAGACTTCGTGGTTTAGTGGGGGATGCCCTTTTCTCTTCCCTGCAACCTCTTTCTCTCAGAAGAGACGTTGCAAGCCTGTCTTTGTTTTATCGCAATCCCTCGTCCCCCCTCGCCAATCTTTCACGAGAAACATCCGGCTGAAACTACTGTCAATAATTTTCCCCACTCTTTTTCTGTGCCTAAATCCAAATGTAGATTCCATGAGGAAAGCTTCTTTTATAGAACTGCACACCAGTGGAACTCTCTGCCGCTTGTCTGTTTCCCACCTGACTACAACTTGGACGTCTTCAAGTCCAATATAAACAAACTCCTGACAAACCGCCCCCTTAAGTAAGACACTCTATCAAACCCCCCAATACTAATGATTACTATAATACTATCTCATTGATTACTGTACGCGCAATAACCCTTATCGCTGAGTGGCCTTCGGGCCTTGATAAGTGGTGACCTCCATGTAAAAAAAAATTAACTTTTCCAATCGTTACTATATTTTTTACGACTCTGGTACAGGGTGTCCAAAAAGTCACTGAAGGATTTTGAACTTAAATGTATTCTTTATTTTTGATATCTTTCTGTGATTTTAACACAATCTGACTAAGACATGTGAAAATGAAAAACGTAATTGAAAATTCAAATAATTTTATTTATGAAACATAATTTCTTTTAAAATGTTACCCATTTTCAGCTTCGAATATTTGTGCTCTTTCCAAAAAATTATTCATGATAGATTGTAGAATCTCTGGATTGCGATTTAATTCCCTCATTTCGTTCCTGATGTTTTCTTTCAATTCTTGCAGGGTTTGGGGTTTGTTAACATAGAATCTCTTTTTAAGATGTGATTTGGGCTATCTCTTACATGAGACTGCCGTCAATAAGCTCTCTGATTTTGGTAAAACAATTTAACAAGTTGCGTACGTTGTTCAATGCTATACATATCTATAATTAATGTCTAAAATAAAATCTAAGAAAAAAATAATCATAATTGGGAAAATGACAAAGATTTTCAACTCCTCAGTGTCTTTTTTGGGCATTCTTTACATTCAGTAATGATGTTTCAATCATAGAACGTTAAAGAGTTATCTTTTAATTACAATTACCGGTCTCGCTTAGTGCTTAATTCGGAAACAAAAGAAAACTAATCGGGTACCTTTGCACAAACTGTTCGTCTCTACCTTACCTTACTTAATAAGATAAAACAGCATCCAGTAATAAGATCTCAAACTTTAAATTTTGTTGTCCTTCCTTTAATAGTAGATCCACTTTAATGGGGATTTATAGTATTTGCCAGAGTTTCACTTATAAATATGGTTAATTTATGCTGGAAATGATTAGAAAACTTGCTCGCATTAAGTTATCTTTTCACATTGCTTATTTTAGTTAATGATGTCTCAACCATTCTGGATATCTAAAAATGTATCGATTAATGAGGTCTTAATTTTAGTTACCACAAAATGTAAGTTTAATCTGACCTCGATTAAGGATCTCATCTATGGGTTAAATAGAAACTATCGGTGACAAAACATATAACCCAACAACGATTTTAACCATTTTTCCTATTTCTCCTTTAAATTATTTCGTTTTAAATTCTCTAATTCACTCCGTTTTTTCTCTGTTATTTTCTGTTATTTTTTATTCAGTTTTTGTTTTGCAAAATTACTTTAACTGCTTTTCTTTCTTTAACCTCTATCTTGCCGACCAGAGAATTTATCATAGCTACTACATAAATACATGTTTTCTGGTAATGTGAAAGCAATATATATACACTCTGAAAGGAAATAAAGGCAGTTTTGTGCAAATATGTGATAAAAATCGAATTTGAAATAAAATTAGGAATTCTTTGTACTTGTTTTCTAAACTTACAAATTTATAATCAAATTTTGCATGGACATTCGTTATTATAATGTGCAGGAAACTAAGTATTATGATATCTGTTCGACACATAGGGATTACAGGGACGTATTTAAGTTTCACTTTTCTCAACACTATTGTGCCGAGCCTAGCTGAAATTTTTAATGTATCTTGGTTATAATACGATGCAGTGAGAAAAATACAACGATATTCGTGCAAAGCACAATGATTAATAGGAATTAGTTTTCAATGCAACAGTGAGCACAGATTTAACCCTATTCGCCCATCAATTTAACATAAAACACTTATCTTAAGTTAATAATTTTAACTTTTATCTTTTATTAAAAAGCTTAAAAGTATAATATACAAATATGTATATAAAACAATAAAATATATATATATATACGAATTTATTTGCCAGTTCAATAAGGATAGAACATCATATAGAAAATGGGGTTATAAACGATCATCATACCTTTATATCATTTCCTTATTGAACTAAAAAATAACGTAATATATACATATATAATGATTTTATTTTGTATTATACTTATTTTATATTATGTTCGAACCTAAAATGTTGAGCTTCATATATCCTGATAAGTATTTGCATAAAAATCTATCCAGATTCCTTAAACGAATTATATATATATATATATATATATATATATATATATATATATATATATATATATATATATATATATATATATACTAGCGGTGGGTACCCGGCGTTGCCCGTGTGTTTGTAGGCGTGTGTATTAAAAAAATCGTTAAAAGAAAAAATGAAAGTTTTAGTAGGAAGATCGGATTGAACCCCGAAGCCTTGATGCGAAGGTGGAAACGAAAGGGGAAAAATAGGCAACCACCTAGGAATTGAGAAGCGTGTTAAATTAATGGTTAAAAAGTCCCAGAGGCTTATTGACAGTTGGCCGCTTAATGAGGTCATCGCGGGGTCGTTACGATGACATGTCATTTTTTTTAATTACTGCGAGGCAGTCTTTTGGCGCTTGTTTACTTTGTTTCAATGCGGGTCAGTTTTAGCTTCCCGAAGATGATGGGGGTGGAAACCAGCTCCCCATTTTAAGGGGCTATTCCAATCGGACATTCGCGGTGATCGCGCCGCGAACGATGTCTAGCTGTATTTATCCCCCCCCCCGGCCAAAACTGTGAACAAAAACTGAAAGTAAATTCCCGTCAAGCACGGATCGGGCGAGATCGGCAATCATTGGTGTCAGACGCAGAGTACTTGTAAAAAACAAAACAAAACAAACCGAAAAAAAAATCTCAATGTAAATAAACCCCTAAAAGAAACTTGAAGAAACCTACTTTGTAAAATTTCAATATGTTTAATATATTTTCGTATGTAATTTTTCGGATGTTTGTTTTTGCCAAATATTTACCCGTGTTTTTTTTTTTTGTATTTTTGTGTTTATTTTCCAATTCGTTTCGTTTCGTTTCGTAGATTATAAATATCGGTTACAGGCGGTATTTATCGTTGTTATAGTAGTTTCCAGTTAAAAAAATAAATAATGAATAAGTAACTAATCTAATAAGAATTCAACTCTCCACCTTAAAAGTAACTGTGAACACGACGGAAAGAAATATAACTAAAATAAGAAAAATATAAAGTCGAGTATCTCCTAAAAAATAACTGTAAACATAACCGAAGGGAAAAAGAAAATTAATAAAATAAGGAAACTATAAAGTGGAGTAATCGTATGAACATATGAAGAACGGTCGATGGTGACAACGATGATTGCCGGTGTCGCCCGGTCCATGCCTGACCGTGAATCAGTCGCAGTTGGTAAAGGAAAAAAAGAATTCATGAATCACAGAGGAAATAAAAATAAAACTCCATGGTGAAAAAGAAAGGAACGTTGCATAAATAGAGTTAGATACGCAAGTAGTAGTTGTCGACTGTAAGAGTTTGTTGTAAAATATGGATTCCATGGTTAGTTCGTTTCGTTTATTTTTTTTAAGAAACGCGATTTTCTCTGTTGAAAACTGTAAACGATAATGAAAAAAAAACAATAAAATAAACACTCCAAAAGGGAAAGATGGTGTAAATACACATTGGATTAGGTAATCAAAGAAAAAGAACAATAAATAAATAAAAAATGTAAAAAAAAAGAAAAGAAAATGGAATAAGTAACCGTTAGAATAGCTGTATGCCAATCCAATTGTTTTAATCAACTACGAACACAGACCGGTGTTTCTCGTAATTTTCTACTGTGAACGGTTAAGTCCGGTGTAAATGGGTGGCGATGGAAGGAAGAGAGAGAAAAGTGTAGTACTTGCATTGATCGTAAGCGATTTTTGCAGCGAACTCTCACCAGATGAAATATAGGAATCTACGATCAGCGACGTTATGGAAAGCTAATATGCCAATAACACACCTCAGATATTGTGCTGCAGCTTGTGTGTAATAGATTTGCATGCCATGTCTCGATTTTTAATCCTATTAAGGTCAAACTCATATGGGGGAAAATGAGTTCATTTTATATATATATATATATATATATATATAATAATATATATATATAAATATATATATATAATATATATATATATAAAATAATAATAATATATATAATATATAATAATAATATATAATATATATATATATAATATATATATATATATATATATATATATATATGAGAAGATAGACGAAGAAAGAAGATAGAATAGAAGATAGATAGATAGATAGATAGATAGAAAGAGAAGAATATATATATATATATATATATATATAAGGCTGACTGGGATGCCATTAGAGATCACATTAGAGACGCCCAATGAGGAGATATCTTTTCTCTTCCAGCAGAACAGTGCGTAAATGAGACTACTGAATGGTTCAAAGCAGCAATTGAAGCACATGTTTCTACACGGAAGTTCTACAGAAAACCCCACTCTCGCAAATGGTTTACTTCTACATGCGCAGCTGCCATTGCTCAGAGGCAACATGCATACCGTAGATTTATCCGGCATAATTCCTGTACAAACAGACAAAAGTATATAGAAGCTAAAAATAATTGCAAGAAAGAAGTAGCAGCAGATAAGAGTAAATATACTGAAACCACCAGAAAGCGCATTGAAGCGCAAAAATTAGGAACTCGTGATTTCTGGAAAATCTACTATTGTGTAGTAAATAATTGGCAATCGACAATACTCCCACTATCAAACAATCATGAGGTTCTTTGCACAGTAACTGAGAAAGCTAACATGCTTTCCCGTCAGTTTGCTTCAAACTCTACCTTGGACCCAGCAAGCCATTCCCTCCCTGATTTTCTTCTACGGACAGAAACCACGCTAGATGATCTGAAGATCACGCCTTCCCAAGTATATGATATAAAAAACATAGACACCTCAAAAGCATGTGGACTTGACCTCATTCCGACTGTGCTATTAAAAAAATACCCCACTGAGGTCGCCCCTGTTCTTTCTAAACTCTTTAACAAATGCCTTAACCAATCTTGCTGCTGGACAACTGCTTCTGTGGTACCAGTTTACAAAAATCTGTCGAAAGAACTGACCCATTAAATTATCGCTCAACTAGCCTCCTCCCTCTTTTCTCTAAAATAATTGAGTACTTAATTAATCAAGTTCTAGTTCAACACCTTACAGCTGCTAAACTTCTGTCAGATCACCAATGTGGATTTAGGCAAGCCCGTTCTACTGCAGATATTCTAACTGTAATCTCTGAACGTTTATACCAAGCATGGATAAGGCAGGGGATGGGAGGGCGGTAGCCCTTGATATATCTAAGGATTTTGACAGGGTATGGTACGATGGTCTTCTGAGAAAAATAAAATCCTATGGTATTACTGGACAAATTCTTAGCATAATTAGACTCTTCTTAAATGAGAGAAGAAACCAGGGTGTACTTGATGGGCGTACGTCCAAGAAATTTGATATAAATGCGGGTGTGGCACAGGATCGATTCTTGGACCTTTGTTATTTCTGATATTCATAAATGACTTTCCTGATAAAAATTGTCTCTGGGATGGGTATATTTGCCGGCGACATCACACTCTATTGTAGGCACGCGAGGAAAACTAATGAGCACATATCTAAGGTAATGGCCGAAAACCTAGAGGAAGACCTTCAGTCTGTAGTAGAATGGGGTCAAAAATGGATGGTAACGTTCAACGCTGCCAAGACAAAGCTCATTTCCTTTAATAATTACATGAAACCTTACCAACCAGCAATAGCTATGACTAGAGATACTGTACTTGAGAGCACTTCGCTCAAGCTCCTTGGCTTAAAGTTCACAGTTGGAATAGATACATCCAGATTATTGCCAAGGCTGCTGCAAAGAAGATAGGCTTTCTCTATCGTGTTAGAAAGTTACTTATGCCTGAAAGTATCCTGTACCTGTACAAAGCCATCATTCGCTCATGTATGGAGTATTGCTGTCACATTTGGGCTGGTACATCTGCTAATAGTCTCACGCTTCTGGACAGGGTCCAAAAGAGAGTCGCCAACTTAATAGGTCCCGAACTGTCATCTAAACTTCAGCCCCTGTCTCACCGACGAAATGTTGCATCTCTCTGCCTGTTTTACAAGTATTTTAATGGTGGATGCTCTGACGAACTACAAGCCCTTGTACCCCCTCGACGAAAATATCCCGACAAACCTGACAAGCAGCGAAATCCCACCCCTACACAGTTGAGATCCCTAGATATAAGAAAGCCTTTTACCCTAATAGCTTCTTCCCCAGAACTGCAGGACTTTTTAATTCTCTTACGGTTTCCTGCTTCCCGAACCGTACTGACATGCAAAAGTTCAAGTGTAATGTGAACAGACATGTTGCTGCTAAACTCCCTACATAGTACCCCTGAAACTTAGGTCCCTTATAGTAGCCCCTACATCAAAGTGGAAACGTGCCTTGTTTGGGGTGAAAGTGTAATAAAAATATTGCAGCATATTATTGTAATGCATTTTTTCTATCTCAGAAAATAATTTCAAATTTTTCTGAAGAGCATATGCACGAAAAGAGACAGCTTTGAAATAATAATGTCCGGTTTTTTTTCTGAATAATGAAACGGATCTGTAAAAAATGTACCTAAATATATAAATATGCTGGAAGAGCTGTTTTGAATGAAAAGTAAATATTTGGATCTCAGAATGTAACTATACTTATATATATATATATATATATATATATATATATAAACAAACGCACGCCTACAAACACATATATATATATATTTATTTATATATATATCTATGAAATAATATTGCAAGTCATCTTAAGAGTTCCCGCCCAAATCATCACCAAACAACTTTAGAGTTTTAGTTCTCTGTTCAATAATAACTTTTAGACGAAAGGCGTTTTAAAGTAATATCTCATATTTTGTATGTCGCCCAAATAGATCAGAGGAATTGTAAATTGCATTGTTATGACGACTGAATTCACTCATTTATAACCTGGAAATTTCATCTCAGACCCTAAGAAAGCAACTTCTGCCATGCACATGAACCAGATGAAGAGATACTCCTTGAAGGGTCACTCGTTTTTATGGTATCACTCTCATCTTCGCAACTCTTCAAAGTTTTGTGTAAAGAATAGGAGGCATTACATTTGGAACAACCTCGTATGAAACGAAATTATCTTCTATACTTATATTTTAAACGTTCCTTGGCCCTTTGGCTAGGAACAAATGTAGTATCTGTTCTAATACTACGTTTCACCTTTTCTATCATCAATTAGTGGAGAAGAAATCTTTCATGACTGAAACATTTTAAACTTTCGTTCCTACCTTGAGTGCCCTCTTTGGGGAGCTGAGTTTCGATTGGTGCTTCGGTTTATAATGTGGGTAACCACATTAAAAACCGAAGCACCAATCGAAATATTAAAGATTTATACTCGTACTTCTGAAGACGCATAAGGATGTATATGATATTTTAATTTAAGCGTGAACAGAGAGGAGAAAAAATGAATCTTTATAAATAAATTATTATACTGAACCGATTTTCGTCTAACACTCTTCAACGATTCCCCCACTATAAAACGATCATGAGGTTGTTTGCACGGCAACCGAGAAGTCAGACGTGCTCGCCAGTCGGTTTGCCTCTAACTCCATATTGGATCCGGCTCACCACTCCCTCCTTGACTTTCCTTTGCGGACAGACGTCACATTAGATAATTTGAAAATCACCCCTTCTCAGGCATATGGTATCATAAAAAACCTAGACACCTCAAAAGCATGTGGACCCGATCTCACAACGACTGTGCTATTAAAAAAATGCTCCGCTGAGATACCTCCAGTTCTCTCCAAACAACAAATGCCTTAACGAATCTTGCTGGAAAACCGCTTCTATGGTACTAGTTTTCAAGAATCTTGGCGAAAGAACTGACCCATTAAATTATCGTCCCATTAGCTTTCTCTCGCTTTTGCCAGAATATTTGAGTCTTTAATTAATCAAGCTCTAGTCCATCGCCTTACAGCTGCTAAACTCCTCACCGACAATCAATATGGATTTAGGAAAGCCCGTTTCACAGAAGATATCCTAGCTGTAATCTCTGAACGTATATACTGTTCACTGAACAAAACAGGGGAGGGTAGAGCAGTAGCCCTCGATATATCTAAGGCTTTTGACAGGGTATGGAACTTCTAAGAAAAATTAGATCATTTGGTATCACTGAAAGAATTACATAATGTAATTAAATCCTTCTTAAGTAAAAGAAAAATCCAGGTTGTCCCCGACGGTCGTACGTTTAAACAATATTATATAAATTCGGGAGTACCCCAGGGATCTATCCTCGGACCTTTATTATTCTTGATATTCATAAATGACCTCCCTGATAAAATTGTTTCTGAGATGGGTATATTTGCTGATGACACCACTTTCTATAACAGGCACGAGGAGAAAACAAATATACACATATCTAAGGAAATGACAGAAACACTAGAGGATGACCTCCAATCTGTAGTGGAATGGGGACAAAAATGGATGATCACATTCAATGCTGCCAAGGCTAAGCTTGTTTACTTCAATAATTACAAGAAATCTTCACAACTACGAATACTAATGGCCAAGAACACATTACCCGAAAGTACTTCCTTTAAACTCCTCGACCTAACGTTTACAGGGAACATGATCTGAAATAGATACATTGAGAGCATTGCCAAGGCTGCTACGAAGAAGGTGGGCTCTCTCTACCGTGCTAGAAAGCAACTTACGCATGAAAGTATCCTGTACCTCTATAAGGCCACCATTCGCCCATGTATGTAGTACTGTTGTCACATTTGGGCTGGTGCATCTGCTTGTTGTCTCTCACTCCTTGAGAGGGTTTAAAAGAGAGTCGCCAACCTGATAGGTCCTAAACTATTGTCTAAGCTTCAGCTTCTGTCCCATCTGCCTGTTCTACAAGTACATTAATAGTGAATGCTCTGACGAACTACAAGCACTCTTACCCCCTCGACGTGAATGCCCCCAACAAACCCGACAAGCAGCTAAACCCCACCCCTTCACAGTAGAGATCCCTAGGTGTAAGAAAGCCTTCTACTCGAATAGTTTCTTCCTCAGAACTGCTAGACTTTGGAACTCCCTTCCGGGATTCTGCTTTCCCAACTGTACTGACATGCAGAAGTTCAAGTGTAATGTGAACAGACATCTTGCTACTTAACACCCTTCATAATACTCTTGCAACTTATGTCGCCGATAGTAGCCCCCTACTTCAAAGTGGCACTGTGCCTTGTTTAGGGTGAAAATTGAAAAAAAAATCAATATAGTTAAATTAGGAGAGTTGAAAATCGATCTTGGTTTTACTTTTGGCAGCCACGTAATATTTGTATCTCTTATTTTGTCCTTTAGTTCTCACATTCTATTAGCAATGTTTCTAACAAAGAGAGAAGAATTGCTGTTTTCTGGGCAAGAATCTATTCGTAACACTTTTCGTAGTTTTAACCTTATAGTAGTATTTTAGCTCCTTACATCAAGTGGCACAGCAAAGCCACCGCTTATTGTCTGGAGCAATTTTCACACAAAAATGTTTTGACGGCTTATATCACTTTTAAATGCAGGTTGTAATCGGTTCGATGATGTTACGCATCAGTTAGTCAATACCGAGATTTGTAATAATTTGCTGTAAGTGTCGTGATTTATTTGATATTCTTGAGCAAAGCTATGGATAAAATAATAAAGTAGTCTGGAATATCTCTAGAGCAACTATTCCACGTGAAGGTATACTTCAAAATTAGTCTTTCTCTGCTCATTAGTCGTTCGTAAGTGATGTTGGACATAAGCGATGTTGTTCCGTGAAAGTGTTGCTGATTGTGCAACAGTTGCTTCATTATAACCTCTTCATCATTTTCAGACGACATCAATTGTCTCCCTAGACAGAAGTAGTCGATTTTATGTAGTGTCCACATTTTTACTCTCGCCGAAAACAATCGAAACAAACAAAGATACACACATACGATTTATATGAAAACCGTATTCAAACAACTGTGAGGGAATTTCAGAAGACAAATTGAAATAATTACGAAAGTCAGCGTGTGTATAGAACCATAAATGGAGAAACCGAATTCTCATTGATTATAGACGGAAAATACAAATAGAAATGATTGATTGAATGCCAATACGGATACGTCACTCCAGAATATCAAATGAATAAAATATAAATGGAAGCATCATCCAACCATCAAAAGACAGAAAGTATATGATAACCATGTCTAGTATAAAAAAGAGGACTCGCTACAATCTGTGCAATACGATTGAACTATGCAAACGAATAGTTTGGTTGGTCATGACAACAATGTCCTTAACTGACATCTTCTGACAATTAAGACTAATTACCTCGACGTGTATGCTCTTTTACGGTCAAAGTATGTATGTTTTTATTTTTAACTCTTTTCGCCCCAAACAAGGTATATCGCGACTTGGAACGTAAAGGACTACTATTTGGGATCGTGTCTAATAGGGGAATGTGGAGAGCTGCGATATATTTGTTTAAATTAGATTAAAACTTCTGCAGGTTAGTAGAGTAAGGGAAGAAGGTAACAAAGAGGGAATTCCAAAATGCAGAAGTCCGAGGAAAGAAAGGATTATTGTAGAAGGCTTTCTGGTATCAAATGATTTCACAAGTGAAAAGGTGGGATTTTGCTGTTTGTCGGATTGGTTGAGAATATATATGTTGAGGAGACACAAGTGCTATGAGTATATCAGAGCATATTTCATTTAAGTACTTGCCTTGCAAAAGAGACACAAGGTTAAAACACCAGGTGCGATTGAACAGGCGTTCGAGCTTGGCCGCTAGTGTGTGACCTATTAGAATTGAGACTGTTTTGGACTTTATCAGTGAGATACTAGTGATAAACGCAACAGCCTAGCTGTTGAAACAACCCACTATGCATCAGCGAATTGTAGCTTTGTAATTATATAGGATACTCTCTGGAGTGAGTAATTTTCGAGAACGGTAGAGGGAGTCCACCTCATTTGCATCAGCCTTGGCAATGTCCTCAATTTCTGATTACAAGGAGTTGCGTTTTTTTTAAAAGAAACCGATTAGTTTCTCTCTTCCAACAAGTATTTTTCTAACCGTGTTGACATAAAGTGAACCTATCAAGATACAGTAATTATTCTAATATTTATTTTACAAATAAGTCATCACTTACCAAGGCCTGAATGCAATTAGAGGATAAAGTTAATGCGTGTAGGGTGATCGATGAGGCAATAAAATAATAATCGGTAATAGTGGAAGTTGATTTGAAAACGACTATGCTGTAGTTAGTTGAAAAGCAGACGCACGGTACAGAGTTACATAGGCGGGCAGTTTTAGAAAATGTTCATGGAATTTGTTTGGATTTTAGTGCAGATAGTGAGGAGTGGGAATTGTTGAAAGTAGTTGCACCTAGACGAGTGTTTTTTATGAAAATTTTGCAGAGAAACCCATAGACTGAAGCTCAGTCAAGCACCTGCCATGAAAATAACGATAGAATAGAGATAGACTCGCAACATCTCTTCTGTTAACAAGAGGTTGCGGAGAGGAGAATGTGATATATTAGGTTTCGATTTTGTCAAAGTGTTCTTTGAACAGCTCCGGCCCTTACGTCGCAAGAGTACCTCATTTTAGGGCGTATTTGGCTCTTGTGCCAGTAGAGGATTGCGTCAGGGTTGGAATACTTTCTGGAGCGGTAGAATAATGCAACCATTATCCCAGCAATATTGGCAACAGATTTGATGAAAGTCTTCCATTTCAGGTCAGGGTTGGTTCCAGAATCTTGTGGAAGCATTTTAACTTTAGCCAAATGAAAATAAAAGCATTGGTGGTGAGTAGATTAACCAGCCACTTTTACCCTATTGCACCACATGTTCAAGGTCAGAGGGAAGAAGCCCAGAGATATCTTGGTCGTTGCTGGCCTTGATTTGTTGCAATAGATGATAGTGTCGTCAGCGTATATGTCGAAGAATGAATCTAGGATTTGATTTCGGAAATCATTGATGGAGCTCGGGAAGAGAGTTGATGCCAGGATGAATTTCTGAGTCACATTAGCGTTGATGCTTTGAGCCTCGGATTTTTACCCATCGACGGTTACTTGTATAAACAAATAAGAGAGAAAGGATTCGATGGTGTAAAAGTAATTTCCAGATATTTCTATAGCTTGAACATTTCTTAACTGAATCTTTATGCCAAACCTTAAACAAATATATAAACTATTTATTTCTCTATATTGTTTGGCTATTGTTTTTTTTTTACACAGGAATCACCACTTATCAAGGCCCGGAGGTCACTCGAGGAGGTTAATGGGTATACATTAGTCAATGTGAATCTAGCGTAGTAAACATAAGTAGTGGATATTTTGGAAGTTGGATTACTTAGGGGGACGGTTCATCAAGAATTTGTTTACGTTGGACTTGAAAACACTCAGATTGTAGTCAGCTGGAAAGCAGGCAATCTGAAGAGAGTTCCACAGGCATGGAATTCTAAGAAATAAGCTTTGTCCACCGAATCTACATTTAGGTTTAAGCATAGATAAAGAGTGTGGGAAAGTATTGATAGTGGTTTTGGCTAGACGAATGTTTTTCGTGAAAGTTTGGCGAGGGGGGGGACCATAGATTGAAGATCAGACGATCACTTGCCATGAAAATAATGATAAAGCAGAGACAGGCTCGCAACGTCTCTTCTGTTCGAAAGAGGTTGCAAGGAAGAGAAAAGGGCATTCCCCACTAAGCTACGAAGTTTATTTTGAACTCTGTCAAAGCAGGATAAGCTACTTCTAGCAGCTCCTATCCAGATGTGTCAACAGTACTCCATCGTTGGCCGTACCTGGCTTTTATATAGGTAGAGAATTGTATCAGGAGTGATATATCTGCTATTAACTGGTGACTTTGAGTAGTGCACTTTATTTTATTTAATTCTTATTTCACCGTAGTGTTCACCCTTAAGATCACTTCCGTTATTGTTGTATCCAGAGTATCGGGGTCAAGAGCAATAACATTGTGCAACGAATTTCAAGTTAAAAAAAAAAACGTACATGCCACATAAGACCCGTTTCGATGTAAAAAAATATCTTGATACAAAATCTGAATATTTGTCTAGATTAGACACCGTTCTTATGTGAGGTAAATCATATTTTACTAGCGGGCCCTGTGGGAATTCCACAGGGGGCTCATTTATATGTAATATGTTGACGTTGGCATTCTGTAGATGTTCTGTATAAATGGAAATGCTCTGATACTATTGAAGGTTTTTTGTTAAAACTGCAAAAGTATTTATCTAAGCTAGCACGAACATCCGGCAAAGCCCGGTCGTAAAGTACGCTTAGATATGATATTTTAATTCTTGCAGATTTCGTATATACTATTATAGAGTTAATGTTCTGTCTATTTTTATATATTAGAAAGTTGCGATTTCAAAATTAAAAATATATATCCATATGAATTGAGAGCATTAGCTTGAATCAACACTGAAATAATAATAATAATAATAATAATAATAATAATAATAATAATAATGATAGTATATATATATATATATATATATATATATATATATATATATATATATATATATATTGAATTCCTTCAGCCATAATCGAAATCGAAACCAAAACTTATGAAGTATTCTTGGTAAAATTATTTATGACAAGAAATAGAATTACATAACAATTAAACAAACGCCCGGATGTAAGCGTGACACAGAAAACAACACGCACAATATCGTATTTATATATAGATTATTATTGGTTATGAATGAAAAACACAGAATTGCCAGTTTAAACGAGTTTGTCCTCTTAATTTTCTTGTGTTTATTGTCATTTTCCCTTTTGCATATTCTAGCCATGGTTGCCAACATTTCCTTTAAGATATTTCTCTATCACCGAAATATCCTGATGGAACATCTCGCCATGTTCATCACTCACATGACGAAGATTCTCTGAAAAATTCTCAAAACTGACAATTTTGTAAAAAAAACAACAACCCAAAAAACAAAGAAAAAAACAAAAACAAAAAAAACTAAAAAAAAGGAACTAATTTGACAAAAAGAAAGTCAGACGGTGATTTTCCATACTGTTGTGCATAGCAAAATGGCCACAGATCTCCTGTATATTTTTTAATGTTGCGCAGTGTAATAAGAGAAAATATCAAAGATAGGATCGAACCCTTACTAAACAAAATATATAAAATAAAAAGATTAATTTAACAAACGCTAGAGTGAGATAACAAGCCCCGATTTTCAGTGTCATTATTTTTTAGAATGATTAAAGAAACCATCATCTGTGGCGTAGCAATGCTACACCATGCATGACCTACGCGAAGGGTGTCAATCTCTCCACAGTTTGAGATGATCATTAAGGTTGTTTCTGCACTGAAAATTTCCAAAACGCATTAGCATAACATGACGCAGTCAGGGAAGAGGTATAATCATATACATATGTAAAGCAAATTAAACATATACTTTCTATCGCTTTCTTGCAGCTACACACGCAGGCACTGTGCTGAAACATAGGAGTGAGTCTTGTCTAATAAAAACCACAAGCGTTTCTCCACTGACGTAAAAGCAATAACATCATGATGACGAAGAATAATCAAATTATTAAAGGGTTTGTTGTCCGAAAAGATTTAATGAACTCATGAAACACTCGACGTCAGTTAACGCATGATTTATGTGCAATAAATACGCCGGTTCTCCTTACATAGACGGGCGATCTTCACCTTTAATTTCGAAGAGCAAAACTACAGACGCTTATATCGGTCTCTCACTCGGAAACGGATTCGACTTATAACCCGAGATCAGTCTATTAAAATTTTCACCCGGACGCAGCATCATTTTATTATGGATATTAACCGATAACCACTACGCTGTTTTCACTCTTCGCATTCCTCATTAGGTTTTATTGTGAAATAAAAATACACAAATAATAAATATTTATTCTAACATTCAACTCGTAACCCTTATCTGACAGTATTCTATATCTCTACAAAGCCACATATCGCGTGGGGATTCCGGTGCCAAAAAAGAGTCGCCAAACTTATAGATCCCGAACTATGATCCAGACTTCAATCCTCGTCCCATCGTCAAAATGTCGCATCCCTATATCTGTTTTACAAGTACTTCAATTGAATGTGCTCCGAAGACCCCATGGCACTTAAAGCCACTCGTGATAGATGCTCTCGTTTAACCTAAAAAGCAACAAAATCCCACCTCTCACTGTTGGTGTCCTCAGATGCTGTAAACACTTCTACTCGAATAGTTTCTTCTATCGAGCTGCTAGCATTTGGAATTCCGCATGCGAAGTAGAACGTTGAACAATCTATCCCAATTGATTAAACCAATTTTACGACTTCCCCCAAAACAGGAGGGTACAACGAACGAAGCGTTGTGAAGCAACTGCTAAGATACTTAGAAGAGCCAGGAACATATAAATAATATAAATAGCACATTATCGCATCTTAGAAATATCTCTACCATTATATACAAGAAAATTTGTGTGTGTATGAGTGCGTTTTCTATGGACTCCGAAACAGCTAGACCAATATTTTGAAATTTCACACAAATGTACTTTATTTATCTTGCATTATTCTTAGATATGTCTTGTATCGGAATAGCTTCAATAAGTATTGATCGTCCATAATCGAAAAAAATCCGAAGAAAGAAGAAACAGGCGATTTTGAGCAAAGTGAACACCTTATACAGCATAACATCGCAAGGGCATTTGATAAGTTTTATTATCACACAAGCAGAAAGGCCCGGCAGAAAAAATCAACAGTTGGTTCTTTGATAGGACAGAGGCGTGTTCGAAATGTATGTTTCAGTATAAAGCACAAGTGAACCATAATACTTGACTTTTAAATTTTAAACTTAGATTCAGGCCATTATCAACACAAGCAAAAAGGTCAGGTATATACAATCAACAGTAGCTCTTTAATATGACAAAGACGCTTGAAATGACTGTTTCTGTTTAGAGCAAAACTGAAACATGCTACTTAAATTTTGCATTTTAATTCAAGTCGTCATATATAAAAATAATTTATAAAATCATATATATATATATATATATATATATATATATATATATATATATATAAAATAACCTGAGGAGTCCTAGAGTGGATGAAACGCGGAATATTCAGTGTAGCTTAATGGCCATATATATTTTATAACTTACTAACTAGCTCTACCCACGTATTTAGCACTTTTGAAGTAAATACTTAAAGTTTACGCATAAATTTATACTTCCGTATATTAATTTTATGTGAGTAAATTAAGTAGTCATATATATATATATATATATATATATATATATATATATATATATATATATATGTGTGTGGTGTTTGTCATGCCAAAAACAGTTATCCGTACATACATCATGCAACAAAAATTATATATAAAAAAAATTAATAATACAAAATATCGAAAAAGAACTGTGTGAAAAAGAATAGATTATTACACCGAAAGTACATATACCTACCGTTATAACTGAGGGTTTAGTATTATTAAACTGGCATAGCATTAAGAAGAGCTGCAGAAACGAATATTATTAGATTTTACGAACTGTACAGTTCCTCGTTTTATTTTGTTCTGTTTTCTTGTTACAAATATATTTGTTTTTTCGCTAATTTTTTTTTATATACAATTTTTAAATTAATTTTTTGAATAATAGTATCGGTTGATTATTAAATTATTAATTAAAAAAATTGCTATAAAATGATTATTTTTAACATCATGTCGTTTTTATCTCTCTTTAACAAAATTATACCGTGTAAATAACTTTAAAATAGTACGTTCTTAATACACGATGATTTGATAAGTATTTGAAAGCCAAATAAAATGGCTTTTTTTAACAGTTTCAGTACATTTTTTAGACAGGAATCACTTTTCAAGGCCTGGAGGCCTCTCGAGGATAAGGGTTAATGGGTATACATTAGTCAATGTGATTATGGCATAAGTCGTGGGAATTTTCTAAATTGGATTACTTTAGGGGACGGTTCATCAAGATATTGCTTACGTTGGACTTGAAGACGATCAATTCGATCAAATTTCGAATGATCACGAATTAATTAATTGTTTTATTTCCAATTTTAACAAAAATGAAAATAGGTGTTTTATTTAGGGAGATACCGACATGCATTATGGTGATTTCATTCCGTAACCGAATTATTTTTTAAATGGAATTTTATATTTTATGCTGTTGAATTTTTAATTTCAATAAATAATCGATAAGTAAATAAGCAAACAAAAAAAATAATGTAAAAGTTTCGTAGAGGCGAGAAAGGCATATACATACAGAGATTCGATTGACTAGTGGCCTCCATCACTACCCTTTTTTATAACGCATTGTAATACAACTATCTATTTCAGTGGATGAAACGCGGAATATTCAGTGTAGCTTAATGGCCATATATATTTTATAACTTACTAACTAGCTCTACCCACGTATTGAGCACTTTTGAAGTAAATACTTAAAGTTTACGCATAAATTTATACTTCCGTATATTAATTTTATGTGAGTAAATTAAGTAGTCATATATATATATATATATATATATATATATATATATATATATATATATATATATGTGTGTGTGTGTGTGTGGTGTTTGTCATGCCAAAAACAGTTATCCGTACATACATCATGCAACAAAAATTATATATAAAAAAAATTAATAATACAAAATATCGAAAAAGAACTGTGTGAAAAAGAATAGATTATTACATCGAAAGTACATATACCTACCGTTATAACTGAGGGTTTAGTATTATTAAACTGGCATAGCATTAAGAAGAGCTGCAGAAACGAATATTATTAGATTTTACGAACTGTACAGTTCCTCGTTTTATTTTGTTCTGTTTTCTTGTTACAAATATATTTGTTTTTTCGCTAATTTTTTTTAATATACAATTTTTAAATTAATTTTATGAATAATAGTATCGGTTGATTATTAAATTATTAATTAAAAAAATTGCTATAAAATGATTATTTTTAACATCATGTCGTTTTTATCTCTCTTTAACAAAATTATACCGTGTAAATAACTTTAAAATAGTACGTTCTTAATACACGATGATTTGATAAGTATTTGAAAGCCAATTATAATGGCTTTTTATTTAACAGTTTCAGTACATTTTTTAGACAGGAATCACTTATCAAGGCCTGGAGGCCTCTCGAGGATAAGGGTTAATGGGTATACATTAGTCAATGTGATTATGGCATAAGTCGTGGGAATTTTCTAAATTGGATTAATTTAGGGGACTGTTCATCAAGATATTGCTTACGTTGGACTTGAAGACAATCAATTCGATCAAATTTCGAATGATCACGAATTAATTAATTGTTTTATTTCCAATTTTAACAAAAATGAAAATAGGTGTTTTATTTAGGGAGATACCGACATGCATTATGGTGATTTCATTCCGTAACCGAATTATTTTTTAAATGGAATTTTATATTTTATGCTGTTGAATTTTTAATTTCAATAAATAATCGATAAGTAAATAAGCAAACAAAAAAAAAATAATGTAAAAGTTTCGTAGAGGCGAGAAAGGCATATACATACAGAGATTCGATTGACTAGTGGCCTCCATCACTACCCTTTTTTATAACGCATTGTAATACAACTATCTATTTCAGTGGATTCTTTCAAAGAACCGCAGGCTGATGGAAATCTCTACCCGCTGATTGTTTTCCTCCTACTTATAGCCTTGGCATTTTCTAAGTAAGTCCAATAGGCATCTCCTGTCTTTGCGATAAACATCTTTTGTTCTTGTAAGCCCCTTACAGCAAGTACCTTTATGCCTTTTCTGGAGAAATGTCGATTTAAAATAAATTACACGTGTCTTCTAACAACAGTTTTATTTTCTTTTTAAATTAGTAATATATGAATAATATTTAATCCATGATAGAATAAAAAAATATTTTTCCAATTACCTTTTGTGATTCAATTTGTGATAAAATATAAACTAACATTATTTGAACTGTACTGAAAAGTCAATTAGGGCATAAATTAAAAAAAATAATGTTTTAACTTTGAGAATGTGAATGAACATTACAGCTAAAGGTAATTTTTTTCTAAGCAAGTAACACTGCCATTTGAGAGAACTTTCATTCGGCAAGAACATCAGAAAGAAGTCAATGCAGGCACAAATTGAATACTAAAGTGTCCATTAACGGCTTACTTCCAATGTTGTGCACTATTGTAATAATCCGCAGGAAATAAAACAGAATTTGATTTAATTTTGTGATGTGAAATATAAAATAAACAAAAAAAAAGAAGAAAAAGAAAAAGGAAAATAGCCCAAAAGAAGAAATACACTCGTGACAAGAATGTTATGTTCTGATACGATCACAAGGGATTTAGCTTAAATTGTCAACCATCTTTGACTTCAATGGGTTTTTATGGCTTTGTAGTTTGATTGTCGTATTTAATTTTAAGCCTTTTTCCTTTCTGGAGGATATCTTAAGAACCACTTATACACTGTGATTTATTCGTCTAATCCGGAAAACCCTTTATAATATATATATATATATATATATATATATATATATATATATATATATATATATATGGAGAGAGAGAGAGAGAGAGAGAGAAAGAGAGAGAGAGGCATAGAGATAGATAGATAGATATATTATAAAGGGTTAATAAAGCGTTAATATGTATATATATATATATTTTAGCAAAGATGGTAATATATATATATTTATACATACGCATACAGATATATATATATATACATATACATGTATTTATTTATTTTTATTATATTTTATTTGTATTTATTATTATTATTATTATTATTATTATAGGTATCATCATCATCATCATCATCATCATGATCATCATCATCATCTACTCAGTAGTTCTCACACAAGCTATCACCAACCATTACTCACTGGCAATAATTTTCTGTGCACCATGGAGTCTGAAAAACAACAAGCTCTCCAGATTTCCAATTTTCGCCGCTTCTCTCGAAAACCAGCTCAGATTACTTCATGTTATCATAATAGCCGCTTACCTTTGATCATTCACTGGCAACAGTGGTTAGTATCCCCTGGGCTTTAGGTGAAAAAAAGCCTTTTCAAGGCTAGAGTGTTCTCTGAAGTATTTGAGTAGATGTTTGCTTAGTGCTCTCCCCACTCGGTCCTCCCGAACCTCCACGACTCTTTTATATGGCATCAGGGGATATAGACGCCACCATCTTTTTTTGGAGTGGGTGTAACTTAAAATGTTCTGCTTTTAGCTTTTTTGGTCCGATTCTTTCTGCTTTTGTTTATTATGATAATTATTATTTGTACTCACTAGGAGTTTTGATACAGGTCATCAATAAAGATTGTTTCTAGCAACAACCTGTGGTGGTCCATGGAGTTTAGATAACAACGTCTCCCCATATTTCCAGTACTCTTCCCCCCATTTCCATAACATGAGAAAATTAATGTCATCGAAACAGCAGTATACTGTTGATTTATCACTGGCAATGATTATTAGACAATTTTGAAGAACACATGCCTTATAGGATTTGAAAGAAAAGACCGAGACTAGTAACATCACGTAATTTTAATAAATTTAAAATACAAAAATTAGGTTTTTAATATGAATGACAGTGCGACAAAGACTCAACTTTATGCAAGTTTTTCATTTGCTGACAGAAAGCTGAGAGAAAAATCGAAATAAAATGTTCTTTCTTATTTCGTGATCCTTATCGTCAATTTGGTTGAAAGGATTACCATTTCGGTGCAAATTCTAAATAAAATGGTAAGAATTTGTTATAAAATATTATTTCAACGCAATTTCAGGCCAGATGTTGTCAACTGGCTGGCAATTTGATTCGCTTCAAGAGATTTACTTTTGCACTTTCTTATGCTATTCTATTATATACTTACACAGCTTTGAACCTTTTATGATCTCCAAACTTCCACATCCATCAATTCTTTGTTATTCTTTGTTATTCTATGAATTAATTCAAAGAAAACCAATATATTTATGAAAAAGAAGATACAAATTATTAAAAGGTTGTTGAGGATCCATTCAGGATTTTACTACATATTTTACGTTTATTCTTGCAGGATTCCTCCATTAGCTATTTGGATAACGTCGAATCTAAGGAAGCGCTTGTGTTAATTTGAAATCTCATAATTCATTGCTTTACGTTATTTATAACCTAATACTATTAACGTCAAACAATTATTATACAATATCTCTCTCTTTATATGCATGCACACACACCTATATATATATATTAAAAAATATAATCATACACCGACATGTTTCGTCGTCTACGACTCATCAGAGTGGCTTAATCTAGCATGTTTACACACACACACACATATGTATATATATATGCCTGTGTGTATGTGTGTGTAAACAGTATACACACACCCATATATATATATATATATATATATATATATATATATATATATATATATATATATATATATATACACTGTTATATAAAGGAACTTTGCGTGTTTGTGCATCTGTATGTCTGTGTTTCCGTGAGTTCGTTCCCTATGCACGCGAAAAAGGCTGGGTCGAATTCTACGGAATTCTACACGAAGGTACTTAGGTCAGTTTTGTCGGAATTTTTTTCGATAAGAGTCAAAAATCGATAATCGAAATAATCCGAAGTTAACATTTTACACAGCCTAACATAAAAAGTGCATTTTAGAAACGTCCAACATATTAATCTAGACTAAGTTCTTAGACATGAGAAGAACGCGTTTGAAATGAATGTTACTCTTTAGAGCACAATCGAAGAATAATTCTTGACTTTTGGAAGCCATAATATATAAAAATAATTTAAAACCGACAATAGGTTCTCTAAAGTAAAATGTAGACTACAATATATTGTAGACAGTAACTGCAGAAGGCGCGTGAAATTTTCCTCAGTTGCATCGCGAAGGGTCCTTAACTGGAGCAGGTAATCAATCAATTTAATGGAAAAATGGATTTCGATGACAATAAAAATATTGGAGTATGAAATATTTGTTGATCATTATTCAATCTCAGACAACGTCGGGTCCCTCTGCAATTATATATATATATATATATATATATATATATATATATATATATAAAGTCGCACAATATATATATATATATATATACATTGTGTGGCGGCGATCAAAGTCTTGAAAATAATGAGCGTAGTGGTTGGCCATCGAATGTTTACAACGATCAGTTAAGAACTTTAACCGAATCTAATCAACGCACAACTGTTCGATAACTTGCTTTTGTATTAGATGTAACGTATACGACGATTTCTAACCACTTGAGAGAGATTAGAAAGACAAGAACTTGATAAATAGGTGCCTCATGAATTGAACGACAACCAACAGAAACGCCGTAATGAAGTATCATATTTCCTTCTTTTATGCAACAAGAACAACCCGTTTCTCAATCGGGCTATTACTTGTGATGAGAAGTGGGTTCTTTGCGACAACTGGCAAAGCTCAGCTCAGTGGTTAGATGCCGATAAAGTTCTGCGATACTTTGCGAAGCCAGGGTTGCACTAAGATAAAGTCATGCTATCTGCTTAGTGATCTCATCTATTACTGTTTTTTAATGCACGCGAAACCAGTAAGGTGGACAAGTACTGCAAACAAATGGATGAAATGCATCAGAAACTTCAACAACAACACCCAGCATTAGTCAACAGAAAAGGCCAAATTCTCCTCCACGACAATGCCCGACCGCACGTTGCTAAACCGAAACTCCAGAAGTAAAAAAAATTGGGCTACGAAACTCTGTCTCATTCGCCATAATCTCCAGGCCTCTCACCTACCGACTTCCACTTTTTAAAGCATCTCGACAACTTTGTGCGTGAAAAATGCTTAAAAAAGTAGGCGATATCAAAAACGCCTTCAGCGACTTCATCGCCACCAAAACGGAAGATTTTTACGTTCCTCACATAAATTTGTTTTGCGTTGGCAAAAGTGTGTTCACTCTGGTAGTGCTTATTTCGATCAATAAATTTTTTGGGCAGAGATAAATTTGTCTAAATATAAAGTTAAAGACTACAAGGACTTCTTGTCAACTTGATATATATGTATAATTATATATATATAATAATATATATATATAAATATATATATATATATATATATATATATATATATATATATATATATATATATATATATATATATATATATATATATAGCTCTTTGACGGTACAAAAGTTATAGATTGCTTTGAAGAAAATAGCTAGCAAAACCCTTTCGTCAACAAACTCATCAGTACATTTACATGAGTTTCAACCCGCTGTTGAAAATAACTTTGTGCTCATTCGACGTTTCTAATTTATTTACAAATGCCCCACTGCATGAAACTATTAATATTTGTGCCGACTCTCTTTACAAAAGTACTTTACCCCACCCCCACCTTTCCACAGGGACATGTTTATTGAACTCCTAATGATCTGTACTAAAGCAGTGGAATTTAGCTTCGACAACGTTATGTATAGTCAGATCGACGGAGTTCAGATAGGAAGTCCTCTTGGTCGTGCACTAGCTGACATTTTTGTGGGATTTCACGAGTCGTTATTGTTTAATGATGTGTCGAAACCATCAATATATTTCAGATACGTCGACGACACCTTCGCAGTTTTTGCCTCTGAAAACGAGGCGAAAATATTTTTCTACAAACTTAATTCTCTCCATACAATGTAATATTTACTATGGAGAACGAGAATGACGGTTGCTTGCTTTTCTTGGACGTTTTAGTTAAACGAAGACTTCTTTTCTTACAACAGTCTGTCGCAAGCCGACATTTATCGGCTTATATATAAACTGGCGTTCATTTGTGCCTACTTCCAGGAAGATAGGCCTTATTCAGACTTTAGTGTATAGAGCTCTTAGAATTTTTTCTTCTAGTAAACAAGAAAGCGAATTGAAAACTGTCAAAGACATTTTCATTCAAAACGGTTATTCGGAGAATTTAATTAATTATATAATTAAAAATATAGTTTAAAAATACAATTATCCTACAACCTTTGGTCCATCCAAGTGTCCTGTCTACTTAAAAATCCCTTGGATCGGCGAGACCGGTCAGTGTTTGAGTAGACGAATCATTAAATCTGTGTCAAATTGCTTCCCGTCCGTTGCTTTACATTTGGTCGTTGGTGTAAAGTCTGCAGTTGTTAAGGATGGCTTACCTTACATTACAAAAAGTAATGTAGTTCATGAATTTAATTGTCAGTGCGTTGCTGACTATGTAGGTCAAACCTCCTTAAATTTACAGACTCGAATCAACCAATATGTTCCAGCCTTGTCGCTCTTAGCCCCTTTCTTCCACCTTGGAATTTGCCATTGGACAACACTTCCAGGAAAATCAAGTGTGTGCCAATGTGTATAAAATGGAGTGTTTTAGAATTTTATACCGGGCTGACTCTCAGAATCACTTGTGGATTTTGGAGCCAGTCTCTATTATTTCACATAAGCTCTCTCTCCGTCGACAGAAAGAATCCGTTAGGTCATTAGACTTATTTGAGGATATATTTTAACTCTCCCCTTTTCCCCCACTTGTACATATATTTTATATAATTGTAAATATTTTATTTTATTCGTATTCCCACCCGTCTTTCCTTTTTCTTCTCTCTCTCGGTAATAATTTACACGCACACCCCGTTAAGTCTCTTCTCTTACGAAGTATTTTTTTCTATCATTCAACGATTAACTCCTGATGAGTTTGTTGACGAAAGGGGCCCCTCATATTTTGACGACTATTTTCTTCAAAGCAATATATATATATATATATATATATATATATATATATATATATATTAGTGATGTGAAGATTCCAATATTTTACCGATTCCGATACAATTGCCGATTTTGATATAAATCCCTAAATATTTAACTGTAAAGTTGCTATTTTTCTCGATCACCATAAAACACATTTTAAATGTGCATATATTTTAATAAACATAAAAGCACACTTGTGAGGGGGAGGCTATCTCAAGATTTTAGCTTAACTAGTAGTTTAAAATCAATAAATATTTTTTTTTACATGGGGGTCACCACTTATCAAGGCCCGGAGGCCACTCAGGGATAAGGGTTATTGCGTGTACAGTAATCAATGAGATAGTATTGTAGTAATCATTAATATTGGAGATTTGATAGAGTGTCTTACTTTAGGGGGCGGTTTGTCAGGAATTTGTTTATGTTGGATTTGAAGACATCCAAGTTGTAGCCAGATGGGAAACAGGCGAACGGAAGAGAGTTCCACAATCGTGCACTTCTGAGAAAGAAGCTCTGCTCATGGAATCTACGTTTTGTTTTAGTCACAGATAAAGAGTGGGGAAAATTATTAGCAGTAGTTTCAGCCAGACGGGTGTTTCTCGTGATAGATTGGCGAGGGGGACAAGAGATTGGAGCTCAGACAAGCACTTGCCATGGAAATAACGATAAAATAAAGACAAGCTCGCAACGTCTCTCCTGTGAGAGAGAGGCTGCAGGGAAGAGAAAAGGGCATCCCTCACTAAACCACGAAGTCTATTTTGTACTCTGTCAAGGCAGGATAGGCTGTTTTTAGCAGCTCCTGCCAAGATGTGGCAGCAGTACTCCATACTTAGACGTACTTGGCTTTTATACAGATAGAAAATTGTATCAGTAGTGAGATATCTTCTGGAGCGGTAGAAGGATTCTACCATTTTCCCAGCGCCCCTGGCAACAGATTTGATGTACGTGTTTCATTTCAGATCAGGAGTAAAGGTCAAACCCAGAAGCTTGTCAAAACATGGAGCCTCTCCAAGACAAGAGCCATCCATTTCAATTGATGCCAGATGGCGATCAGAGCGTTGATGATGTAAATATAGAAGCTTGGTTTTGGATGCATTAAATTTGACCAGCCACCTCTTCCCCCACTGTACAACGCGCTCAAGATCAGAGGAGAGAGAATTAGAGAGAACTTTGTCATTTACGGCCTTTGATGTGTTGTCATAAATGGTCGTGTCATCAGCATAGATGTCAATGAATGATTTAAGTATGTGTTTTGGGAGATCATTGATGTAGATCAGGAAGAGAGTTGGGCCCAGGATGGACCCCTGGAGGACTCCAGCATTAATACTGTGGGCCTCTGATTTCTGCCCATCAACCACTACTCTTATGAACCTACCCGAGAGAAATGATTTAATGATTGAGAAAACATTTCCAGTAATACCGTAGCTGGAAATCTTGTGAAGTAGGCCTTTATGCCATACCTTATCGAAGGCCTTCGATATGTCAAGAGCAATTGCCCTGGAAAGGAAACCTTTGTCAAGAGATTCACTAATCCTATGTGATATAACCGTAGGCACATTTGCTGTAGATCTTGCAGAGGTGAAACCATATTGCAGTTCACTAAGAAGGTTGTTCTGTTGAGGTGGTTGACTACTTCTTTATTTAATATGGATTCCAACAACTTACTCATGACACACAGGCAACTTATTGGTCTGTACTGAGAGGGAGATGACTTATCACCTGAATTCTTAAATACAGGGCATACTGATGAGGTTTTCAAGGGTGTTGGAAAGCACTTCTCCTTAAGGCAACGCTTAAACAGTTTTGTAAGTATGGGGGCAAGTTCTGGTTGGAGCTTTTTCGGCACTATAACTGGAATGCCGTCAGGGCCAGTTGCTTTACTGGAATCAAGGTTCTTGATTAACTTGGCGACCTCACGCACAGATATTTGTATGTCGCATAGCGTGTTGTCTGTTATAGGAGGAAATACAGGGAGTTGATGTCCATTGTCGCATAAGGTAGAATTAGCTGCAAAGTTCTTGGCAAATAGTCTGGCCTTGTCTGATGCTGACGAGATGACCTCAGGTCCATTGATGATAGTTGGGATAGAATGCACGCTTCTGTTCAAGATCATGTTTGCTATTTGCCAGAACTGGTGGGAACCAAGCCGCTGCTCAGTTACTTTGGATTTAACAGACTGAGCATATAGCTCTCTTGCATTTTTTATTACTCTTTTACAGTGGTTGCTGGCAGATCTGAAAGCAGCTTTAGTCTCAGTACATCTATTACGTTGGTAGCTATGGAAAAAGTGATTTCTGTGCGCAATGGCAGCAGCACATTCAGGGGAGAACCATGGCTGGCTGTTATGTTTTTGTTGGAATTTTTGGATGTTATGAATCGGTCTATGCCTACAATTAACCATTCTGTCAGGTCTGATACTATAGAGGACACATCCTTTTTAAACATAGAATGCAGAGGCAAGTCAGATATGAATGTACGGAAGCTATCCCAGTCAGCCATAGAGTATCGATATACAGTACGGTGGAGAGGTACGTCTGAAGACTTCTTACATTTCGTGTTTATCTTAACTGATACAACAGAGTGGTCAGAGGATCCCAGAGGAGATAGAACGGAACATGAACACAGCTCAGGGGAATTTGTGAGAAAAAGGTCTAGGAGACTTGCATATTGATCGGTTGTATCGGGCACACGGGTGGGTTCATGAACAATCTGAGTGAGGTCATAGGCAGTGGCAAAATCATGACAAAACCTCCCCTCGTCATCGGTTTTATTTGAGTGGGTCAACCATTCCACATTATGGACATTGAAGTCACCGCAAATGTGAATGTTAGCCGAAGGATGAGCAGACAGGATGTGGTAAATTTTCTCAGATATGCTCTTAAAGATAGTAACCCCACTGTTGTGGAGGCGATAGAGGGCAAATATAAATGCAGTGGTGTAAGCAAGTGCAACCCGGAAGCACATATAAGATAAATTAGGGTCTTCTCTGGAGATATCCCTACCATATGGAAAGCCATCTTTGATGTAGGCACATATTCTATGCCCATGGCGATCTTGGGGTCAGATTTAGATGTTAAGTTAGAGTATCCTTTAATTATTAATTCGTCTAGAGAATTGGTTGGCGCTAATCCAGTTTCACTTAGAAAGAATATGTCCGGTTTCGTCACCTGTAATTGTGTTTCAAACTCTGGAAGGATTGAACGTAGACCCCTGATGTTGGAGAAGGAGACCTGGTAGTAGGGGTCTACGTTGGAGGATGGGGTTCTAGGTTTATTAGTGTTTCTTTTTTTGAGATTTGTCATGATTGTTGAGGTTTTGGGGTTTGTGGAGCAGGTCGGTAGACTTGGTTGGAGCAGTACAGAGAGGGAAAATAAGAGAAAAAAAAGACAAGAATTTTTTTTTGTAGCACATGATAAGGTAAAGCCGTAACAATTACCCACTAGTATGGCATCGAGAGGCCCTACCAGAAACTACTGTATAGTCCAGAATCCATTCACCAAATGGAAATACAGAAGCCCCGGTACTTTGCATCTGCTGATAGGACAGCCTCCTTAGTGGTTAATCCAAGGTTCGGGTCCCTGACTATCAGGCGGGTAACGTCAGCCCAGATGAAACGTTTACCTCCAGCACCCTTACTAGTGACATAACGACAATGATAGACATAGAAACAGAAAATTTCCGACATTTTTATTATTACTAGCAGTGGAAGTTTTGTTCAAAGAAAAAACATAATTAAAGAAATCATTTTGGCATCGGAAAATATGCACAAATGTTCCTGATTCCAGTACCCTAAAAAGTTCCGATTCTTCTGATTCTCGATTCCGATAGATCATTTCAACACTAATATATATATATATATATATATATATATATATATATATATATATATATATATAATTATTTTTTTTAGTATAATAATAAAATACCTATAGACACTAGTGTTTCACCCTTTCGGGAATCTTTAGTGGAGGGTGTCACAATTAACACCAGTCAAATGATTCGAACTCGGCAACACGAGATATCTCTGGCTCGATTAACAAAGACCGTATCAATTCGGCTACTATTAACCGCGTGAAATAACATTGAATTTAAACATTATAATTTTTTAAATGTTCTTTACGTCAGTCAGACAGTAATCTAATTGTTATACGATGATATATGCACAAGAGCTAAATTGACCGACTTTAATTTAACTGAAAGTGCTCAACGATAAGAAACGAATTTCTTCATTTAATCACATTAATTAATATTCGAAAGTATTATTTTATGCGTAAACTTTAATTATTTACTTCAATAGTGCTCAATACATAAGTAGAGCTAGAATTTAATATATATATATATATACATATATATGTGTGTGTGTGTGTGTGTTGATATATTTTCTTATAATATATACCAATTCTTATTTAACAAGCTCAATACAATTACAGAACAATATAGTGAATAAATGAGAAAAGACTATATTCCAAAGTTCGTGATGTTGGCCATCTTATAATTTATTCCTTTAATTAATTAAAAGAAATAAACTATGAGATGGTCAACATCATGAACTTTGGAATACAATCGTTTGTTATTTATTCACTATATACACACACGAGCAAAAAAAAAAAAAAAAAAAAAGGGACCAAGAGAGAAAGAAGGAAGAAATCGATTTTTCAATATTTTTCCATGAATTTTTCAATATTTTTCCATGAATTTTTGTTAATTTTTAACTGAAAATTTCTATTTTGCAGATAATTATTATTATAGCATATCATAATAAGTGGAAAATTAATCCTAAAAATGATTAGACCGCATCTTGGCGAGGATATAAAAAAACTGAATTGCTTGATAAGGCAGTCCAAAATGATTTAAAAGCAGATTTTTGATATTTTAAGAGAAGGAAATGTGAAAGCATCTCTTTCTGTAATGAAGCGAATTGGTCAAACATTCGAAGTCGATAAAATGGAAGTCTGGATCTGGTCGCCCTAGAACACCCACTTTGAAGGATAACCACAAGTTTAAATTAACTGTTTTGAAGGATCAAAAGAAAACGTATGTTGACAATAGCAAAGAATTCAAATCAGGTGCTGGAAATTCTCTGTTTAGATATACAAAAATAAAAAAAAATATATGAAAATGCAAGAAATGGGATTTTCTTCTAAAAGGTGTGCAAAGAAGCCATTTTTATCTAAGAAGAACATCAATAATAAAAAGAGATTTTTCTCGTGTTATGGCAAGGAAGATACAGGCTGGTTCAGGAATGTTTCCTAGTCAGATGAATCAAGATATTGTCTTGTTAGTTCGAAGAACTGAAGAAAGATTTTCGCTAAGTTGCATAAAAACGACAGTTAAACATGGGAATGGAGGGATAACTTTGGTTGAGAGCATGTCTAAAAGAATTGATCTTTTAAAGAAATTCAAAGAGAACGCGATTCCATATTAAGCATCTGTAAAAGTAAATGTCTTGTTCGGTGTTATTAGTCTCGTTTAAGTTTCCTTGTTCAACTGTTCTTAGTTCAATATAGCTTTTAGTGCAATAAAATGTATACAATTTGTTTGGCCCAAATACAATTTGTTTGGAACAAAGTCATATATTAGGATATACGGATTTTTTGTCGGTGTAAGGAAAAGCTATAATGAGGTTATATTCTCTTTATACCAAGGTATTTCTAAAACTTATGATTCTCATCAGAAGAGGAGCTATGGGTTAGGTTTCAATCATTTCAAGGCGACATATAGATAAGAGATAATATCTGGGGAGGTTAAACTAATATAGGTGAATGTAAGTGAACTGAGGCCTTTGGAGGAATATGTAGCTATAAGGAATAGAGGTTATGAGAAAAAGGGGGATAATATACTATGGGGAGGATAGTGACGATATGGGGTGAAGGCACAATAACTACACACACACAATATATATATATATATATATATATATATATATGTGTGTGTGTGTGTGTGTGTGTGTGTTTATATATATCGAAACTAAACATATACCAAATTAATGCCACCTCTTTAAGAAATGAAATTCTTAAAGTTAAGCACTGTCTAGGAAATTGAAAAACTTGATCAACTGGCCTTGTGTGCAAGGTCATGACTTCCTGCTATCATCCTCAATATATTCTTTGTGATGAAGAGTCTCTTTGCTGTTTCGGTTGCTTGGGGTAGAAAGTACTAGTCAAGAATCTTGACAATCAGCGCGACAGGTGCGGGGCTAGCAACTGGCCCTGTACCTGTCAAACTGAGGTACACCGCCGTGGTATTACCTAGGAGGCCCACTCTCCTCGGCCTTGCCACCCGGTTTTCGGGTGGGGTAAGTTTATTACTTTCTGTCTGAGGTGCCCCGACCAGGGAATGCTGACGGAGATGCCCAGGCAATTTTTTCTAGGCAAGAGCACCTCTACTTAAAGGGCTCTTTCTTCACATCCCCACTTTTCCGACCTTATGTCGCATCATGCTACATGAAAAGACCTGAGGTCTTTACGTTTCAATCGGCTACACACAGCAGAACATTTGGAAGTTGGGCACAGAGTGACAGCTAATCTTCTCTTATTTCTCTTGTCTCTAAATTTTACGAATATGCAGTTTAACGGCTTATAGCAAAAACTGATGCAATAACCAAGAATACATGATTAAAAAAAAATAACCGAATCTCATAAGTATAAGAAATATACTCATGTACGAGGGGCGTGCAATAAGTAATGCCCCTGACTCACTTCCCATAGCAGTAGAGCAACGAAACTTGGCACAGTTATTAGGATTTCTCTACATAAGAACCACCCAAAGTTATGCATTTCTCTCATCGTTTGATTCAGCTCTGGAGACCGTTTTTGTAGAACACCCTAGGTTGTACTCCAACCACGATGTGACTTCAGAAATCAAGGTTGCATCATCTGAGAAACGCTTTCCTTTCAAAAACAACTTCATGGCTGGGAAGAGGTGAAAGTCAGTAGGTGCATGGTCAGGAGAGTAGGGAGGATGGGGAAGGATTTCATAACCACACGTCCGTGCTTCTGATCTGGCGACATGCGAGTTGTAGACCGGAGCGTTGTCCTGCAGGAGGAGGGTACCTTTGCTGATCTTGCCCCGTTTCTTGATTTTGATAGCTTCACTTAATTTCCTTTAAAGTGAAGCATAATAAGCTCCTGTAATTGTGGTACCCTTTGCCAGGAAATCTGTCATCATTACTCCGTCCTGGTCCCAGAAGATTGTGAGCATGACCTTGCCATCGGAGGGCTGCACCCTTGCCTTTTTTGGAGGCGGTGAGTCGAAGTGCTTCGACTGCATTTACTGGGCTTTGGTCTCTAGATCATAGTGATGGACCCAGCTTTCATCCTGGGTAATCAATCTTTTGAAAAACTTTGACTCATATTCTTGGCGCATCTCTAAATTCATCCTCGAGCACTCGACGGGTTCTCGCTTTTGGAATGATGTGAGCAACCTGGGAATCCATCTTGCAGACACCTTATGCATATGCAAATGGTTATGAATGATAGTTTCCACAGACCCTGTACTAATCTTGACATCTTGGGCTATTTGGCGAATAGTAATGCGCCGATCTTCCAAAATGGCAGTTTCAACTTGACGGACAGATGCTTCATCAATAGCAGAAGGGGGGCGACCAGGTGTGGGAGCTGTTTCCACAGACTTCCGGCTATCTTTGAATTCACGATGTCAGCGTTTACAAGGTCATATGATGGCGCATTATCACCATAAGTGTTTTCATTTCATCAAAAGTCTCCTGTGGTGTGCGTCCTTTCAAATACAAAAACCGGATAACTGCTCGACATTCAACAGGCTCCATTTCACACCTGACTCAGTTCAAACACATGTAAAACAGAAACCACAATAAGTTCAGAGCTGTCATTTTCCACATAACCCGTAAAGATATAAATCATTGCACATGCAAAAGTTCAGCTAGATCAGACAGCTGGAAGTGGGTCCCGAGCATTACTTATTGTACGCATCTCGTATTTTGTTTCATTGAACTGAGTTATTAAACGAACGTTAATTAATTTTGAATTAATATATAGATTTACAAGATTATGGTATTTCTCTCTATTCTACTTAATCTGACACAAGGGTCGGATAGTGGGATTGAAAAGCCAATGTCCCTGTAGAAGAGCACTCTGGTCCGTTAAAAAAAGCCTGAACAGTCCCGTCGACATTCTCTGATAGTGGCACCTTATATAACAATAATAATAATAACTCCTCAGTCAACAACAAACTAACTTTTACTCTTAAAGAGAAGGCAAAGCCTAGGAGGGCGAACCTCTTAGAACTGCACAGGACTAGCATTATACCGTAATCAACAGGGAAAAGGTCATTTCATAAATGGCCTGCGCTCTGTTTATTTGAGGGAACGAGTTGAGAGACGAGACAGCAAACAACGCCGGGGAATAACGCCTGTGTAGGGATTAATTAAGTTCTGTGATATAACTACGTTCTTAGTTCGCTGTTTGCGGGTTCATTTGGTTCTTTTCGATAGCGTTTTGAACGCAAATTACATTGATCATCTCTTGAGTCGCAAGCAAAAATACTATTATTAAGATTCAATCAGACTTGATTTATGATCATTCATTAACTTTCACTCTTTGTGTATTTCTTTTGAACTTTTCGATCGAAACTTTTCGTTTTTGTTTCCTTTCTAAACGCATCGTTTTATATTGTTTTGAGCGATGCTAGCCAACCAAAATAAATGACCATAAAGTTAAAATTGGTTCTCTAACGAATCTAGTAATAACATTTATATTATTAATTGTTCTTGTCATAAACGCACAACGAGTTAATGAATTTTTAAGAGTTATTTTTCCCATTAAAAAGTTATAAAATATATATCCGTCTAATAGACACGCAAAATATTTGTATATATGTTCTCATGCCATTTTCCATAAAAACAGAATAGACGTTTTAATCATATTTTTGAAAAATCTTACTTAGATATAAAAGGCCCTTTTGTGTGTGTGTGTGCGTGTGTGTGTGTGTGTGTCTGTGTGTGTGCTAGAGACAGAGAGAGAGATAGAGAGAGAAAGAGAAAGAGAGAGAGAGAATTCGACCTGAACTTAGAATCAGCTGGGCCGATTTTTTAATATTCACACAAATGTACTTTATGTGTCTGACAGTGTTCTTCGATACGTTTTATATCAGAATGTTTCCGATAAGTATCAAAAATCAATAATCGAAAAAATCCGATTAAATCCGATTTTGACCAATGTTATCATTCTCATACAGCCTAATATCACAAATGCATTTTAATATCCACCCGCATTTAGATTGCCCTTTTCGCATACTCACAGCCTCTTTGTAGTTCTATCAACCTTTCCTTTAATATCTTCTAAAAATACCCCATAAGATACTAATTAGTTTGAATATCCATAAGTTAAAATTTATATAACTCTCTTTCGAAACAAAAATAGGCTCTAAACCATCGACTACTCTTAACAAGGTTTGTATACACGTGATTTTATTCCCTCACTATTAAAGACCACAAAAACCGATTATATCTCTATTCCTCACTTATCCAGCTTTTTATTTTTATCTGTTAGGCTAAAATACACTACTTATTCTATCCGCGTCAACTTTAATTGCTAAACGATCCCATATTTAAAATATTTTTTACTTTAAGCAAGCGCAATTTGCTTCGTTTTCTTGACATATTCAGTATTTTAATCCCATCAATATAGCGAGATTCTTGCATTTTATTTTAATAATTTTATTCTATTTTATTTTATTCTTACGTTTATTTTTAATTCAATATGTGCACATGAGTGTGTGCTCTTGTTTTTCCGATTTGTGTGTTTATGCGTACATGCACATGCAGCGGTATAATGTTTATATAGCTATTAATGTATGTACACGTCTATATTGCCTGTGTATGTATACAGTGGCTTAATAAACAGAAAATTTGGGATATATAACATCTAATCCTTTTCTACGCATCAAATCAAAGTTTCCTCAATTCCACTCCGTGCTCAAATTCTATGTCACTTTACGCTTACTTCCTATTTACAATGCCTTCCCACGGGACAGAGTTAGACACCAGGGTCGTTTTATAATCTGGAGAAAAGGAACAAAAAATAAAAATTGTCTCAGTCGTGAAGGATTTCTCCTCCACTAACAGAGAACAAGAAACTGAAGTGCACCATCCGAAGAACAGATACCACACTTTGATCTTGACCCAAAGGCCTAACGCTTAGTTACTAGTTTGAAGTTATTCTAAAAATAGAACGTCTGGCCATTCTTAAAATATTATCATTGTCAGCCTTTAAGTATTTAGCATAATTCATTTTTTTCTCAGAGAGATTCTTTTTTCTTATGATGAGGCTAATAATACATTTTTAATTTAGAATCTTTAACATTGGAAAAATCGTCTGTCGCAAGTTTATCTTCGCGTTTAGAATTTTCTCATGTTTACCGATCAACCACTTGGAGTATTACAATTACTATTAGACTATTTTATATGTATCTCTACAATTACTATTAGACTATTTTATATGTATCTCTACAATTACTATTAGACTATTTTATATGTATCTCTACAATTACTATAAGACTATTTTATATGTATCTCTACAATTACTATTAGACTATTTTATATGTATCTCTACAATTACTATTAGACTATTTTATATGTATCTCTACAATTACTATTAGACTATTTTATATGTATCTCTACAATTACTATTAGACTATTTTATATGTATCTCTACAATTACTATTAGACTATTTTATATGTATCTCTACAATTACTATTAGACTATTTTATATGTATCTCTACAATTACTATTAGACTATTTTATATGTATCTCTACAATTACTATTAGACTATTTTATATGTATCTCTACAATTACTATTAGACTATTTTATATGTATCTCTACAATTACTATTAGACTATTTTATATGTATCTCTACAATTACTATGAGACTATTTTATATGTATCTCTACAATTACTATTAGACTATTTTATATGTATCTCTACAATTACTATTAGACTATTTTATATGTATCTCTACAATTACTATGAGACTATTTTATATGTATCTCTACAATTACTATTAGACTATTTTATATGTATCTCTACAATTACTATTAGACTATTTTATATGTATCTCTACAATTACTATGAGACTATTTTATATGTATCTCTACAATTACTATTAGACTATTTTATATGTATCTCTACAATTACTATTAGACTATTTTATATGTATCTCTACATCCAGCCAATCAACATTTCCTTTAGATTGTCCCACATTTTAAAACTTTTTCTTCACTAAATCTGGACTTCATGTCGAATATCGTTTTAACCTGTACATTTCTACATTATTATTATTAACTTGTATACAAATATAAATTCCCTCATGATTTGTAGTTTTCAATTTATGGGATAACTAGCAAAATTATGGCTTGCCTATAACTATTATTTTACTAACTGCTTTCTTCTGAGGATAAGAACCATTCTGTGAAATTTTAAGTTTTCAACTAGTATTCCTTGCCGAATAATAATTTGTTGCAAATTCAAATTTAAACAGTTTAAACTACATTTCTTAGATCAATGATTTATCTCGAATATTAAGCGTTCAGATTGTCCTATAAATATTAATATTAATATTTATGTATCGCTTAAAGTTTACAGAGTTATTGATTTGTAAACTTGAAAATTTGTTTCGGTATATATATATATATATATATATATATATATATAAATATATATAAATATATATATATATATATATATATATATATATAGTCATCCACATCAATACTGTTTCGCTGTTTCACAGCTCATCAGTGCGGATAGACAATCAACTACCTCAGTCCAGGGCTGAAACCCGACCACCTAATTGACAGTCGGAGCTTCTAACCATTACGCTCTTCGGCTGCTGCTATGGAGGAAATTAATTAACAGTATATATATATATATATGAAAATATATTGGATCGTAAAAACACGCACACACACTATATATATATGTATATATATATATATATATATATATATATATATATACATATACATATATATATATGGTAATTAAGCTATGCAGAATCTTCCACTTTTCATTAAAGTAAGAAATCCCCAGGTTAAACAGCATAGAAACCGTATTAGCTGTTGCCTGTTTTTATTAAAATGTATCTATGTAAGTTGTTCATAAGTCAATGCCCGTGCTTTACTCACACAAGGATTGACACGTCTACTCATATTCGATTGCTTTGTTTCTATGTTATAGTTCTAAGCCACTTTCAAAAATTAAAGTTTAACTCTACTTTATAAATTGAAAATAAAGTGGTCAATTAGCTATATGCATCATTCTAAACTGCCTGCTTGTTCGAATACTCTTATAGCCTTAGATTATGATAAATCCGTCTAAATGGTTTCAGAAGTGTCGTGATTGAATTCCATTTAAATGCTAATTCCTGGTAACAAATGGGCAAAACACTAGCCCACAAAGCCAAGGTTGGCTTTATTTATTAGGTTCCTGTCCCGTGACCAACAGTGATTATCACTTCCTGCAATGATGAACACGTAATAATTAAACACCACTGTATATAGGCATAAAAATAGTTAATATTTATTAAAATCTAATATATAAAAGGCTACATATCTGTCTGTCTTTCTGTCTGTCTCTCTGTATATTTCCAAAATCTCTCTTCTCCGAAACTAAAAATCGCAGAGCGGCGTTAGGAATCTCAAATGATTGGACTTTTTTTATGGACCGTTCATTTATTTGTCTTTAACCGGTTAAAATAGTTTTAAGATGGCAAAAGGAGTCAAACTTGTAAAAAATCGTTATACGTTTTACATATTCATTTTTGTTTATTTTTAAGTTTTTACTAGTTCATATGCTTGTCACGTTCGTACAGTGGTAACGTCACCAACTTTGAATGCTACAGTTTTGCCTTCTGTTTCGATTCTAGTTGAGAGCATCCGAATATTTTTTCTTACTTTTGAAATCACGACTCTATAATAATATACACGAAATCTGGACAAATCAAAATAACATATTTAAGCATATTTTACGATCAGGCAAAGCCGGGCGCCTCTCTGCTAGTTTATTTACATCTGAAACTTGTCCAAATTTTCAGATTTATTTTATCTAAATTTCTCACTTATTTCTTATCTTTTACGTGCAATATATGGAAATATGCCTTATTTTATGTATATATATATTTATATGTATATATCTTATATATAAAAGGCTATATATCTGTCTGTCCGTCTCCATATTTTCAAACTCTATCACCTTCGAAACTAAAAGTTGAAGAGCGGCGCTAGAGACCTCAAATGATTGGATTTTTCTATGGACCGTTCTTTTATGGGGTTTTAGCCGGGTAAAATAGTTTTTCATGGTTCAAAATTGAACAAATCGATAAACTTATATATTTAATTTTTAATTTTTACTCAGTTTATATGCGTATCACATTGGTAATGCCAGAAGCTTTCGAATATTAGGCATTCACCAGTTAGCCACCTGTTTCATATATTCCGACCGATAGATGTATTTAAGTTTTTAAACATTCAGTTAAGTGCAATCATTAGCATCTCTCTTGCACTTGATTTGAGTCGGTAGTTTTCGAATTCATTTTGATGGAGCCGCTTGCCCCTATAATTACTTGAATTATTAATATCTAAAGATTTCAATTTCTTTTCACGTCGTACATAATACCTTAGTATTTTGTTATCTTTTTTCTCTCAGATCTAACCAAGCAGTTTAGCTTTCGGTTTCGATTCTAGTTGATAGCACTCAAATACTTTTTTCTTTACTTTTAAAATCACGACTTTATAGTAGTATTAACGAAATCTGGACAAATTAAAATATCGGATTTAAGCGTATTTTACGACCGAGCAAAGCCCCCTTCCCCACTAGTATTATATATATATATATATATATATATATATATATATATATATATATATATATATATATATATAAAATTACAATTAAATTTACCAAAATGATCCAAGATGGTAAAATTAAAGTATATTATAAATATTAAAGAATTAATTTGTTTTAAATTTTTTTTCTCCTCTTTTTCTTCCCTGATCTTTCTTATTTATATTTATTCCTCGGCAGTAGAATTAAAAGCATATTTTATTTTTCTTTTATTAATATTATTGGAATTTTTTCGTTTTTCCTTGTACACATTTTTGTGAATTATTCCATGGATTTCTGCCTTTGGATTATTATGAACCATCTTCTTCCAATTACGGGATTTCCTTGGATTTTACTTGTGCAAATGGAAAGTCAATTAACTTTCTTGAAGTTATATATTTGGATTTTACCGTCACTGGATTATTTATCTTCCACCGGACTATCCATTCATGTGTAATCACCTTTTTCTTCACCATATTCCCTCTGCTTCACTTTTTTGTTATCAAGTAAGATCTTTGACTTACTTGTTGTTTCATCAAATACTTTTGCATGCAAAATCCGATCCCGCATTTTGCTAATTCCTACCCTCTGATGAGAAAGAAAGTATTTCTTCGAAACTCCGCGGATTAAAGACTATCCACTTATCAAGTGTATCCTGTTCAGACTAAATATGTTTTTAACTCATTTCAAAGTGTTTTTAACATGTTTTATTAACTGTTTGCTCGTATATATATATATATATATATATATATATATATATATATATATATATATATATATAAAGAGAGAGAGAGTGATATATATATATATATATATATATATATATTAATAAAGGGTAAAATATCGCTTGTCAAATAAAGACACATGATGACAAAATGGTGAAAAAAAATCCATAATTTCTATTGTGAAGCGTTGCTACATTTACAAAGGATTTTATTGTGCAGCTGAATAAGACTGATTATACGAGGATTTTAAACAATTCAATATATTTTATGAGAAAATATTTTTATCCTAGAAAATCATTCAATAACGGACCTTTTGCTGCATTCTAAACGCGTACGCAATCGATGAAATTAAATTAAAAATCCACCAGTCTGAATCACAATACTATATTGTGAATTAGAAATGAACAACCTTAGAATACGTACAGAAAGCATTCGCGATTTATTCGAAAAAAAGTTGGACTTGTTTGTGACTTTGATTGTCTAAAAGAGATTCTATTCTATGGAATTAATGTGGAGAAACAAGATAGAATGGTCTTCGTAGTTGCAATAAATTACTTAAAATCTGGAAGAACAAAAAATAAAACTGAAGTAAAAAAAAGTAGAATATACCTTGTCTAGCAATCCATATATTTCTATAAAATCGAAATCTAATATATAAAAAGCTATCCACCTGTCTTTACATCATTTAAACATTTAACGGAAAATCACCCATTTTTGTTGCTTAATACCGAAGCGTGATACATATTTTTAATTAATTTTGAAGTAATTAAACACGGCTATATACTTTTCTATTATTAAGTTGTTATTTGTTATATAACTAACAAATCGTATTGCCACTGAGTCATAGACGGCTAAGGTGATTAGAAGAGAGATTTATAAGGGGCATCCTAAGTGGGCCACCATGTATCAAAATGTTTGTTTACATTACGTTTAAATTATTGCAGTTATGTAAAACTGAGAAAACAGAAAAACAAGGAGGGAATTCCAAAAGCAAGTGCTCCGAGGAAACAAGCCCTTGAGTTTTCCAATATACAAAGATTCAACGGTAAACGGGTAATGTTTTGATTCTAGTCAGCTTAATAAGTGGTGCAACTGCAGAATGTTCGCCGGAGCACACCTCGTAGAATTACTTATAAAACAAGCAGAGGATGCAACAGTGAAGCTGTAAAATAATAAGCATAACAAGAAGGAAACATAAGGTTCATGCCTTTTTGTACAGTATTAATGCGTGAATGAATTTAATAGATGAGATTGGGTGTGAACATTGCATTACCAATGAATATTGTAACACGGTATCCGTAAAGTTAATTACACTCTCTTCTTTTTTTATTCGCATATTACTTAATGTAAGCGTTGAGCGACTGTATTACAAGCGGCGTACTTGTCTATGGGGAAAAATCAGTGTTTCATTTGTTGGAAATCGCACATCTGCCAAAAAGATATTACGTATCGAAATTGAAATTCGTTCACGCAGAAGACGTGTGATGATATTCCTGATTAAATTAACGATAGTTAACTAAAGTAAATCCCCCCTTTCTCTCAATATGTATATATATATATATATATATATATATATATATATATATATATATATATATATGGACAAACAGTTAATAAAATATGTTAAAAAACACTTTGAAATGAGTTATAAACATATTTAATCTGAAAAGGAAACACTAGATAAATGGATAGTCCTTAATCCGCGGAGTTTCGAAGAAATACTTTCCTTCTCATCAGAGGGTAGGAATTAGCAAAATGCGGGATCGGATTTTGCATGCAGAAGTATTTGATGAAGCAAAAAGTAAATCAAAGATCTTACTTGAAAACAAAAAGGTGAAGCAGAGGGAATATGGTGAAGAAAAAGGTGATTACATGGATAGTCTGGTGGAAGATAAAAAATCCAATGACGGTAAAATCCAAATATATAACTTCAAGAAAGTTAAAAGAATTTCCATTTGTACAAGTAAAATCCAAGGAAATCCCGTAATTGAAAGAAGATGGTCCATAATAATCCAAAGGCAGAAATCCATGGAATAATTCACAAAAATGTGTACAAGGAGAAAAGAAAAGATTCCAATAATATTAATAAAAGAAAAATAAGATATGCTTTTCACTCTATTTCCGAGACATAAATATAAATAAGAAAGATCAGGGACGAGAAAGAGGAGAGAGGAAAAAAGGAGAGAGAAAAAATATATATATCGTGGCTTCCTTCAGTCTTGACAGACTATGGATACCCACTGTAAGGGTGCCTGCGCGGTAAATGTCTGTGGCAAGAGTTGCGCAATCTCCAACCACGCCTCTCCTGAGTCAACATTGTTTCATACTAGTGGCAAGTGGAGGTACAGGACGGCTGGAAACAATGCCGAGATGAGCGGAGAACACATACAGCGCCTAGAATTCCCCAATGGTGACCCATCTGGTACTAGCCAGGGTCAACGTTGCTTAACTTCAGTGATCTGGGGAGAACTAGTGTGTCAACGTGATTATGCCGTATATATATATATATATATATATATATATATATATATATATATAAACCAACTCCTGACTATGACAACCATAGCAGAAATAAAAATAAAAATAATAATATTGAACAAGATAAATGCAACGGTAGATCACGCGCACTTTGCCTACTTCAAAATAAATATCAAACGAAAAGCATAGTTTACCAAGCCACAATATTTGCGAAAAAAAAAAACCGAATAACAAGAAATATTATGTAGGTATGACGTCTTAGATTTCAAAACCCGATATTATGACCACAAAAGTACGTTCAAAAATAAAAAAAAACACTGAATGAAAACAACACTAGCAAACAAATACTGGGAACTCAAAGAAAGCGGACGTTCGCCAGTAGTCGAATGGAAAATAGTAAAACAAGCAAACACATGTAGAGACCTAGACGATCCATGTGGATTATGCTTTCATGAAAAAGTTGCTATCCTATACTTTAAAGAACCCCTACATCTATTAAACTCTAGGAGAGAAATATCGAACAACAGTATTCACAGGATAAACTTTACTCTAGGATAGCGATACAAAATAATTTCTAAATTTACAATAAAAATAGAAAATAAATAAATAAATAAAATAAACATACATATACATAAACTATCATATATATATATGTATATGCATATATATATATATAAACTAGCATAATACTAAAAAAAAACAAAAAACCCAATAAACTACATATAGGTTTAAAATAGGTCAAGTCATTAGATATCTACACTACCTGCAAGAAAACACACGCAAAGGCTGGGTTTAACATAAGGTAAACTGGGTCTTTGTTCCGTAAGCGCCTTAACACTAGCTGATTAGGAAGGGAGCGGTGGAAACTAGGAGGCTGATTTGCTAACTAAAAATTCAATAGAATATGCGTATATAAAAACGCGAGGCTACAACAACTCTTCGTATAAGCCTGACGAATCCTAGTGGGGGTGAAACGCAGAATATTCTGTGTAGCTTAATTGTCATATATATTTTTCTAACTTACTATATATATATATATATATATATATATATATATATATATATATATATATATATATATATATATATATATATATACTATCAGGCCGCCCATCATTGCCCGGTCATAAAATACGCTTAAATATGATATTTTGATTAATGCAGATTTCATATTCATTATTATATTATATTAGACGCAATATATAGTAATAATTAAAAAAAAATGACTCGTGCATCACCACGGAGAATCGAAATCATAAAGTTTAGCTTGCGATGTATTTTTTCCTTTGACGTTAATGTCTGAGCTATGAAGACAGGTTTGCTGCAAGGCTAAAAATTAAAACATGAGCCAGTAGCTATTACGTTACGCACATTTGCAATGTCCTCGTTCGATTTTCAGCTAGCAAATTGTTTTATTTTCACACTTTTGCACCGATTTTTCCCGGTTAAAACCCAAATATAAAATTTCGCATGGTTCCAATACCCTATATATGAATTTTAATGTTTGTAGACAAAAAACTAACAGAGGAGTTTGGTAGGCAAAGTTTTTTAAACAAATATATATACGCATACATAAATATATATAGAAAAAGGTTTATGTTTGCTATAACTTTTGTGCGCAAATATTATGCAAGTATATCTGCATGAATATACATGTAATAGTTAACTAAAGATGATCACTTCATAAGAAACCCGATAATACCAATAAGGAATTAATTAAAATTAATGTTTATAAGAATATGCAAAGTAGCTAGATTTTTTGCAAATTAATGCAATTCTACGACCCATATGTAACGAAGCTGTATTTTCTGTTTAAATAAATAAGAAAACAGAGACGTGCTATATATGTTTCCAGATTTTGTACAGGCATTTAAAATTGCCGTAGGCACTTTAAAATTCAGTATCTTATTGTGATACATCTTATGAGATGACTGACCAATTTTTATGATTTCAGGTTCAAATGAATACCTACACCAGGAATTCGAATACACCCGACTAAAGCCTAATTATCACAGCTGTTTAATTTCAAAAATGGACGTGAGAACATTTTAGAAGAATAGTATGCAATAAAATTCTATTCTTACCTTGGAAAAATGCCACAGAAAGGTATGGAATGCTTCAAAGTGCTTTTAAACCATTTTGCATGAATTGACTATGAATTTTTGAGTGGCATAAGAGATTCAAGGGAGGCAATGGGTCTGTAATGATTATGATAGGTGTGGGAAGAGTAAAGAAGTCAGAACACCAGAGTTGATTGGCCAAATAAAGAATTTCATGGATAGGGACCATCATGTGTCGATAGAGACAATAAGTGCACAGTGTGATATCAGTGTGGGAATTGTACACACAATTATTCGACAGGAACTGAAGATGCGGAAGATTGGTGCGGAGTTTATCCAAGGATGTCCAGAGAAGATCAGAAAGAAAGATGTTGTCATGACAGCAGAGAGATGGTCGAGCTGATCAATTCAGATCCCGCAGTTTTTGATGCTCTGGTAACTTGCGATGAAATTGACCAAAAGACAGAGTTCCCACTGGCAGCATGTTGCCTCTCATAGACTCAAGAAGGTCAGACAGAGCAAATACACCCAGTAACTTATGATGACCTCTTTTTTTAAGGCACAAGCATGCACTGAGTTTCCACTACACAGACAATGAACAAGGAATACTATGTTGAGGTTTTAAGAGAGGTCAGGAAGAGATTCTTCGGAATAGGCCAGCACTCTTCAAATCAGGCCAGTGGTATTTTCACCAAGACAATGCACTAGTTAACAACTCCATCCTTGTCACAGACTATTAGACCAAGATGGGCATCAAGACAGCTCCTCATCCCCTCATAATCCACCCCTTGCTTCCTATTACTTTTGGTTATTCCTTAAGCTCAAAGAGAAACCAGCGTTATGAAAAAATTGAGAGGATAAAAGGGGCTGTGACAAGGGTCATGGAAACGCTAACACAAGAGGACTTACATGGGGCGTTCCAGAAGTTGTTGGGATGGTACAAATGCATTACAGTCGGAGGAGATTACTTCGAAGGGATAAGCGTTTCATGTGTGTACTATCCATAAAAAGCCCCATACAAAAAAAGTCTGGAAACTTATTTAAGACACCTCGCACACACACACACACACACACACACACACACACACACACACACACACACACACACACAGATATATATATTACCCCCTTCTTTTCTGAAATTCTATTAGTTCTAGTCAAATAAGTTATTTTGTAATGTTAAGTACACCGTTTTTTTATTTCTCTAACCATTGTTTTTTAAATATTTTTTCTATCTATAAATATATTATTATTATTATTATTATTATTATTATTATTATTATTATTATTATTATTATTATTATTTCATGTTAGCACGTATATATATTATTTGTTTCAATAGTGCTCAACACGTGATTAGAGTTTAGCAGTAAAATATGACACTATATTTATGGAAGTTAACCTATACAGAGGTATCCGCGTTTCAGACCTGTAGGAATCGCCAAACAGATATTTGTTTTATATATATATATATATATATATATATATATATATATATATATATATATATATAAAAGTGACAGTGTCTGTCTGTCTGTGTATCTGTGTATCTATGTGCCTGTGTGTGTACATTTCCCTACACAATAACTCTGTCAATTTTTAGTCTACAGACTCAAAATTTGCTAAACAAGGTACGTCGGTTTTAGGCCAGAAATTTGGCGATTAAGGGGTTAAAGTTCAACGATTGGACTTTTGAGAACTCTACCAAACTCCTCCGACAATTTTGGCTCTACACACTTGAAATTTTAGATATAGGTTTTTTGGACATGGATCTAAATTAATAACTTAATTTAAGCCCAAAACAATAAATTTTAAGAGGTCATAATAGGGGTCAAATATAAAAAAATTGACAGCTTTTTTTTTTTTTTTTGCTCAACATACACCTCTAAATACCCGGGTAACGCCGGGCACCCATGCTATAATATATATATATATATATGTATATATATATGTTGTTTTGTCTATTTAAATAACTAATTAGATTCGTTGTTATTTTTCTCTCTAATTTGTTCATTTTAGTGGCAAGTTTCACTAAAAAAAGGCTCGACTGACCTTTACTTGACATCTTTTTCTTTCGTTTTGTTTGGATGCGGCGTATCTCTTTTGTGAAGAAGTATTTACTTCAATAGTGCTTAATACATGAGAAGAGTTAAGCAGTAAACTATGACAATATATTTATGGCAGTTAACCTATACAGATGCATGGAATCGTCAATACAGATATTTTTCACACACACACATATATTTATTTATTTTGTTTTGTCTATCTAAATAACTAATTAGATTCGTTGTTATTTTTTCTCTAATTTATAATTTGTTCATTTCAGTGGCTAAGTTTCATTAAAAATGGCTCGTCTGACCTTTACTTGACATCTTTTTCTTCCGTTTTGTTTAGGTGCGGCGTATCTCTTTTGTGAAGAGATGTAGTTGATAATTGACTTTAGCGTGTGCTGTTAATTCCCTTTCTATGTAGTATTTATTCATTACTATTTTAAACATTGATTTAGCAAATGTATTTATCTTATTTTATTCATTTATTTGTTGTGATTTTACTAAATCAGAGTTTATTCTGCCTACATTTAATTGTTATTGCATTTCTGTGTCCGTAAAACTTTATTATTTCAAGCTTCTCGTACAAGCATAATCTACATAGAGTTTCCCAATATTTACATGAACAAGCTCAACGTCTTATTTTAAACTCAATAACTTGGAAGGGTCGCTTCCTTTAGTTTCCCGGGAATGTTTCGCGCGATGTTTTTAATTAGTTTTTCTTTTTTATCCTAGATAATTAATTGTTAATTAAAACCTTTTTATTCGATACAATGTGTTAGATAAATATTACATGGAAATTTGTCGTCTTTATGCTAAACATAATTTTCCAGATTTATCTTTTCAGTGCAATTCATGCTGATTGTCATAGTGCGCAAAATCAATTTATATGCAAGGTCAAGATCGACACCGAGATCAACAAGTTCAAACCTGTTGACTTTATCTTTATTTTTTATTCTCGAGCAAAAATAATAATGAAAAACGAAAAAATCCGTTAGAAGAACTCTAAACAAGCGACGCATATTAGCATCGTTTAGCGCAACCGAATTCCTTGCATTTTATTTTTTTAACATAGCAGAGTTTTTTTTTGTTTTTTTTAAGCATGTTCACTTTTATCTATTTTTATAAAATTACATTAAGCCATCCAATTAGGCCGGTGAAAAATGGTAAACTAGATCGATATTTCTTAGGGATACGAAATTACATTCATTTTTGTTTTATTTGAATTATTCAAAACGCTTTCTTTTCTTAGATATTATTCTCATGATGTTCTGGCTGATATAACTTCCGATCCTCATCAGATGCGTTTTGTCGGTCTCGGGAATCTTTATAAACTCTACGGAATATCTATATATAGAAACAGTAGGGAAACGAATAAAGTGCTAAGTTACAATATTACTTAAGATTTCTATGACTGACAGAACGAGAAAGGATTTACTTCTGAAAATTATATAAAAAATTCCGTTCGAAATTCCATACAAGTTTCAGATTCCCGCATGAATATTCTTATATTTTACAAGGTAGTCACTAATTATCAAGGCTCGAAAGCCACTCGAGGATAAGGATTAATAAATATAAGGTAGTAGTTTAGTAATCGTTATTGGTGAAGATTGGATAGAATTTGGATTATTTAAGGGGAGGCTCAACGACAACTTGTTTATATTGGGCTTGAAAGCTACCATATTGTAATCAACTGGGAAGCAGGCCAATGGAACATTGTTCAAAATGCGGGCAATGTCAGGAAAGAAGATTTGTTCATGGAATCTGCGTTTAGAGTTAGGAACAACTAGAGTGGGGAAAATGGTTGATAGTAGTTGTAGCTATTCGAGTGTTTTTTTGTAAAAGTTTTGCAAAGGGGGACCATAGATTGGAACTCAGACAAGCACTTGCCATAAAAATGACGATAGAGCAGAGACAGGCTCGCCACGTCTCTTCGGTCGGAAAGAGGGTGCACGGAAAAATAACCATCCTCATGATATTATATATTACTTTTTTCTCTGGATGCTGGCAACCTTAACGTGGTGTCTCCATTGTTTATTTGATTATGATAGTTAAGATCATTCTATATAAAAAAAAAATAAATAACAAATTGTGTGTGCAGAACAGTCTCTACAAAACTGCTCTGTCAATTTTTGGTACAAGCTTGAAACGTGATAAATAAGAGAGCCGGTAAAATAGCTGATAATGGGTCAAAATAAACAAATTAGAGCTTGGCAGGCGTAAATTGACTTAATGTTTATCGTCTGCGCATGCGCAAATGTACATTTATACGTTTATTTTGAAAATTTGACTCTATAATAAATACGAAATTTTAATACATCAAAATATTATATTTAAATGTAATTTACAAATTGGACAACCTCTCCATCATACTAGTACGCACACACACATACATACACATATATACATTTATCCGTGTGAACGTGTGTATTAGATGCGTCGTCTTCTTCCTCTGTGTGGCTGGCGATTGACAGGTGTGCCTGCATAATTTTCGGATTATATCTGACTCTGATTTCATGACTAATCTTTCAGACTTACTTTTGAAGTTTTAACATTGACTGCAATGTTTTTGTGTATTATAAAGGCAACACCATGGTGACAAAGTGTGCATCTTTATATTATAAGTTAGGGCAAATATTGCTGAAAGTTCTGCAGTCTTTCCTTTTGATTCTAATTTTCTTAATACCGTTGTGCAGGGAAATGGGAGAACTACAGTGATCCAACAGTCACAATATATTACCAAATTTCCTCTCACGCACACTTATTTGGCTCCTAATGTAATTATCGCTAGACGGCGCATTCCTAATATGTTACCTAACATTTTCTCTCTTCTTCTGATGAGAAGCATAAAGCTTTGAAATATCACAGTATGAAGAGTTTTATTTTTCCCACACCCCTAACTGATATATCATACTTAGTGCGTCAGAAGCTGAGATGTGCCATTGAATTTCTCCATGCAGAAAAAATTGAACCGTTCATCGGCTCCTGATGAATGCTTAGGAAGCCAATGCAGTTGATGTTAGCACAGGTAAGAAATGGTTTCGTCGATTTCAGAGTGGAAACATAGATGTGAATGAGAAAGAGCGCCAATGGAAATTCACCACTGAATGGATGGCAAAAGCGCGCTGAGAATGGTTGTGATTGTGCGGAAAAATAAATTTCTGGAGCAGAAAAGGTCGCTCATTTTCATGTTGCATCCGTGTGTCTGTTTTACACGTAATTAAATGTAACGTGCTCTACTAAACTCATAGTACATGTGCCCCTCTTCAACGTACACACTCTCGACTAACCCGACAAGCAGAAAAATCCCACCCCTTCACTGTTGAGGTAACTCGATGCCGGAACGCCTACTACTCTAATAGTTTCTTTTCACTGTGGAATTCTTTCCCTGTTTTCTACTACTTTGACGCTACTAACACACGGAAGTTTAATTTGAGAATCTTACTGCTAAATTCTTCACATAATTCCATATAGACATGATCCAAAGTAGTAGCTCCCTATGTTTAAGAGACAATACGTCTTGGCAGTGAAAAGAGAATAAAAATATGACTTATATAATTGGACGCACCTGTTATTGCGTTATTAATAATCTGACGTAATTTAATATTTTATTTTTATTAGTGTTGTTGCCTTGTTCCTGTTTACTTGCCTCCCCACGAGGGCAGAGTTCGATATCAACGTCGGTTTTTAATGTGAAGAAAAGGAACAAAAATAAAAAAAAACGTGTCTCAGTCGTGAAGGATATCTCCTCCACTAACCGAAAAAAAAAAAAAAAAAGATTCAAGTGTAGCATCAGGACAGATACTAGACTTTGATCTTGGCTCGAATGCCTAGAAGTCTCGTTTTTTTTTTAGTTTACTTGCCTTCTTACGAGGGCATAGCCAGACACAAGGTTGGTTTTTAATGCGGAGGGAAACCAGCTTTCCCCAAAATTGACACTCTGAATAGTAAAAAAATAAATAAAAATGTATCAGTCATAAAGGATTTCTCCTCAATTAACCAAGAAAACAAAATGTAGCATCGGAACAGATAGTATTTAGTTGCTTCCCCACGAAAGCGAATTTGGCACAAGGTCGATTTTAATGTGGGGGAAAAAACCAGCTCCTCCCAAAAGGGGGCACTCTGGCAGTATTCAAATAAATAGTAATTGTCTCAGTATAAAGGGTTTCTCCTACATTGATCAAGGTCCAATTACTCTAGTGAAGCATCAGAACAGATACTACAATTTGAGGTATTTATTTGCTCCCCCACCGAGCAAATTAGGCACAAGGCCGATTTTTAAAGTGAGGAGTGAAGGGGAAATGGGGACCAACTCCCCGGGGAGTAGAGGAGCTGGATAGTGACAATTGGTATGAAAGGTTTCCTCTACATTGACCAAGTTCTTATATGTGGGGTTGCCCCCACATATGGTCTTTGCTTGCAGTATTTGCCGGAACAGATACTACACTTTGAGGTATTTATTTGCTCCCCCACTGAGCAAATTAGGCACAAGGCTGGTTTTTAAAGTGAGGAGTGAAGGGGAAATGGGAACCAACTCCCCGGTGAGTAGGGGAGCTGGATAGTGACAATTGGTATGAAGGGTTGCCCCTACATTGACCAAGGTCTTATATGTGGGGTCGCCCCCACATATGGTCTTTGCTGCAGTATCTGCCGGAACAGATGGTATTTATTTGCTCCCCCACCGAGCAAATTAGGCACAAGGCCGATTTTTAATGTGAGGAGTGAAGGGGAAATGGGGACCAACTCCCCGGGGAGTAGGGGAGCTGGATAGTGACAATTGGTATGAAGGGTTGCCCCTACATTGACCAAGGTCTTATATGTGGGGTCGCCCCCACATATGGTCTTTGCTTGCAGTATCTGCCGGAACAGATGGTATTTATTTGCTCCCCCACCGAGCTAATTAGGCACAAGGCCGATTTTTAATGTGAGGAGTGAAGTGAAGGGGAAGGGAAAAAGGGGACCAGCTCCCGAGAGGTGGGAAATAGGAGCTGGTTAAAGGTCAGGCATGTGGGGTTGCCCCCACATCTGGTCTTTGCTAGTCATAGCTAGTCATAGCTTGCAGCATCTGCTGGAACAGATGGTATTTATTTGCTCCCCCACTGAGCAAATTAGGCACAAGGCCGTTTTTAATGTGAGGTAAAAACCAGCTCCCCTAAAAGTAGGAAAAAAGGGGGCACTCTGGTTACCAAAATTAATAATTGTCCCAGTATAGAGGGTTTCCCCTCCATTGACTGGTACAAATTATCCCAAGTGCAGCATCTGCCGGAACAGATGGTATTTATTTGCTCCCCCACTGAGCAAATTAGGCACAAGGCCGTTTTTAAAGTGAGGTAAAAACCAGCTCCCCTAAAAGTAGGCAAAAAGGGGGCACTCTGGTTACCAAAAATAATAATTGTCCCAGTATAGAGGGTTTCCCCTCCATTGACTGGAACAAATAATCCCAAGTGCAGCATCTGCCGGAACAGATGGTATTTATTTGCTCCCCCACTGAGCAAATTAGGCACAAGGCCGTTTTTAATGTGAGGTAAAAACCAGCTCCCCTAAAAGTACGCAGAAAGGGGGCACTCTGGTTACCAAAAATAATAATTGTCCCAGTATAGAGGGTTTCCCCTCCATTGACTGGTACAAATTATCTTAAGTGCAGCATCTGCCGGAACAGATGGTATTTATTTGCTCCCCCACTGAGCAAATTAGGCAAAAGGCCGTTTTTAATGTGAGGTAAAAACCAGCTCCCCTAAAAGTAGGCAAAAAGGGGGGGCACTCTGGTTACCAAAAATAATAATTGTCCCAGTATAGAGGGTTTCCCCTCCATTGACTGGTACAAATTATCCCAAGTGCAGCATCTGCCGGAACAGATGGTATTTATTTGCTCCCCCACTGAGCAAATTAGGCACAAGGCCGTTTTTAATGTGAGGTAAAAACCAGCTCCCCTAAAAGTAGGCAAAAAGGGGGGGCACTCTGGTTACCAAAAATAATAATTGTCCCAGTATAGAGGGTTTCCCCTCCATTGACTGGTACAAATTATCTTAAGTGTAGCATCTGCCGGAACAGATGGTATTTATTTGCTCCCCCACTGAGCAAATTAGGCACAAGGCCGTTTTTAATGTGAGGTAAAAACCAGCTCCCCTAAAAGTAGGCAAAAAGGGGGGGGCACTCTGGTTACCAAAAATAATAATTGTCCCAGTATAGAGGGTTTCCCCTCCATTGACTGGTACAAATTATCTTAAGTGCAGCATCTGCCGGAACAGATGGTATTTATTTGCTCCCCCACTGAGCAAATTAGGCACAAGGCCGTTTTTAATGTGAGGTAAAAACCAGCTCCCCTAAAAGGGGTCACTCTGGTTACCAAAAATAATAATTGTCCCAGTATAGAGGGTTTCCCCTCCATTGACTGGTACAAATTATTTTAAGTGCAGTATCTGCCGGAACAGATGGTGTTTATTTGCTCCCCCACCGAGCAAATTAGGCACAAGGCCGATTTTTAATGTGAGGAGTGAAGGGAGGGGGAAGGGAAGAAGGGGACCAGCTCCCGAGAGGTGGGAAATGGGAGCTGGTTAATGGTCAGACATGTGGGGTTGCCCCAACATCTGGTCTTTGCTAGTCATAGCTTGCAGCATCTGCCGGAACAGATACTACACTCTGATCCCGGCCCGAAGGCCAAGAACTCTCTTATAGTGTTAAAAGTGTTACTGTCCTGCTACTTCATACTTTTGTTTAATTTTATCATATTTCCTATATTCCAGAGATGTTTCATGAACTTTCTCTTTCTTTTTTTTTATTATTTTCTTTCTTTTTTTGTTACTGACAACGAAATACTCATATCTCTTTACAAAAGTAATTTCCGTTTATTATCGCCTCTTTTTAAACGTTACCGTTCCACTTGTTGCGGCTATAATTAGAAGGTTTCATTGTTAAGAGAAGCTAAAATCCGCAGACACAGTGTCCCGTATCTTGTGTTGATTTCCACAAATTTCTTTCAAATTCAGACACTGTATAATCGTTGAATGAGGACAAATATCAAAGATATAATATCGATGCAAAACTTTGATAAAAATAAATATCCATAATTATCTATATTGGAAAATGGAAACATTTTAATAACAAACGCCGATAATTTTGCAAATAACTGAATATATTTTTATGTTTTTGTCACTTGATGAGTCATTAGTGAAACAAGTGTTGCTTAATCGTTAACTGCACCTCATCCTTCTGAAACTCGCTGCTTTATGAGCCTATGGTGAATCAAGTGTTGCTTAATTTATAACTGCTTGATTATACAATAGTGAAGCAAATACTGCTTTACTCCAAACCGCACTTCACCCATTCTGAAACTCATTGCTTAATAAGTCAAAAGTGATATAAGTGTTGCTTAATCTCTGACGACACTTTGATTTTTTTTTACACAAGAATCACAACTAATCAAGGCACGGGGGCCACTCAAGAATAAGGGTTAATGGGTATACAATAATCAATGTGATTATAGCGTACTAAACATGAGTAGTGGAATTTTTGTAAGTTGGATTACTTAGGGGGACTGTTCATCAAGAATTTGTTGAAGACAATCAGATTGTAGTCTGCTGGAAAGCAGGCCAACGGAAAAGAGTTCTATAGGCGTGCAGTTCTAAGAAAGAAGCTTTGTTCATGGAATCTACATTTAGGTTTAGGCACAGATAAAGAGTGTGGGAAATTATTGATAGTTTTTCGTGAAAGTTTGGCGGGGGGGACCATAGATTGAAGCTCAGACGGGCATCTGCCATGGAAATAACGATAAAGCAGACACTGGCTCGCAACGTCTCTTCTGTTCAGGAAAGAAAAAAGGACATCCCCTACTAATCTACGAAGCTTATTTTGAACTCTGTCAAGGCAGGATAAGCTGTTTCTAGCAACTCCAACCCAGACGTGGCAACAGTACTCCATAATGGCCGTATCTAGCTTTTATATAGGTAGAGAATCGCATCAGGAGTGACATATCTACTGGAGCGGTAGAAGGATCCTATCATTTTTCCATCGACCTTGGCAATGGATTTGATATATGTTTTCCATTTCAAATCGGGAGTAAGGACCAAGCCCAGAAGCTTGTCAAAACATGAAGTCTCCTCAAGACGAGAGCCATTCATTTCAATTGATGCCAGATGGCCATCAGAGCGTTGATGATGTAAAGAAGGAAACTTGGTTTTAGATGCATTACAAGTAACCAGCCACCTCTTTCCCCATTGCACCACGGGCTCAAGGTCAGAGGAGAGAGAATCAGAGAGAACTTTGTCGTTTACGGTCTTTGATATGCTACCATAGATGCTAGTGTCGTCAGCATAAATCTCTACGAATGATGTAAGGATGTGATTTGGAAGATCATTAATGTAGATCAGGAAGAGAGTTGGGCCCAGGATGGACCCCTGAGGGACCCAGCATTAATACTGAGAGCTTCTCATTTCTGCCCATCAACCACTACTCTTATGAACCTATCAGAGAGAAATGATTTAATAATTGAGAAGATATTTCCAGCTATACGGTAGCTGGAGATTTTGTGAAGTAGACCTTTATGCCATACTTTATCGAAGACCTTTGATATGTCAAGAACAATTGCCCTAGAGAGGAAGCCTCCGTCTAGAGATTCGCTAATCTTATGAGATATAACTGTAAGCACGTCTGTTGTAGATCTAGCAGAACGGAAACCATATTACATGTCACTAAGAAGGTTGTTTTTGCTGAGATGGTTGATTACTTCTCTATTTAACACAGATTCCAGCAACTTAATCATGACGCACAGGAGACTTATTGGCCTGTACTGAGAGGGAGATGTTATAACTGAGGAGATGTCATTGAAGGAGCATGTCCTTAGAAGTGAGGAGTGGATGCTTAAGGTTGCGACCAATGAAGTGGAGGTATGTAGAATCAAGGCTGCTTAAGTGAAACGTATGGATAGAGAAAGGGCAGAGGAACTGGTTAGGAAGAAAATGCACGGAAGGTTCTTCCAAGATATAGCAGAAGTGACTGAAGAAAGATCATAGCAATGGCTTAGACCTGGGTATCTGGCTAAGGGTACTGAAACTTTTGTTTGTGCAGCAAAAGAGCAGGCATTAGGAACACGATTGTTCAAAAAAGTGGTTCTAGGAGTTGCTGCAGAATGCCGGATTTGTGGTAAGACCTCAGTCAATTGCGCACTTTGCAGCAGGTGTAATGGATTAGCCCAGAGAGAGTACCGCAAAAGACACGATTGCATGGGGCTCCGGATATATTGGGAAGTCTTAAGAAGGTTGGGGTGAAGTGTGCTGGAAAGTGGTTGAGGAGGTGTCTGATGAAGTGAGAACAACTGAGGATGGGAATGTAGAGGTATGGTGGGACAAAAGTGTCATAACGACCAAACAATTGGAACATAATCGTCCGGATTGTGTCGTCATTGACAAAGTCTAAAAAAACTGGCCGATTGTAGACTTCTCAGCACCCTAGGACAGGAATGTGAGAGAGGAAGAGAACGAGAAATGGAGCAATTATACTCCATTAGCCTTGGAGATAAGGCGTATACATCGGGTTAAAACACAAATAATCCCGTAGGTACACTAGGAGTAGTATCAAGTCGTCTGGAAGAACAATTGAAAAACTACGAATCTCCGATGTTTTAGGCGGCATTCAGGCTTCTACTATTGTAGGTACCATCAACATCCTTAGGAAAACCCTTGCTCTTTGAAGCTCCTGGTCTGGAACCGGGATTGAAGGAAATCCTCTGGAAATGAATCCGATCCCTTTCCAGTGAGACGTTGATAAACGAAATCAGAATTATTATTATTATTATTATTATTATTATTATTATTATTATTATTATTATTTTAATGTGTTTTATCTGCTGATCGGTAATGTAATTTTTGTATATAAAAACACATAAACCTAACTATCCTCTCCAGACTTTTTTAGGCTAAGTTCCTATATCCGTACACTCTAAAAAATCTGTAACAATTGAATCACACCATATCTAAATGATACAATTGCTTAATATTTCTCACCCTATACAGCATCATAGCAACAAACTACAACTTATCTTAATATTTTTACAGATTCCCCAGTAAACTAAACTATTAATCAAATCATTGACAATATATATATAATAATCTAAAATCAGCCGATGTCTCACTAGTAGGATTTTTATATTCGCTAGGATGTTATAACAACAACGAGCAAAAAAGTATTTCAGAATGTGTGAGAGAATATATAATTCTTTCCACAGATGTTGTGGGTTTAGTCTACTAGTGGGACACCGGCTTGGGTTAAGGCTCCTTGCGAGGATCACATCCCTTGTTCGAGACGAAAGTAGGTTCATTCTGCTGTCTGATTTCGTTGCGGTTTGTTTGATCTCTGATGGTTAATAAGACTTTCATATGTGCGGCGGGTTTGTTCAGTTGGTAGAGTACTTGATTCGAATGCAAGAGGCTCGGGTTTCGAATCTTGAGTTCGGAGGTGTCTAACTGATGAGGGCGAAACTCAAGTCTTGAACTTCCGGCTTGCTCTTGTGATGCTGAGATGTTGGAAATTATTATATATTCTCTCACACATCTGATATATACAGGGTAACCCCCCAAAACGGGCCCCATGTACACTTTATGTGATATCTCCATTATTCATTCACCGATTGCCCTTATGTTACAGGATATGGCAGAATCAACGACCGTGAGTAAACCAAGATCCTAGTGGGAACTGAGACAAAGAATACACTGTGTTAAATTTTACTACAAGACAGGCTCGTTTAAGAAAACCCAGGACAGTTTCATGTGTCAGTTCGAATGTGAAAAGGTTCCATCCAAAAGCAGAATTCAGAACTTGGTGGACCAATTCGAGAAGTATGGGACCGTGGAGAACCTCAACGCTGCCAGAGAGAACCGTCCAAGCCACTCGGGACGTCCCAAGAAGGGAACAGCCGAGCTGGTCGGAAGAGTGAGAGAGTCTCTCCAGCAGAGTCCGAAACGCTCTGTGCGTAAACGAAGTCAGTCCCTCGGTATGTCTCGTGAGACTTACAGGAGAGTGCAGATGAACGATACAGAATACAGACGCTGCAGACCCTTACAGCCTCAGACAAGAAGCAGAGGAGGGCTATGGCAGTCAAGATGCTCGAGAAGATCGAGGAGACACCAAGTTTCCTTAACCTCCTTTGGACCTCAAATGAAGCCCACTTCCATCTTGATGGAAAGGCGAACTCGAAGACAAATGTCTTCTGGGGGTACCCCGGACCCAATGAAGTAGCCGCCAAGCCCCTGCACTCTCCTAAGTGCACGGTGTGGGCTGCAATCTCGGCCAGAGGCATCATCGGACCAATCTTCATCGAATAATCTGGCGCAGCAGTGACAGTCACCAAGGAGCGGTATGTGGAGGTCCTCAAAACCTTAAAGAGTGAGCTCCAGACCATCTACCCGTCGCTCATAAGCAAGTTCTAGTTCCAGCAGGACGGAGCAAGTTCTCACACCTCAAACCTGTCCCGAGATTGGCTGAAAGAGAACTTCGGAGGCCGAGTGATCAGTCTCAAGACTGATTTTGAGTGGGCACCCCATAGCCCAGACCTAAACCCCCCAGATTATTTTCTTTGGGGCTATCTTAAGGACAGAGTCTACGCTAGGAAACCCAGAACCATCAAGGAACTCAAGGAAGCCATTATGTAGGAGATGAGAGCCATTACCAATTCGGTCTGTAAGAACGTCATGGACAACTTCGTGCTGCGCCTCAAGAAATGCTCGGAGGTAAATGGAGGCCATCTAGAACATATGCTGCAGAACGGACAAAAAAAGGCTAAAGACCCTAGTGTCTTGATGTGATGTTTTGAATATAATAAACTAATTATGACCAAAGTTTCATTTCATTCGGACAAAACACTAAGAAACGGGGCCTAATTAGAGTTGGGGCCCGATTTTTTGGTTACCCTGCATATATATATATATATATATATATATATATATATATATATATATATATATATATATATATAGTGCAAAATTTTGTTGAAATATAATATATATATATATATATATATATATATATATATATATATATATATATATATATAATGTGTTACGGGGAGAGAACAAAATCAGACTGCTCAATTATTAGAACATTTTTAAAAATAAGAGCATATAATTTATTTATATATATGTTTAAGATGATCAGAAAAACAACGGTACTGTCGGTTTTAAATCCAAAAAAGCATTTTTTCCGGGGAGACAGATATAAAGTGTCTGAAAAAGAATCCAGCACAAGCGACCAAGTATTGGTCCCCTCTATTTGCATTTGAAACCGAGGGTACTTGTGTTTTAACGATCTTCTATAACACATATATGAATACAGAGAGAGAGAGAGCAAGAGAGAAAGAGAGAGAGAGAGAGAGAAACAAAGAGAGCTAGCGCAAAAGAGAGAGAGAGAGAGAGAGAGGGATGGAGGGAGGGGGAAAACGAGAGAGATGGGGTGGGGAATATTGCAGGTTCTATGAGGGAAATGTGTATATTTACATTTTAAATTCGTTTATTTTATTTTATTTTCAATTTTCGTGTTTGTGGTTAAATGCAACGTTTAAATTCGATGTACCTTCAGGGTTTTCCTCACATTCTGCAAGCTGTGCACCTTCTATTATAAATATTTTAAGTTCATTAACGTTATTGCGATTCCAGACCTTTTAGCAAATATAGCTTCTCTGTATGAGGAGTGTGTACATGTGTATGTTTCATCTGTGGCTATATTTATTATTGTTTTTATGTGGAGGTTCTGAGTCCATTGGTTTTCATGGCTTACTTTTAGAGACATAGTTCTATTTCCTTCATGTTTTTGTTTTGTATATGTGTACATTGATTACTCTTTAGCTGTTATGCCTTTTTTATAATGTGTGTGAGTTTGTGCATGCGCATGTGTGTGTGTGTGTGCATGTGTGTAATGAAAAGTATTAATGACTTTATGCTTGGAAACATATTTTTCTAATGTGGAGCGAGCGAGTTCTTGTATTTATTCTGTGTGTGTGTCATTATTAAATACCCTTTGCAGATGTGAATTCATGCTTTTTTCAGTATATGTGAGTTTATGTGTTCAATGTGTCAGTTGTTTTTTTTATTAACATTATGTAATGTGTTTGAAAGTGTTCCAGTGTGCCTATGTGTATTTCAGTTCTCCGTGTTTATATGATAATTGGTTATAAGTTTTTTTGTTTTGCATAAGACACTATCTTCAACTACTTAAGGTTTCTCTATACATGAATTTGTCAGAACAATCTGACATAAGGATACTTTTCTCTACAAATACACCATGACTAGATATTATAAATCACATAGTATTCGCAGCTCAAATAAGATTTGCTCGGTATGGCTACCCCGCACTTACTTTTACATAATTTTTGCAACCAATACGTTTACTGCTGGTTTCAAAATTGGCTGCGGCTATTTCACTCTTGAAATAATTTCTATCTTTTATATACTGTTGCCTATTTGTACTTGACTTATGTCATATAAATCTGTGAAATGCATAGTACCAATGACCGATAGCAGCTGCGCAAGTAGAAGTGAACCATTATGGAGAGTATGGGTTGCTATAGAACCTCCGTGTGGGAACATACATTTCAATTGTCAACACCATGAAATTTGGAATATAGACTTTTGTCATTAATTCATTATATGCTCTGCAATTACTTTGAGCTTCTTAAATAAGGATTGGTATATATAAAAAGGAAATGTAAGTGAATAAAGAATAATTCAACAGATATATATATATATATATAAATATATATAAATATATATATAAATATAAATATATATATATATATAAAGACTAATTCAGTAAAAATATATATAAATATAAATATATATATAAATATAAATATATATAAATATAAATATATATATATATATATATATATATATATATTAAAGGAAAATTGTCTGGCCGTTCCCCGTGGACTCGAAAACGGCTGTCGATTTTTATGAAATTTCACACGAAGGTACTTTATGTGTCTGCCAGTGTTCTTAGATACGTTTTGTGTCGGAATGTGTTTGATAAATATCGATAATAAGAATAACCCGATGAAAGAAAGAACAGGCGATTTTGATCAAAGTAAACATCTTACACCGCCTAACATCGAAAGTGCATTTGAGAATTTTCGTTACCACAGAAAATCCAAACATATAAATTTTACAGTAGTTTCCTTGATATGACAGGGGTGCGCCCGAAATTAATATTTCTTTTTAAAGCACAATTTTACAATGATACTTGACTTTTTAATATTAAACTTAAATTCAAGTTATATAATTATATAAAATTAATATAAGGTTCTCTACGGTGCAATGTAGACTACAATCTATTGTAGTAATTACAAGAGGCATGTAAAGCTTTCTTCGAGTGAATCGTCGCGATTAGTTCGCAATTAAAGCTGGCAATCAATCGATTTGATTAAAAATTATTTCATCTATTTCGATGACAATAAAAATATGGAAGTTTGAAATTTGCTGATCATCATTCAATCACGGCCAATGTCGGGTCAACCTAGTATATATATATATATATATATATATATATATATATATATATATATATATATGTGTGTGTGTGTGTGTGTGTGTGTGTGTGTGTGTGTGTGCGTGTGTCTGTGTTTCTTGAAAGCAGACATAACGTTGTAGCCTGTACATTCTCTTACGGTCACAGTTTTTTTTTCTGTTAAGTACAAGATATCCAAAATCAGTATTCGATATCTGATTTAATTTTGCCAGGCGAATACTTTGCTACTTGAGCCATCACACCGCACACAATAATGTCTTACAAACACCAGAGGACATGCAAAGAACAGTGAACTGACGATATACTTTCTCTTCTCGACTAACTAGCATAAAATCAGGTGGGTGTAATGAATATCAACGACGGTGCTGTTTAAGAGGATTTTTAGTAGTGACTGCCTCACATATTGGAAAGTGATTCACACGCAGTTCACCCGTTTATACTTATTATAAACTTGATACAGAGAATAGCTATCTCACCAATAGTCATCGCCGTAGTATCCAAGGTCCAAGTTTCTACGCACTTATCCAGTGGAGGTGTTGTTAATGCTTTCTTTCCCCGAACTTTCCAGCCTTCTTGGCCCTTCAAGAATACTTGGTTTTGTGCCAGTTTATGCTGATAAGAAATGCGTTTAAATTTCATTTATACGGTTTTAGTTCTCTATGATTCCATGTGGCGTTTCTTAACTTCTGTTGCAGTTTCTATATGTCCGGCGATCGTTTGTAGCTCATCTCTATTAGTATTTGCATTCAAGAGTTTTCCTTCGTATTTTAGCTGCTTTAATTATTGTTATCAGTCACAACTTTTCAGCCGTCCTTCTGATTCCAATCTCTCTCATTCTTTTTTTCCAAGTTTTCGGGATTGTTTCGAGCGCACACAACATTGTTGGTGTTATATTAATTTTCTTCATCTTCCATATCTCCTTCACTTCTCTGGACAGTTCTGTATATTTGTTTCGCTTCTCCGTCTCCTTGATATTCATCATGTGGTCTGATGAAACGGCGAAATCTACAACTTAGCAAGACCTTCTTACTTCGTCAACGATGGCAGCTGGCGTTTATTGGTTATCTTTCCATTTGCTTTTTTCTTTGACTAAATATTAACTTTCCGCATTTCTGCGAACGCAGTACAACCTAAAAGACCAATTTCTTTTGTGAACATTAACTGGATCTTTCACATTTTGAAATTGAAGCCATTGGACCTAACATTCTAGATATTTTGTTTCTTAAAAAGAGTTCTCTTTCACCTTTCGGATTACCAATGAAGTAGTCATTACTCATGCTAAACTGTTATTTCGAGTTTTTTTTTTCAATTGCTTCATGTATATATATATTTTTTAAACTGTTTTTCTTACAATTTATGACAAAATATCATAAATTGTTGTTTCATCAATCAGAAAATTCTAGCTTTGATACAATTATAATTTGCTTATTTCTTCCTGTCCTCTGATGAGAAGAATAGCCAGAGTAGCATTCTTTGAAACTCCGCACAATAAGGACTTTGAAAATTATTTTTGGAGTATTCTTTCGAATAATAAATTCAATTGTAAATTTGAATTTACAATTTTAAATTCTTTTTATTTCCCCTGTATATATATATATATATATATATATATATATATATATATTTATATATGTATGCATGTCTATATATAAATTTTATTCCTGTCCGTCTGTTCGTTTGTTTGTTTTTTCATAATTTGATTAATATATACAAAAGATCCGTTATTTTACTCTTCCATTTATTTCTATTCTTGCAAAATATAGAACTAAAGGTCACCTTATTTGCATATAACATTAAAGAAAATGTACTAAATAGCAATGGGTTAGTTAATGTTTCTAATTGTTTTAAGTTTTCTATTAAAAATTGTTATTTTTAAAAAACTTTTAATAACAATTATACTGACAATATATTTAATTTAATTTATTTGGAATTATTATTTCCAACATCGACTGCTTTGCAAACAGGTCTAGAGTTATTTCCCCCTGGAAACATCGAAGCATAAAGAAAAAGTTATAACAAACTCTTCACATAATAAAATAATCAGGTAATTTCAAGCGTGAAAAAAATAATTCCATGTAGGCAGAAAAAATGTTTTTCTTTCTCCTTTTTAAAATATTCAATCAAACGAAAAACACTTACAAATAAACTGAAAAGATTTCATTATTTTGAACTTTTCCAGCAAATGAAACGTAAGCCACACTTTTAGAAACAAAAATCCTCCAAATTGCATGGTAAAATCCGAATTTTATTTGTTTATATTATGAGTCCGGTAAAAAATTATTTATTTATCCTTTTTATTTTTCATTTTATTCTTATTTTTAATTTTTAATTTTTCTTTTTTCATTTTTCATTTTTCATATCAGTTCAGTTTCTCTTAATTTGAGTAGCCTGTCTACTGAAAGCGATTTTATTTTATTTTATTAACAATTTGAAGTTTATTTGGAGTTGAATTTGAAGCTCATGTTCTATAATTATAAAAAAATATTAAATATATAAAATTATATGTTTATCATTAAACAGATCCACCGAACCTATATAATTTTTTTTTACCGGACTCATTATATAAACAAAGAAAATTTCTCCAGGAAAATGACTACTTCGGATTATTACCTTGTGATGTGGATTACTCAAAATACAGTTTGGATCACTTTACCACACTGCTATCAAAGACATTCACTTCGGATTTTACCATGCAATTTGGATGTGAATTTTTATATCTTTTTCATTAACTGTCCTTACTCTATGATTTTTAAATACTTAAAAAAATTTAATTGTGATTTTCCATGTTTCACTGACTTTAGTAAATAAGGTGTAAACCATTATAATTATTTGCTAATACTTTCGCCTCTGAAGGGATGGAAGACATCGAAATTCTATAGGATAAGGAGTTATAATATTTCAAATATATTCTTTGTCTTACATAGAATAATAAAAATCTTTTGATTTGAAATTTAACCATTTCACGTCATAAATATTTAAATATTATTAAATGACTCAAATTATATGTATATATATATATATATATATATATATATATATATGAATAAAAAATTAAGTCTGTAAAATATATTACTTTATTGTTTAACAGGATACTAAAATAGGATATATTTAAATGTCCTTAATCCTTCGAGTTCCAAAGAAATGTCTTCTTATAAGAGGAAAGATATTAGCAACCGAATATCATAGCAAAGCTATTAATTTGATGGTACTGGCATTAATTGAAACAGCATTACATGAAAGCTAGTCATCAATGCAACCACCCCAAATCTTGCATCTTTATGCCTGTTTTACAAGTACTTTAATAACATGTGCTTTAATGAACTCGTAACACTTGCGCCCTCTCTTGACTAACCTGTCAAGCAGTAAAATGCCATCCTTTCACTGTTGAGGTCTCTTGACGCCAGAAAACCATATATTCTAATACCTTCTTCTTTTGAACTGCTAAACTTTTGAATTCCCTCTCTGTTTACTGCTTACCTGACTGTACTAACTTGCAGAAATTATAATGTAATGTGAATAAACATCTTGCTACTAAACTTTCCATATTGCAATACGCCTCGTTTAGAATGAATAAGAGTGTACATCAGTTTGGCTTCAAGAATTATTTCTTGTAAAGAAGCCAATATATTTTGTATCAGCATATTCGAAATTAACACTTATTATTTTTGTGGACCGAGTCCAATTCAGATGGAAGTGACTCCAAACACTTATTCTTGTGTGTTCACCTCGACCGATTCTGAATCCAATGCAATATTCATATCCATTAAACAGAACAAGACAAACTTGATCAGCTGAAAATTTCTTATCAAGTAATCTGACTGGAAAACCAAAATGTTAGTGATTTATTACATGGCACGTAAGAAAATTCGATTGAATAAAGATGAATGGACAGACAGAAGCGACTATGTCTTTGAAGTAAATTAACCATACGACCTTTTGATGTTTAGCCTTGCATTACTCAAAAATATGCCAAACTAATGAATGAAGAAAACGAAAACCAAGTGATAGAACACCGAAATAGACATTATTCTTCCTGGCGTCATATCTTTCGTATAGGTTTTACCTATTGTTTGAACTGATGCGTAATACGTGTAAAATTTAAACATTACTACTTATACTTTTACCAATGAAAATTATCTTTACAAAAACTAATATTATGAAGGATATAGTTTCAGATAACGAGGACATAACAAGTATGAATATATAAAAATTGCGGTTTGAAAAATAAGCAACAAAATAGTAGAATTATTGTTAGATCTGTGATAAAGACGCGGCACTAGCCAATAAAAAGAAGTTGAAAATCCTGACGTCATTTTATGGGAAATCTATTGTGGCCTCAGTTTCTATTAGCTTTTAAAGTTAGTGTCTGTTAAAAATCGCTTGTCTTCTATATAGGGCAGTGAGTGGGCGGGTTATGAATTTAATTTCGTATCGTAGAACTGTTTTACTCTCTCTAACACGTACACACTCTCACTCTCTTTATCTTTCGTAGTCGATTGAATACTTTTATGTATGTTTCCATCTTATATTTTAAAATTGCTATGCTAATGCTAATAAATCCTCCATCAGAAAGAAGTCTTGTGTGTGTCCTGTTAATCGATTAAAAACAGGGAGTAGACGACACATAAATTACAGCAATATGTGTGTATAATGAATTATACAAGAACAGAGAGAATCTGTCGTATACGAAAAACATACGTCCGCAAGGCAACATACAAAGCAATGGTAAAGTTATCCGACAATGTAACATGATATATTGAAGGAAAATGCTGTGTAAATTTCATGTGGTAGAGCTAGATTATTATTATTATTATTATTATTATTATTATTATTATTATTATTATTATTATTATTATTATTATTATTGTTATTATTATTATTATTCATAATAATAATAATAATAATAATAATAATAATAATTATAATTTTCATTCAGTTTTTGAAATATTTTATTTTTGTGATATTTAACGTGGAATAAAAAAATATTCATAATTAGTGCAACAGATTGGGACCGTACGATTAGCTACATTAAGATTCGAGTACGTTAGCTATTTTAACTATGCACTTTGGTTACAATTACAAAAGTTGACCTAATAGACGGCGTAATTAGGCTCTGAGGGCAAAAAAATATTTACATTTTATTAGATTAACGACCGGATCGAAGAAGAGAGTTAACGTTTAGTTACTGAAAGATTCGTTTGGCGATAAATCGTCACTTTACGTCCTATGAAGAGGACGCTACAGCAAGATGTAAAAACTAACAAGAAGAAAAAGCCCGGAGTGCAGCTTCATCTAGTTTGACGTCCATCTGTTTAAGATTGAAAATAAAACTACAATTTAGTATAACACGACGTTGCTTGGTGTTACTTCTCATGCAACTAATTTAGGAAGACCTTTATTTTAGCGTCCACAACACGAGGTGAATTAGCGACAAAAAGAAAAGACGGCAAAACATTTAAATGGGTATGTGCCTTTTTTCTGGACGCTACAAACGTATGAGTTTATTACTGACCGTGATTATGTGTTTAGGCTGGAGACAGTAGTCCGTTTACCAAACTGGGGAAAACTAACACATTAAAAACTGTCCCGTGCTCGTCTGAACTCCAATCTCTGGTCCCCCCTCGCCAATCTTTCACGAAAAACACCCGTCTAGCCGAATCCACTGTGAAAAATTTCCCCCACTCTTTATCTGTGCTTAAATCAAAACGTGGATTCCATGAACAAAGCTTCTTTCTTAGAACTGCACGCCTGTGGAACTCTGTTCCGTCTGCCTGCTTCCCACCGGACTACAACTTGGATGTCTTCAAGTCCAACGTTAACAAATTCCTAATGACTCGCCCCCTTAAGTAAACACTTCATCAAATCTCCACAATAACGTAATGTACTTGCAATAACCTTTATCCCTGAGTGGCTTCCGGACCTTGATAAGTGGTGATCACTGTGTAAAAAAAAAATATTCGTCCTGTTAATTGAACCGGTTTTGTGTAAATGTTTATGCCATACGCACACATCGACACATAAGTCGTATGCAAACTTAAAACTCTGCTTGACTTTATACATATTAGGTTGGTACAAAAATAATGTCGTTTTTTTATATAAGCTGATCGTCAAAAAACAACATTATTTTTGCACGAACCTAATACATTTAAAGACTCGCATTGGTGTCAGTGTATACACCACCATGACGACACGCTACATATAGATATATAATACACATACATAATTATGGCAAAATATAAACAATATGTAACATTAGCTGATACCAGTAGAAAGATACAGCGTTGCTCCGGATTAAATATGGAACCTTATGTCTATTTGATGTAGTCATAATATAATATTAGCAAATAATATTTTTTATTTTTAACAATTTATGGTTAATTAAAATGACTGTCGCTAGTGCATTTAATTTTCTAGATGCACTCTCAGACTTTATCATCAATGACTGAGGATCACTTTGTAAAACTCCAAGTCATATCTATATTTTCTAGTTCTAGTTTCTAGTATTTTAAGATAAATAGTATACAACAAAATTAAGTAAAAAACGCATTTTCTGTTCACTGATATGAAGAGCAAATGGAAGGCCCTTTGATCAAAATGAAATGTACTTATCCCAAGTAAGATAGTTTCAGACTAGATATGTTATTAAGGTTTATTTAAAACAAACACAAATGGGTATTGTAGAAGCAGACAGTCAACCCAAAATTGTGTCTATATATATATATATATATATATATATATATATATATATATATATATATATATATATATGTACACACGCACACATATTATTTCATGTATCAATGCCAATTTTAGTATTCACTTTAACAGTGCTGAATGCGATAACAATAGCATAGCAATACAGAAAATAAGTAAATATTATATTTATGTATATAATAATAATAATAATAATAATAATAATAATAATAATAATAATTACTATAATAATTACTTATTAATTAGTAAAAAGAAATTTGGGTTTCCTATCGTAAAGCTTTCACAGTAAAATTTCTTCTTCGCCATAATTGCAAATTATTTTTATTTACTTTCCTTACTGTGCCCAATATCAAACAGAATTTTTATGAACCGAGTTTATTTCTAAGAGTTTCTAATCTGTAAAACATATTGACACACGATTGCTTCTCTCAGGAATACAATATGTGTTGTGTGTCAAAAATGCGGTTAACACAATACTGGCTTCAGGCAACTTATTTGTGTTCGTTAAAGTTCAGAGAGGCCAAAGACTGACAGATTTCACTCTTATTGACTTCCGTTGACGAGGCAGGTCTGTGTGTTTTGAGTGCAAACCGGTCAAAAAGATGTTACCGCCCCATACATACACCTTAAAATAAATAGTAACGCACATGCGTTTCTAAATAGTCTACAATTCGCGAGTTAGTCGAATCGCAATCAGTCAGTAAATCAAAATAGTAGATTCCAAGATGAGAAACTTCTCGTGAGGACGACGACAGAGGAGAATGGATGGAAGATATACTGATAGTAAAATTTCACAACCTCCTTCTTAGGATTGGCAGAGAAACAGGGTTAGCAAATTCGACCGTGGAATTGAATTAAAATCCAATTATCTAGATAAATGAGACTTGCGTAAAACATTTCTTCCAGGTGCGCCGAACATCTAGACAGAAACCACTCATGGATGCGACTGAGATTCGTTTTTATAAACCAAATAAAAGGGCTGATGTGTCGTAATAGTGAACATTGACACCCAATATAAACAGAATCTCCCTCCACGTAACACACGGCCATCTTCAAATTCAACACGAGTTACTCTGTTTTTAAAAATTTGTGTCCAAAACGTCTCAATAAGTTATCGCATTTTATTCATTTCAATCCTCTCATAATATTCATTTTTATTCAAATGACAATTCATTTTATCTTATTAACGCGTATCCTTTGAACCTTAATAAATATTAACTCATTTGTAAATAATTTTGTTTAGGATCATTTGTTAACACTAATTTAATCTTAAAACCAGAAAACAGCATGCAATATGCGAAGCGTACACCAAACAAAATAGTCAACGAGTGTTGAAATCAACGAGAAAACTTTTGAAAATATTTCGTATTCAAGAAAGTGGCGCATTACCATCTCAAAGCAAGTGTTTGTGAGGTTATAAATAAGTCTTAATATGTTCAAAATTAATATGGCTTCTATACACCATAAATAATTACAAGAATAGAATAAGAAAAAGAAAACACGGATTCAATCAAAATAATGTTTATCACAAAAATATCATAAGGTATCGCCAACGGCAAATGCCATGGAAAGTTGTGGTAACGATTGGAAGAAAAAAATAACATATAACATGAGTGCATTCAATGTGTGTGTGTGTGTGTGTGTGTGTGCCAGTGAAGATAACATTCCACACGCAAATGTGGCAAATCGGTCTATGGTGGATATATGTTATGGCGGAGATATTTTATAAAGCTCATGAACGCATCAATGAATTGTTGTAAAGTGGAATCAACGAAATCCTTGATTAAATTCACAATCTATTCTGCAATTCAGTCGTAGTTGGTAAAATTAAATACTAGTCTATGCTCGAGTTTTCTCTCAAGTTTCACTTAGTTCTCAACAGTCTCTGTTTAATCTTGAGTTAAGAACATGTTTACAGTGGTCTAACTGGAACAATATTATAATTAGGCGATGCGCTTAACGTAAAATTAACTCTCTTTCTTTCTTTATAATTACTTTTCTCGGCCACGATCCGCCCACATGTGATATGATTCGCAAACGATAAGAGATAATTTTTAAGTTAATAATCGACGTGGGATTGAATAAATCCTTCGATCTCGAAGAATGTTCGCCAAGTTACTTAAATTTTGTAATGTCCAATATTATTTGGATGAGTTACCTTCAACTAATTGCTATATGATGAACAATCTACAACCAATTCCACATGCATAGTACATACCTCATTATTAATCATAAAGAGTAAAAGTAATTTTTTACCTTCATGCCTATTCTGTCTCTGATAATCCTTGTTTACTGGTTTAATCTCATACATTATAAATTATTAAATGTCAATCAGTCTTCTGTGGAACTAGTAAAATAGAGCTTTAGCAATTTAGTCCACAAAATATTTTATGGAAAACTCTAAAAGTAAGGTATTATGCGCTAAAAAGTAATAATGAATTTCACTCACCTATACAGGAAGATGGAAATTGAACTTACCTGAAAAGAAAAGAAAAAATCTGTAACAGATTATCAAAACAATGATTCAAGGCAAAACAATATTTAAAAAAGACATTTCACGTACAGTTTGTATAACGTATTTTAAAATGATAATATTTAATATCGAGTCGTGTTTACAGGAAATGTCACTGACCAGAAATAAAACGTACTCAACACAGACAATACATGAATAAAAGAACAAAATCACAAGTGATAGTCGGGAATAAAATAATTGTTTATTAATTTAATCCAGGTTCTTTCCATCTGGTGGACAATCTTTTCGGACGTCGATATTTATAAAAGCAGGGTTGTTTAAAAAAAAATAGATAGTCACAGAAATATACGCGCGAGAGATGGCTAAAACGACAGAGAGAGAGATAGATATCTCCAACTGCTACACCGAATCAAGCTATACGCCTTGCTCCATCGTAGACAGAACCACGACATCATTAATCTGCCTAGATTCTTGGCAGCCAAAGAGACAAAAAACAACCAGTAGCGAGTTACATGTTTCATCAAGTTCCGCTTTGCGGTCACCTCTAACCCTTAAGGCGCCACTCAAAGTTTTTCATTAAAAAACAGACCTCATTATGTAACAATATATTTCATTCCCTTAAATTTTATAAACACGATACTCGTATAAAAAATGAAAAACATCTCAACATTCATCTTACGCAAACTCATTCTAGTGCCAAACATTTCATCTATATTTTAAATCATAGTCTATACTACTTTTGCCACTGCTGATTTAATATTTGGATGATTCGTAAATTTTCAAATTTAATTTCCATAAATCAAAGATGGCAGAGTTCAACATCTGCTCAGAATAACTTCTGATAATTTATGTGTCAGCCTGTGAACTAATTATTTGCCAGAGATAGTAGCTCAGTTTGTCGATGTCGTGAGGGCATTTCTGGAACGGTTGTTTCGTCCTGAGAGCAGCAATCATATCCCCAGATGTTAAACATGATAAAATGATAGGCACACCCTTTTAGATCAAGGGGTTGATTCGTCGATTGCTACATAGTGGCAGGACTTTCATCCTTATTAATTTCTTTCCTGAGAATTAATTATCTGGTCTGGGCGCTTTGGTGCTGGAATTAAATGCTATATGGAATTTTACAACGCATGTTCTGATAAAATATATGTTCTTTTGTTTTAACATGTAAGAAAGAGCATTTTTTAGAACTCAAGAGTTGAGGCACACGACCCGTTGTCTTCAGGGTGTTAATTTCACATTTTTAGCGAAGTACAAGTCCCACCCCCATAACAAATCTTCTCTCGTGATAAAAACAAAAAACGAAAGAGAAAGTAAAAGATTAAAGTACACATTAAGAAATAAATACTTAATATTATGTTTTATAAATCCTGGTGTTGAATAAGTAAACCTGACCTTCTGCATATGTCAACATCGATTATTTAGACACGGCTAGAATATTATTAAACGCTGAGCTTAGATCAAATTTTATTGACAACCCGCTCTAAAGTCGCCATGCACTGTTTCTCAGTGCCACTGTCTCTAACAAACTCTGCAGCATGGCCGAGTGGTGATTTGACCATGGGTGTAGACATACAGGGAGATGCCTTCCCATGATTCCCTTTCTAGAGTTCGATCTTTTTCGGCATCCACCATCATGATGTGAGGACGCATATTCTGTCTCTCTGTAAATTAGGGGGCACCCTCTCCCTCAACACTAGTAAGGGCAGGTTGGTTAGCTTTGAAAAGCCTATTGTCCAGTTTTAATTGTAAAAATTAGTTGTAATATGTATTATAATATATATTTTGTAAAATAAATAGTTAATATTTCTCATATATATATATTACAATTGTGTCGTGTGTCGTTTTTCTTGTGTTGCCATAAATGTCTCCATAAACATCTTAAGTCGAAAGCGGTCCTGACGACGAAGAAATGAAGATTCCAATCAGAACGCCACCAGACGTTTCCTGGGAGAAGAAGGAGCCACACAACACATTCAACATCTCAGGTATGCTTTTCTTGACACATACCCTAATGACTGGCCATCTTTAGTATAACATGTGAAGCTAGTCACACCTCAGTGACCGGCTGATCGTGTTATAATGTTATAGTATACTTGTTTCCATCCGAGTACAAGAAAGGTCATGTATAAGGCTGTTGAATGTGAAAAGCTCATCGAAAAAAGTTTCTATGTCTTTGTATCACAAACTAAACGTGCACGGCGTATTCAATATTTAAAAATAAAATGAGCATGACATAAACATCGTTTACATATTTTTAGAATACAGTCAACGTTTTAAACATTGTTCTAATTTATGTATAAGATTACATTTATGGGTTGGAACTTTCGCGTGTGTTTGTGAATGCGAGTATAGATACGAATAATAAACTGCCACTCTGTAAATATAATGTGAACTTAAATAATAAAATAGAAACAAATCAACGAAAATATTTTAGAATTCAGTTGCCTTCGTTTTCCGATAATATTTAAAAGAATTTTAATTAAACTATTACATTTGCTTAAGAATTATTTGCGATAATACTTTTAAACTTTATGTGTTATAAATGTGATGTATTCTATATATAATAATTTGATTGAAGAAATTCCCCTCTACCAAATTAGCGTAGGTTTGCAATAACAGATGTCACATACAAATTGAATATGTCGAAACTATTTCTAGCATATTATGTAATTATAGAACGCCGTTTCATACATATTTATCTGTTACAATAAAATCTTATAATCCATCCTAGGAGCGTCATCAACACTATGGTAAAGACCTACAGAGGAAGTAGTTGGTATTTTCCCTTTATTAAAAAAAATCTCCCACCGACACCCATCAACACCGGAAAATATTAGTCACAGTACACATATACTACCCAGTTTGCCTTCGTAGCTTCGTAACTGCTTCACAAACACACACACACCATTACTTTTCCTTTGCCCGTTAGAAAAATAATAATTTCTCCCTTACAGTCATCCGGTAAATCTAATTGGCTTAAGTAAACGAATCACTTATTCCGGATCACACACACACACACACACACACACACACACACACACACACACACACACACACACACACACACACACACACACACACACACACACACATACAGACACACACACACACACACACATATATATATATATAGAGAGAGAGAGAGACAGAGAGACAGAGAGAGACAGAGAGAGACACAGAGAGACAGATAAAGATGGAGATAGCTAGAAACCGATACGGGAATAAAGAGGCAGGACTGTCGTTTAGTTGTATGATTTCTCTACACTCCTATATCGAGCGAAAGGGAATAAAGTGTGGATATCGCTATCATAAACACGTAAACAGAACGCTTTCACAGGTAAACAAATGAATAATAAGAAATTATTTTCATTTCAAACTCTTAACTTAGATTTTTTATTTGTTTACTTGTAAAAACGTTCTGTTTACGTTCAGTGATAGCGGTGTCATCCATTTTATTCCCTTTTGCTTAATATAGGGTTAGAGAGCATTCATACAACTAAACGATAGATATAGATAGATATATAGATAGATACATACATAGATCACCTCATTTCAAGAGAGCGAGAGAGCGAGAGAAACAGAGAGACGGGAGAGAGAGAGAGAGAGGGGAGATTTAGATAGATAGATACATAAATAGATAGATAGATAGATAGATCGATAGAGAGAGAGAGAGAGAGAGAGAGAGAGAGAGAGAGAGAGAGAGAGAGACAGACAGACAGAGACAGAGACAGAGAGAGTTTTGACCTCATTTTACTCAAGCATCCCGTTAGGGAAAAATATTGTCATTTCGTACTTCAAAACGTCGTAGGTTCACTAGGGCCCAATCGATTAACACGTTTCTTTGTTTTTTCTAATTCTTGTTTTTTCTTCTGCCACCATACGTTCGCGCCTCGTTAATGCAGGTAATATTTTGTTTCTTTTTTCTTTCTTTTTTGCGTTCAAACTGGTAATCTCTGCTATTTACATTTTTATAGATTTTTCTTTCCAGAGACCTCGCATTAAATGTTTCCTTTTTTATTTTTACTCACAAATAAGTCATAATGAAAAATGCCATTGGATTTGAAAACTATTTGTGCGTATTTTAATCTATTATAACTATTATTGAATGTTTTGTTATAATTATTTTTACCTAAATAGGTCCCAAATCTAAATATATTGTTTTTATTATTACATACCTTAAATTTCAGGCTAATTTCTTGCCATACCAACACTCATAAAATGGGGTGCCTATTGCGAAAGCCGTTCTTTACATAGGTAGGTTAGGGTGTCCATTCCGGTTGCCGTTCTTAACACGAGGAGGTTGGTGGTTGAACTACAACAACAACACTAACCGTATTTTAATTTTTTATGCAGGGAAGGAAAGCCACCACCGGGCAACGCCGGTAACGGGTTCCACTAGTATTTAATATGTAAAAGGTAATTTGTATTCAACTTATAGTTAGAAATCAGTCGCGATAGGGGTTCAGTCACCGAGGAGAATGAGTAATATATATATATATATATATATATATATATATATATATATATATATATATATATATATATGTATGCATGTGTGTGTGTATGTATGTATCTGTGCCCGTGCGTGCGTGCGTGTGTGTGTGTTTGTGTGTGCATAAATATGATAAAAATATTTGACTAAACTATTCATTCCTGCTTATTCTCACAAATATTGTTTTAACATTGAAACAGCCGTGTACGCATTTTTTATTCATAAGATCAGTCACTTTCTGTGATTGTTTTTTATTGCAGTCTTTATGTTATTAAAGCGTCTGGAGAAATGGCGCGTTAAATGAGCCATTTAATGCTATTCAAGTTAGTGCATCATTAATGACAAAAATAATAAAGTTAGTGTATCATTAATGACAAAATAATAAAGTTAGTGTATCATTAATGACAAAAATAATAAAGTTAGTGTATCATTAATGACAAAAATAATAAAGTTAGTGTATCATTAATGACAAAAATAATAAGGTAACAAAGAGAAAAGAAAGTTGAAATCGTAATTTTTGTGAGTTTACTGCACTCCCCACAAAAAAAGTGGTGTCAGTATAGACTGGAGTGACACGAAATAGTCGTGAAAGATCAAGCAGGATGAAATAAAACACTAACCAGAATTAAAGTGAATGAGTGCAAAGAGGACTGGGACCTTGGAGAGGCTTGTTGAACAAATTCTAGTGATGATCAATTGTTTCCTGCCAGCAAGAGACTGATTTCGTGATGGGAAGACTTATCACACACACATAAGAGAACACAATCGGTTGTTGTCAGTCTGAGGATAGTCTGTGTGAGAACTCTTAGTGAGTACAAATAATAATAATAATAATAATAATAATAATAATAATAATAACAACAACAACAACAACAATAATAATAATAATAATAATAATAACAACAACAACAATAATAATAATAATAATAATAATAATAATAATAATAATAATAATAATAATAATAATAACGACATCACACTTCTTTAAAGTCGGCAATTCGAAAAAAAATGGCTCATTTAACGCGCCATTCCTCCAGACGCTTTAATTATAAGTACAAAGAAAACAAATAAGATAAAGACTGTGATAAAAACCAATCACAGAAAGTGACTGATCTTATGAATAAAAAATGACAACATAAAATAAAGAAACGACATTGTTTAATCTGCGCGTTTAACGATTAAAATGCTTTTCAATCTTGAAGTGAAACATGAATGGACACATAAATTATCTCATGAACATTTCTCAAGATCGAAGAGCAACTCGAGGTCTCGAGGTTTAACTGTGTAATTACATATCAATCCACTTAGATCTATACGTTGTCTGATACCGCCCCAGCAATAAACAATCAAGGAAAACATACAACTCAGCATTTTTTTTTTATTTGAATACAAACAGCATTTGTTCAACTACTTGTCGACAACGCACTTCACTGTGTTTCAAAATATCATGCCTGTCGAGATGTTCTTTCACGCACATGTCTCTGTCGTCGTTTGCTTTTCTGCTTTTCTGACCACATGACGCATTTTCTCTCTCGCCGCCTACCAGTCAAAACACGTCCATGTTCCCCGATTCGTAATTTGTTTCTCGTCTTTGTTCGACCATGTGCTGGCCTTTTTCTTTTTTTTTCTCCTTATTCCCGTAACTTCAGCGCGTGCAAACTTGCTTAATTTGCATATATTCTAAGACAACTGCTACTGCTAATATTTTCGCTATTCAACTATCTTATGATTTTTTTCATCGCCTTCTGGCACTTGGGGAACTTTTTAAGTGAAGAGCTGGCATTTTGCTGATTGTCGAGAGTATTTATGTCGAGGGCTACACAAGTTTATCGGAGCATATTCTATTAAAATACATATAAAACACGGAGGTAATATTGCGGCGATATGACAAAGCTAGGGCTTGATAGTCAGGGTAGGACCTTTTTAGTTTAGAGGTTCTTTTTTGAATCCTGACTAAAAAAGACAGGGAGCTTCTGCATCAACTTACGTATAACTTCATGCTTGAGCGAATGGCGGCTTTGTAGAGATATACTGGCATCTGTGGTAAGTTTTTCTAGCATAATAAAGGGATCCCACCTTCATTTCATCAACCTTGACAATGCCTTCTATGTATTAGTATCAATTTATGTTACCTGTGAATATTAGGCTAACATGTTTGAATGATGGACACTAAGGTATGGTGCAATATAAGGCATGACAATCGTTGCTTGAAAATGTCTTCAATGATTGTTAAATGGGCATTAAATGTTATTATTCATTCATATTTGAATTCTATTTCAGTAATTTTCTAAGGATTCCGCATTTTCTTAGTTCCGTTTTACTCACATTGTGTTATTATCAGAAAATATACCCATTTCATTGACAATTCCATCAGTGATGTTTATGAAAATAAGAAATATTAAATGTTCAATAATCCACCTCTGGAACATACAAACATTAATATTATGTTGTTTAGATGTTCCGCGATCGAGGAAAACTCGGATCTTTTTTAACTAGAAAAGATATGATTATATTAAATATTTATAAAATCATAATTACGAAATAATATTTACGAGAAGATCGTCATTCAAGAACATGTGAAAGGATTTTGGTATATCAAGCACTGCCAGCCACGATTCACCAGCTTTGTCTAATGCATGCTATATATGTTCAGAGATGATCCTGGAGGTATCCGCAATTGAACGGGCTTGCCGAAATCGATAAGGTTGGTTCGAAAGAGGTGTCTGACTGTTGTAATCTAAAAGGAAAAAAAAGACAGCACTCCCACGACATTCATTTTATTAGCATGATTTCCTTATATCGACGTGTTCTCTGCGCTGCCAAACACTAGACTGATTTTCCTTCACAATTAGTCTTTCTTTTCGAAATGAGTTCTCTCATATGTAAATTATGTTTTGAAACCACAACTATCGATAATTTTAGCGAATACTGGGAGAAATACTTCTGCAGATCAGTTCTTTCATCCAAATTCACTAATACTGTTATGACAGAGGTAATTTGCTGCCCGTCATGGAAACATGATTAGGCAAGGTATTTGCTGTAGACTATGGAGAGGCTGAGAATCGTATCAGCAACACGTTTCTTTATTATTAAAGCAGGCATACATGCTTTGCAGCTGTCAAGAGTTTTATGATATCCTGAACTAAGAAGAGGTTGATTGTAAGATCATCGATTGTGGCTTTAGTATTATCGAACACCTTGAATTCATTGAATGTTCTTTTTATATTTTTATATTTGTAATTGTTATTTTATTTTAAATTTACTATGGTTGACTAGTTTCCAGTACTTATTGGGTTCGCGTCTACATTTTAATCAGTTTTGTAAAATACCAATCTTTCTTTTATCTAAATTTTTTATGGTGTTTATTCCTAGCTTTTTAGTGCCTAGTACTTTCAATATTATTCGTATGATAGTGTTTATTTTTATTTTTCATATTTCATTGAACTCTCTGGTAACCAATCTTTAAACATTTTCTTGGTTTTTCTGTCTCCTTGATTTACACCCTATAACTGCTGTAACGTCGAAATTTACCATTTAGCAGATTGTCTGCTTCTTGTTGACTATTAGCATATCCGATCTGCTTGCTGTTTTGAGCTTTCAGTTTATATTGCTATATTATTAGTAGTAGCAGTAAGAGGAGAAGGAGATGAGTGTGAAGAGGAGTAGTAAAGTGTTTAAGAAATAAAAATCATTACTTAACGTCTTGGTATACCTACGGTAAATGGTCGTAGAAGCAAGTGCGCCGAGTATAAAATTGATTGGAATGAGTATCCATGGTGAGAGATAAAGTCTGGAATATCCAAAAGACGGGAAATAAATAGCGTCACTTGCATCTGGTGCTTTGATTTACATCTTCATTTAACTCGACTATGGAAAGACTGGGCGTATGCCAACGGTCAATGAGACACGGCAGAAGGGGAGAAGTGTTGTCTAAATGTACATAACGTTCATTTGGACAACAGTACACACAAATAATAGTCACACATATATATCTTTCTATATACACAATCCTTTAAATTAAGACTCACCTGACTGATTCCGACATTACACCGGTTTTCATTCGCTTCAGAGTCCGTCCTAAGCTGTTGTTTATGATTTCGTTTTTATTTAAGTCGGTTTCTTTAAATAAATATTTCAAATGAGATTTCTCGTAATCATACGAACAGGAAATCTGATCGAACATAAATAGATAATATTGCGAATGAAATGATCATCTACCCAGCCTTAATCTGGGGTATTACAGCAATCATTATAGTATATTAATATTTTACTAGCGGAATCTGTGGAAATTCCACAGGGGACTCATTCATATGTAATATATTGATGCTGGCATTCTGTAGATGTTCAGTGTAAATGGAGACGCATTATATTATTGTAGCTCTTTTTTTTAAACTGAAAAAAGTATTTATCTAAACTAGCAGGGACGCCCGGCGTAGCCCGGTCGAAATGTACGCTTAAATATATTTTTATTCTTGCAGATTTCGTATACATTATTATAGAGTTAATGTTCTATCGATTTTTATATATTATAAAGTTGCGGTTTTAAAATTAAAAAAATAAATATATATATAACTTCATATGACTTGGCTGCATCAGCTTGTCTCGAAACCGAAAACAAAACTTATGAAATATATATATATATATATATATATATATATATAACTTGAGTTCCGTCAGCTATAATCGAAACCGAAACCAAAACTTATGATGAATTCTTGATTATATTATTTATAAAAAATAGACTACTGGTGTGCCATCAGATATAATCTAAAACGAAGCCAAAACTTATGAAGAATTCTGGGTAAAGTTATTTATAAAAAATAAATGACTTGAGTGCCATCAGCTATAAGTGAAACCGAAACTAAAACTTATGAAGAATTATTGGTAAGATTATTTATTAAAAGAAATGGGAGTCTATAACAATTAAACGACAGTCACTCGGATGTAAGCGTGACACACAAAATAAATAACACGCACGCTATCCTATTATAGCTTATATTTTATTAATTATTTATTATTTACTAGCAGGATTACCCGACGTTGTTCGGGATTGAATAATGATTTACAAATGTTTCACACTCCCATATTTTTATTGTAATTAACATCAGTGAAATTTTCCATTTTCAATCAAATTGATTGATTCCCTGCTCTAGTTGGGGACCTATATGACAGTGACTTAGCTTACAATACATTGTAGTTTTTAAATTGCCCTGCAGAGAACCCGTTGTTGATTTTATTAAAAAAATATTTTTTTATATGTAATGGCTTGAAATTAATTATAAAATGCAAAAGTCAAGTATAATACTTCAATTGGTCTCTACACAAAAACATTAATTTCGAACGCGTCCCTGTCATATCAAAGAGCCTACTGTTGGTTTTATATGTCAGACCTTTCGGTTTGCGTGATTATAAAAGTTCTCAAATGCACGTGATGTTAGGGTGTGTAAGGTGTTAGCTTTTTCAAAACACATAAATATGTAAAACACAAAATACACTTACGCGCACGTATTCTTATAAAAATGTGTATCATCACACACGAATCAAGACAAGCACAATAAAGCACGTTCATACGTTCACGGGCACGCGCGTCCATATGCAATATAATACCATTTCCCTAAACTAAACAATTAGAAACAAAATACACTACTCTGCCCACATTTACAAAAAAAATCCTTCTAGACTAAAACAACTTTAACCCATATGGGTGTGATGTGTGGGTGCGCGTGTGGGTGCGTGTGTGCGTGTATATGTGTGTGTATATGTATAGATGTGTGAGTGAGTGCGTATGTGTATGTATATGTGGGTGTGTGTATGTATGTATACTCCTGCATTTATATTTCTGTATATCTGTGTATGTATGTGTGTGTATGTGTATATATATGCATGCATGCATATGTGTTTATGTATATGTGCATGTGCGTATATGTATATGTGTATGTGTATGTGTGTATATGTGTATGTATGATCTATTTCCCATTTTGTTAGTGTGTGTGCGTGGGTTTGTGTTTGGGTGACTGAATACATGTATGTATATATGTATGTATGTATGTTTAGATTGGGAATCGACTTTATACCTACCTAAATATCCTGCCCCTTTCCCCATCTTACGCACACACACAAACACACACATGTGAAAAAATCACAGATCTTGACCAACACGCTTTCACACATGCACAACACACAACCCTCGTCTTAACACACAAGCATACATTGACATACACATACACACACACATCAAAAAAGAAAGAACATCATAAAAACCCATAATAACATGTTCCAAATAAACAAAAAACCTCCACTCACTAAATGGACTTAACTCTAGCTGATTGAACTTTTGACCAGCTCACCGACTATTGGTGACAAAAAGTTTGAGATTGGCATTTCTCTGAAAAACACAATCAGTGTTGCCAGAGATAAAACGTTTTCCAAAAAGACATTTCAGACTTTCCTTAAAAAAAACTTTATATAAAAATATCTGAAGAGAGCTGAACAAGGCTTGAAACGCGTTATAAAAATATTTCTAAATATTAAAAAATGATAAAAGTCTGAAAAACCTACAATTGCTGATGGCTACACGCTTTTAAATATACATTTTTTCTCTCGTTGGAACATCACAACCAGCGGTAGGGTTTCGATCCTGGCTTGAGGTAGTTGCTTGTCTAGCCGCACTGATGAGCTGTGAAACAGCGAAACAGTACAATACGATAGTCGATCTTCACCGAAGTAAATCAACTATGTTCTTAGCATGGCTTCCTATACATTATTATTTTTTTCTCATTCATTTGACTATAGCTTAGACAATAACGACTAAAGTTGGGACGCTGAATGTTTTGACTTCGATTCCAACTGATGGAACTGAACTTATTTTAAATTTTCATATCATTACGAATATTAGGTATATTGGGTACAATACAATAATCAACAGAGAATTAGCTCTATAATTACAAATACGAAATCTGCATAAATTAAAATATCATATTTAAGCATATTTTTTACGACCGGGCAATGGGGAGCGTTTAATACACACACACACACACACACACACACACACACACACACACACACACACACACATATATATATATATATATATATATATGTGTGTGTGTGTGTGTGTGTGTGTGTGTGTACGAGATTTATGCATATAATAGAAAAAAATATACTAGCTTAACACTCATGCCAGAATAAGTATTTAGCTATTTTTAGAGAACTATCGTTATGTCCTTTACGGTTAAAACAATATACATGCTATGAACTCTGTTGTCTAGAATCATTTTTCTTTTTTTCACCAAAATCTATTAAGAAGAATATGAATATCTTGGACTCATATTTATAAGTGTCTTAATAAATGAATCAAATTTGATGTAAATCAGAAATATTTGAATTTATTTTATATAGAAGATTGTTTGCGTATTATGTCGCCGAACATCCTCTTTAAATTAATTTAAAGGTAATTTTAGGAGTTTCCAGTTGAAAAAAAAATGTTATATTTCATTAATCTTTCTGTTAAGAAATATACTTACTAATTACTTACTAATCATCGATGACTACGAGTCCAACATTCAAACTGTCATAGGTAACATAAATTAAAAGAATATACTATAACGTGGCCGTTACCTTTTAATTGAGTCGTTACTACTCGGACCTACACGCCGTCTGGCACCATCGCAAAAGAACAAACTAATAAAAAAGAAAAGAAATAAAAATCCGACTCGGCATTTTTTTTCAAGTGCAAATGAAATGCATTTATTTGTGGTTATTTCGAAAACAACGCATTTCATTATTTTCCAAAGTCTTTTCGCACGCACGCACGCACGCACGCACACACACACACACACACACACACACACACGTGCTTTTTAAAAGTCTCTTTCCCCGCCAGCTGACGTCCATCATTCCCGGCAGGACTATGCTTCTCTCTCGACCACGTGGGATATTTTTCTCTTCTTTTTCTTGTGACGCAAGGTTGCGCACACTTTAAAAAAAAATTATTGAAAATTTTATATCTATATCATTAATTGCTAGATGAAAGATAATGTTTTTAAAGTGCACCAAAATGTACATCACATAAAATAAATCCGAAGTAATTTTTTGATTCAATTTAAATTCAATTTTTATACTTTACTTTGTAAAATTTATAAAAGTGCACCTTGAAGATAAATAAATTTCAAATTGAATCTTGTACCTTAATTTTTAAGCCTATAGTAAAAACATTTTGTTTAACAATTTTCATGTCTTGGATGAAATGCTTTTCTAACTTGTATCTTATCTTTTTAAGATCACATTTTAAAACTCTCCTTCTCTCTATTTCAGTTTGTATTTCTCCTCACACCACAACTCATTTTTGCAACCCCTCTTTGTATTATTACAGGTCTGAATATTCTTTCTATTTCCGTTTAAAATAACTTTTTTAGATTAAATTTTTTAAACTTCTTTCAGAATAGAAAATCTTTAAAATTTAATGAGGAACATATTTCATTTAGTTTTCATTAACAAATATTCAGTACATAACGAGAAAAATAGAGATGAAAATTTCAAAAATACTGCATAACTGGTTACGGTCAATAGTAGTCCTCGCCAGCGAAAGTCTTTGTTATTGTTATTCCTTATTATTATTATTTAGAACATTTTGTGTCCTGCTCTTTCGCGGGAGGACTAATAAAGTAGTGTAAATGAAGTGTTTCACTCAACCCTCTTACTTTTATAATAGTTTTCTTGTTCCTTGTTGCCACAACTGTGCCAAAACGCATGAATTTAAATGTAATGTGAACAAGTACCTTGCTGCAAAATTCCTCATTTAGGAGGCCCCTAAAAATCTATAAATCTTAACGTTTCATTGGCAATGTGTCTGGTGAATTGAAGAAAAAATTTTAAGCATGTCTTATTCTTATGCTTAAAAGTTTACAAAAATCAGAATTTCGTCATGAGCTTCCACCTCTTGTTACCTTTAACAAAAAAAAAAAATAATAAGAATAAAAAATAAAAAAATAAATTAAACTAAATATAGTTCACATTGATATGATTATGATAATAATGATAATAACTATTCATAGGTTTAGCGTCGGTAGGGACCAAATTAGTGTAAATTTTTCTTTCTTTCTTATTGTTATTTTTTCCCTGAAAGAGCACTGAAATTTGGACAGCAATTAAGCATAATGACATTTTTTTTTTTATCATTTTGTATTCTTTTCTATTTTATCGAGTTGCACATGTTGCTGAAATGAGAGAAGGAGGGGTTAGTCGAAGTAATCTGACTGAGGATGTGCAGATAGATAGAAAGACAAGGCGTGATAGAGAGAAAGATAGAGAAAGAGGCAGAGAGAATCAGAGAGGGGGAGGGTAAAATAATTTTGTACACGCAATTTTCCAACTTTTTTATTTTGTTATTTATATCTCCGCCTACATCCAGTGTCAGTTGTAATAAATGACTGTTTATTTTAGTATATTTTAACGCGATATATTTTTAAGTTTTCTAACAATACACGTTAGCGAAGAAGCATCTTTAGGTGGAATAATCACTTCATATCTCAGTAAATGACAGTTATATCTTAACAAGGCATAATTAAAAAAGTCTCTAACTGCAAGAGGCAAGTGTCACGTTAATGCCTTTGTTCAGATCTCTCTTCATTCACCGTTATCCTGACGATTGTATATTTGCAAAATTTGATACTTCTGTTATGTTATCGTCGTAAAGTAAGAGTTCGATAACACAGGCCACAACAAATTTGTTGTCTGCGCCCTTTTCGCTGAGTTAGGACGAATCTGATTGTATTCAATTTTCACCTCAAACAAGGCACAGTGCCACTTTGAAGTAGGGGGCTACTATCGGGGACATAAGTTGCAGGAATATTATGAAGGGAGATGAGTAGCAAGATGTCTGTTCACATTACACTTGAACTTCTGCATGTCAGTACAGTTGAGAAAGCAGAATCTCGAAAGGGAGTTCCAAAATCTAGAAGTTCTGGGGAAGAAACTAGTGGAGTAGAAGGCTTCCTTACACCTAGGGATCTCTACTGTGAAGGGGTGGGATTTAGCTTCTTGTCAGGTTTGTCTGGAGTATTTACATCGAGGGGTATAACTGCTTGTAGTTCGTCGGCATATTCACCATTAAAGTACTTTTAGAACAGGCAGAGGGATGCAACATTTCGTCGATGGCACAGGGGCTGAAGTGACAGTTCAGAACCTATCAGGCTGGCGACTTTCTTTCGAATCCTGTCCAGTAGCGAGGGACAAGTAGCAAATGCACCAGCACAAATGTGACAACAATACTCCATACATAGGCGAATGGTGGCTTTATAGAGGCACAGGATACTTCCAGGCGTAAGTAGCTTTCTAGCATGGTAGAGAAAGCCCACCTTCTTCACAGCAACCTTGGCAATGCTTTCAATCTATCTATTTTAGTTCATATTCCCTGTGAACCGTAGGCCGAGGAGTTTAAAGGAAATACTTTCAGGCAATGTGTTCTTGGCCATTGCTATTGGTGGTAGAGAAGGATTCTTGTAATTATTGAAGGAAACAAGCTTAGTCTTGGCAGCATTGAATGTGACCATCCATTTTTGTACCCAGTCCACTACAGATTGGAGGTCTTCCTCTAGTGTTTCTGCTATTTCTTTAGATATGTGTTCATTTGTTTCCTCCTCATGTTTGTTATAGAGAGTGGTGTCATCAGCAAATATACCCATCTCATAAACAATTTTATCAGGGAGGTCATATATCAATATCAGGAATAATAAAGGTTCAAGAATAGACTCCTGAGGCACTCCCGCATCTTTATCATATTGTATAACCGTCGAGGACAACCTGTATTTTTCTCTTACTTAAGAAGGATTTAATTACATGATGTATCTTTCCAGTGACACCATATGATTTGATTTTCCCTAGAAGACCAGTGTGCCATACCCTGTCAAAAGCCTTAGATATATCGAGGGCTACCGCTCTACCTTCCCTTGCTTTGATATATACGTTCAGATATTACGGTAAGGTTATCTGCCGTGGAACGGACTTGCCTACATCCATATTGATTGTAGGTTTTTTAGCAGTCAGGAAAGTAAGATTCGTTAAGGCAATTGTTGTATAGTTTGGAGAGAACTGGAGCAACGTCAGCGGAGTATTTTTAATAGCACAGCCAGGATGAGATCGGGTTCACATGTTTTGAGGTGTCTAGGTTTTTTATGATACCATGTACATGAGAATGGGCGATTTTTAAATCATCTAGTGTGGCGTCTGTCCGCAAAGGAAAGTCAGGGAGGGAGTGGTGTGCCGCGTCCAATGTGGAGTTGAGGCAAACCGACTAGCAAGCAGATTAGCGTTGTCGGTTGACGTTCAAGCAACCTCATGATAGTTGATAGTGAAGGAATCGTTGACTGTCCATTATTTACTAAAATGTTATAGATTTTCCAAAAATCTTGGATTCCTAATTTCCGTGCTTCGATACGTTTTCTGGTGGTTTCAGTGTAATCCGTCTTAGCTGTCGCTATTTCTCTCTTACAATTACTTCTAGCTTCTATATACTTCTGTCTGTTTGAACTGGACTTATGTCGATTGAATCTGCGGTACGCATGCTGTCTTTGAGCAATGAACAGCTCCACAAGTAGAAGTAAACCATTGGGGAGAGTGGGGCTTGCTATAGAGTTTCCATGTGGGAACATATGCTTCAATTGCAGTGTTGAATCCTTCAGTGGTCTAATTTGTGCACTGTTCAGCTGGAATAGAAAAGACATTTCCCCATGGGACATATCTGATGAGATCCCTGATGGCTTCCTAGTCAGCCTTTTTGTAATACCTTGTTGTTTTGAGTAGTGAGTCTTCAGTTTCGGGTCGAGAATTTAGAGCAATTTCTACCATTATCACAGCGTGATCAGCATTCCCGAGTGGGCTGTGGGCATTCGTTATACAATCATCGGGAACTGTGGTCAGAAATAGATCTAGCTGTGAGTCATGTTGATCTTGCTGGTCTGGAAAACGTGTCGGAAATGTAACTGTCTGAGATAGGAAATAAGATATAGAGAAGCTATGTGTTGTGCTACCAGCTACGTCTGTGTAAGTAGAGAATCCGAGCCAGTTAATGTGGTGGACATTGAAGTCACCAAATACATGTACTTGTGCGCTAGTATCGAGGGAGAGTGCTGTGTCTATGCTGTCAGAGACTTTGTTTATTAGGATACAGTCCTGGGTCGAGGGAGAGCGGTAGAGAAAAAACAAGTAGCTAATAATATGTTACATGTTAAGTCTGAAGCACATAAAAGCCTGGTCGTCTGATTCTTGTTTTGAAGACCTCTCAAAGCATGACGTTTATGGCGCATGTATAGTTGGAGTTTTTATTTTATTTCTACATTGTTATAGTGACAAAGAAAATAATATCAACACAACTACCACAACTGGGCGTTGCTTCTCATTAAGGCAATTATGTACCATGTCAACGAGATACGTACTAAAAATTTTTGTCGATGAAAAGTTTACGTGCAAGCTGATGGGGGGAATCTACGTAAGATAACAGTTGTCCTGTTTTTTATATGAACGCGTTTCAGCTTTCTGGCCGAAATAAAGAAATAGATAACATCATATATTGAATACCATTCGAATAATCCCATATTAAATAGCCTTCTTAGAACTCACAAAGTAGACAAACTAAAATAAAATGTACCAAACAAAAGTATATAAAGCTTAAATGTAATATCTGTATATACTAATATCCAACCCATTAAAATTTAGGTTACTCCCAAATACTTCATACTTTAGATATATTGACGACTTTTCAGTTTTTCATTCTGCAACATAGCCGAGACCTCTATTAAGTTTTAGTATTAAACAAAACAGAGCAACTCAATACTATTCCTGGAAATACTTATAATAAAAATAAAAATTTAACCTTCAAAATGCATCGCTAAACTACACCCCAAACTGACTACATACATTTTTACTGACACACTAAATCAAAAACAAACCGGATAATCGTTGTTTTATTTGCAACGAGAACACAGAATGTGTAGTCTAATATATGTGTAAGAATTAAAATACCGTACACATTTACTCAAAACATTACAATACCGCACGTATGCCATATTAGGTGGAAAGAAAAAGAAACTCTATAAACATCTCCAAGATGCAATAAACAAAAATATAAACAGATAATTTTTCTTATCCATATAAATAATACAATAAATTAGAACATTCTAAATAGACTCTGAAATCTAACACCATAAACCGTGTAAGAAACCATAAACAACATTTACATAAAAAATACATCTTCCTATAATATCCACTTCTAATGCAGTAGTAAATACAATACTATAATTGCCATCAGATATCCATTAGGAAAACCAAACGGATGATAAAAGAAGGTGTGTTACCATAAAAAGAAATATAAAAAAAAATAACAATTCTATAATGCATAACGACATTCGTTCTTTTGGTTTCAAAATCTTGGCTGGAACTACTGTAAGCAACCGTCATTATAAACTCTGAACAAACCAAACAACGCAAAGGCTTATGCAGTTTATCTTTTTATTCAGTAAATTAATACAAACCGAACAGAACTTGAATTTAGGTCCAGATTAACTACTTTACAACACTTCACCAACGATTTTACATGAACATTGATATTAAAAATAAACATTCCATATCATAAACGCATTATAAATTTTGAATTATAACGAGTATGGTTCGTTCGAAATAGAAAAACATTCCTTTCACATCATAATCTTATTATACCTTTTGAATCCTGACGATCATGCTTCGTTTGAAAACGAATCTTTTCATGTCAGAAACGGATCACATATTTTCAAATAGTGTACTTCCATGGTATTATTTTCAAATTATTCATCTTCAGAAAGTATTAAGGTAAAAACTAAACGTTGATAAACCCGTGAATACTTTTTTTTAACCTTTTTTTAAACATATCAGAATATTATTTCTATAATTATTACATACACACACAAGCACACACACACATACATGTAGACCATAGTTAAATCACCATCATTTACACGCATATAAATACATGCTTTACTAATGAGTTACCGTATATCAAGGTCAAACTCCATACGAGGATGGATGGATTGCTAGCTTTCTGATAAAGAATATCATAAGACAAGTGAAAATACTTAATGAAATAAAGAAAGATTTATTACTGAATTAATGATGATGAATATTTCTAGGCATTCGATTTGAATACGACCACGCTCTAACCTGAAGGCGAGCAGTCTTGAGGTAATATATTCCATAGATGAAAACGCTAATCAAACAGAGATATAAAGAAATTGTGGTAAAAAGATGAGTTCTTGAACTGAATGTGTTACAAGGAGTAAGCACGATTATAAACTAGTCGAGCATCTTTCATAGAAATATTAATAGAATAGAGCAAGACTAACAACATCTGTGCTGCGAGAAAGGATCGATTTAAAAGAGACGAGACAACTCTCAATTATATTGCAAAGTGATTGATCGAAAGCACAAGAGATGTGGCAGGAGTACTCCATCTTAGACAGAGTATTACATAGACGTATTCATCTTTGATATTTATCATTCGCCTTTTAGAAAATTGGAAAATATCGCCAGCTCGCCTTCTCTTTGTCATGTTTTACCGCATCAAATTAAAGATAACTTGCTAAATATAGTGGGTGGGGTCATTATTACTCCCCAAACACTTAACGAGAGATTTATATGTTTTTTACTCTTAAAAAAAAGTGAAGTGGTTGATAAAATTAGAATGAAATAAACAACGGGGATGGTCACAGACAATTAATCGAAGCGCATGTTTCGACGTTTTATGAATAGACTCATTGTTTGATGCACGGCGGATCTGGAAAACCGGACATTTCTGACAAGTGTAACAAGAAATGATAACGATACAAAGAATTTGTTGAAGATGAAAGATTACAGATATCAGAAATGGTGAAATTTATATGAGACTTGTTTCGCAAACTTCACCCTTTCCTCATCAATTTTGAAATTCTCCTTTGCGAAAAGATGTGTTTGTATCTGCGTATCTGTGTATGTGTACGCGCGAGCGCGTGTCTGTGTTTATGTGTTGTAGTCCTAACAGATATCTTTGCAATTACTGAATCGGTTGTGTAAAATCAAACACTTTGTAATGCGAAATAATCGTTTCGCCATCATTGTTGGTAAATCAAATCGAGTATAATAAAAAAGCCAGACAGATAAGCACATAGATTGAGCGATACAAAGCTGCTAAAATGGCTAAGTGCAAATTAATCTATTGTCTGTTTGTGGATGGCACAAACACGTACATACATACATATATATATATATATATACACACACACACACACACACATATATATATATATATATATATATATATATATATATATATATACAGGGTGACCCCCCCCAAAAAAAAACAAAAACAAAAAGAGGCCATCTAGAACATACGCTGTAGAACGGAGAAAAAAAGAAAATAAGGCCAAGGACCCTAGTGTTTTGATGTGATGTTTTGAATATAATAAACTAGTTATGACCAAAGTTTCATTTCATTCGGACAAAACAGTAAGAAACAGGACCTAATTAGAGCTGGGCCCGCTTTTTATGAGTCACCCTGTGTGTGTGTGTGTGTGTGTATATATATATATATATATATATATATATATATATATATATATATATATAGAAGTAACGGAATCGGGAAATGTATCGGAATCGGAAATTTAGGATGGACTCGTGAATTGTAAATTTTGGAATCTTCCCATCAATAATATATATATATATATATATATATATATATATATATATATATATATATATATATATATATATATATATATATTATTGATGGGAAGATTAAAAAATTTACAATTCACGAGTCCATCCTAAATTTCCGATTCCGATACATTTCCCGATTCCGTTACTTTTAAAATTTATAAATATTTAATTAGAGATTTGTTGTTTTTTTTTTTTGTAAATTGTAAAATTATTTCATAAACCCTGCTAATTTCCGCGTATATTTTTTCTCTGAAATGTTTTCCTTGTAATTGATTTTAAATTGTAAGGCAACAAAAGATGTTGATTTAAAACAAAGATGAGATTGTATCACTTCGTCGTTGTTACATGCTACTTGAACGTTTTTATAGACAGTTGAAAATAGTCGACGATTGGAAGGCAAAATAAGAAAACGACGCAAGAACAATATATTTAACAACGCTTCCTCCTATTTTTACGAACGAATTTCTAAATAATAATATACTATTTAGAAAACCATGTTTAACATGGGGAGGGTATGGGTTTTGTTAACTATTCAGTGCCTTCTCTCTATGAATGAAATGAAAATTTTATTTTAATTATAAAAAAATTGGTGCGTTATTAAACTGATTTGCTGTAAAAAAGATGAAAATAGAATCGAGATTCAAGTAATAATAATAATAATAATAATAATAATAATAATAATGATAATAATAATAATAATGATAATAATAATAATAATAATAATAATAATAATAATAATAATAATGATAATAATAATAATAATAATAATAATAAAAGACAAAAAAGAGTTAAATTTTATTTCGAATTTATTTCAGGAAGCAGTCTTTGTTGCGATATAAACGTATAATTTTGTCAGAGGTGCGACTGGAGAAATTCGTTACTTGAATTAAAAAGAGGAACTTATTTTTTATTCTTTGTTGGCAAAGACGGGCAGAATTTTTGTGTATGTGTGTATGTGTATGCATATGTACATATATACATGAGCGTATGTTTGTACTAGAAAGGACTGTTACCCCCCCCCCCCCAATCCTTATCCTCACCCTCTCCCGACCGACGACCTGACATTTAACTCAATACAAGAGCCCAAATAGGGAAGGGTTAACACGCGCGCGGCAGAAAACTCCTTTAAAGAAACCAACGAAATGCGAGTTTACGTCTTTTTAAAAAAAGAGTTAAATTTTACTTCGAATTTATTTCAAGAAGCAGTCTTTGTTGCGACATAAATGTATAATTCTGTTTGTCAATTCAAATTTAATGAAAATCCTCTAAAAATGAATGCACAAAATAACCAGACGGGCGACAGGCGAATTATCTAGTTAAATGTTACACCGAATTTATAACAGAAACCAGTCCTTTTATCAATATTGACGTAGAATTTTGCCTCGTCTTTGAATGAGGGAATTAAATACTACCATAACGGCGAGGAAAATTGCCTTCCTCCTCTTTTTCTCATCCAACATTTCTAGCGGCCAAGCAGTATGGTGTAAGGTAGACCTATCTTCGAACGCTTTCATTCAGAGGATTACTTCCGACTTTTACTAAGTAAAATACTTAGTTGGACCTTTTTTTATTTGTATTTATTTATTTTTTTTATATATTTTTTGTTCATGTCCCGTATATATGTGTGATAGTGCATGATACCTCTTGTATACATGGGAGCTTTACACTATCCCTGCGTCAGAACCACAGGTAAAACAATTCTGCCACAAACACCAAAAATATGAAAAATGTCAATTACAAATAATCTAAACCATGGGACCCAGAAGAAAGATTTGGGTGTCATGGTCGGCAGGTGCTCCTTCGGTAGCCATCATGGGGCACCCGGTCGTCATCCTGCGAATGTTGGCCACCTTTCTAATTTCAGAAACTCGAATAACATGGACGCTGAACAGGTAAGTATAACTAATTTCAGGGAACAAAATAATACCGAACAAACACAGCACAGCCATGATAACTATAAAAATGGAAAAAACCGAAGAAAGAAATGGACAACAAAAGAGAATAGACTCGTAATGGAATGCTACTATAGAAATATAGAAGACTGGTACTCAAGAAAGGTTGGCTCTCTAAACTAGAACTAGCAGAAAATCAGCGAAAAATAAATGATGAAACGAAACAAGAAGCATCCTCCAACGGAACCGCACGTAGAGAAACACCACATATTGAAGCCTCACAAGTACAAACGCCTAAGGCCGAGGACCAACAAAGAACGAAGTCTACAAATGTGGAAACCGAGACCAATGAAACAGAACTAACAGAGAATGAAGCGAATCAAATAAATAAAATAATACAGCTGATGAACGAGGAAAAAACAAAGTTCCCATCGTTAAGGAACCAAGAGCAGAAGAAATTAAAAACAGAAACAGACAAGGTTAACAGGCTCCTCCCACACATCCCAGCAAATAAAATCACAGACTTAAACAACCTATTTTACGCAGGCGCCAAAATAATAAGTATGAATCTCAAATCAGAAAAACAACCGGGGACAAGCGGGCCAACAAAACCTGGATGGGAAATAAGACTAGAAACTCAAATACACAAACATAAAAAAGAAACCAAAATGATCAACAGGAAGAAAGCAATGTGGAGAAAACGGAATATTGGAAATGTAACTGACAGGGAGAGGCTAAACAAGAAACATGAAGAACTGGACCAAAAAATAAAAGCAAAAGAAGCGAGATTGAGACGATATAGATATAAATCTGAACAATGCAAACAAAACAGAACATTTGAAACTAATGAAAGCCAATTTTACCAAAATATGAACGGAGGAAAAACAAAAATAGAACAACCAAATACGACAGAAACAAAACTCTACTGGAGTAAAATATGGGAAGAGCGACGAGAGCATAATAGAAATGCCGAATGGCTGAACGACATGAAAGAAGAGTTAAAACAAATAGAAGAAGGAACAGTGAATTAAATCAGCAAGGAAACTCTAAAGAAAATCATAGGAAAAATGGCAAACTGGAGAGCACCAAGGCACGACGGGATACATGCATACTGGTTAAAAAATTTCACAACTTTACGTGAAAGCCTAGCCCAAAACCTGAGAAGATTATACAGCAAGCAAGTGTGCCAGACTGGATGACAAAAGGTAGAACCACACTGCTACAGAAGGACACGGAGAAAGGAACCTTCTCTAGCAACTATAGGCCAATCATGTGCTTACCCACTATGTGGAAGATACTGACAGCACAACTGAGGGAACAACTCTACCACTCCCTGAATAACCGTGGACTCATCCCCGAGGAGCAGAAAGGATGCCAAAAAGGAAAAAGAAGAACACATGACCTGTTATATATAGATCAAAAGATCCAAAAGGAGGTAAAAAGGAGAAAGAATTTAGCCCCAATTATGTATAATAGAATGCCTAAATATGTATAAAATACCAAGCAAGATCACCAATGTAATAGAAAATGCAATGAAAACATGGAGGCTGGAATTGACAGTTGATGGACAACACATAAAAGAAATTAACATACAAAGAGGCATCTTTCAAGGAGACTTACTATCACCATTATTGCTCATCATAACCCTGATGCCCTTGAACAGTATTCTGAGAAAGTGCCAAGCCGGATACAAGTCTCCCAATACAGAGGAAAAAATGAACCTGATGTACATGGACGATCTGAAACTTTTTGCAAGGACCGAAAAGGAGCTAGAGACACTAATTAACACTTCCAGGATTTTCAGCCAAGATATGCAAATCGAATTTGGAATGGAAAAGTGCGCACTACTAGATATAAGAAAAGGAAAACCGGAAACGACAGAAGGCATGGAACTACCCAACCAAACAGAAATGACGGCACTGGGGGAACAAGACGATTATAAATACTTGGGAATTTTGGAAGCGGACACCATCAAAGCAAGAGAAATAGAAGAGAGAATTGAAAAGGAATACACCAGGGAAACAAAAAAACTTCTCGAAACCAAATTATATAGCAGAAACCTAATAAAAGACATTAATACATGGGAAGTATCAATAGTACGATACTCTGGACCGTTCATAGGGTGGACTAAAGAAAAACTGAGACTCAATCTGAAACTCGATCAGAAGACCAGGAAACGCATGACGATGCACAACGCACTACATTCGAAGGACGGTGTTGACTGATTTTATGTAAAAAGGAAAGACAGTGGGGGGACTGGTTAATATAGAAGACTGTGTGAATGACAGCAAAAAAGAACTCGAAAAATACTTAATGCAAAACACTGAAAGAATGATCATAGCAGCGAGAGACACGAAAAAAATCAATAAGACACAAAACAGACAAAGGAGAAGACAAGAAAAGAAAAGTGGAAAGAGAAACAACTACACGGAAGATTCATAAGAATGACAAAAGATGAAAATAACGAAAACACCTGGACATGGATACGAAAAGGACACATAAGTCAAGAAAGTGAATCCTTAATAACTGCAGCACAAGATAACTCAATAAGAACTTACCACATCAAAGCAAAGACGACGAAACAGAAAAAAATAGCAAATGCAGTCTATGTGGACGAAGAGACAGGACGATAAACCATATAATAAGTGAATACAGCAAACTGACCCAAAAGGAATACAAGAACAGACTCGACCAAGTGGGAAGGGTAGTACACTGGAAATTATGCAAACAACTGCATCTCGAATGCACCGACGTGGTACAAACATAAGCCGGCAACAGTACTTGAAAACGAGAACCACAAAGTCCTATGGGACATGGACATCCAAACTGATAAACCCATCCAAGCAAGAAGACCAGATGTCGTAATAATTAACAAGAAAGAAAAATCCTGTCAAACCGTAGACTTTGCTGTTCCAGCTGACGACAGGGTGAATATAAAAGGAAAGGAGAAACGGAGCAAATACACAGAGCTAGCCAGAGAGCTGAAAGGGATATGGAAGATGAAGAAAATCAAAATAATACATATAATAGCAGGAGCACTAGGAACAGCCCCGAAAAACTTGGATAGAAGAATGGGAGAAATTGGAATTAAAGAAATGACTGGAAAAATACAACGAACAACAATCATGAAAACATCTGAAATATTAAGAAAACCCCTTGAATGTGGAAACTAACATATAGGAGCAACAAGCGCGGGCCAGACAAACTGCTGCAAAGGCAAAATATGAAACACTACATGGAACCAAGAACACTGAAATCGCATATCTATAATGTAAGACCAAAATATTTAACAACGCCTCCTCCTATTTTTACGAACGAATTTCTAAATAATAGAAAACCATATTTAACATGGGGAGGGTGTGAGTTTTGTTAACCATCCAGTGCCTTCACTCTATAAATGAAGTTGAATTGGTGGGTTATTAAATTTATTTGCTGTGAAAAAAAAAATAAAAACAAATAATAATAATAATAATAATAATAATAACAACAACAACAACAACAACAACAACAATAATAATAATAATAATAATAATAATAATAATAATAATAATAATAATAGTAATAGTAATAATAATAATAATAATAATAGTAATAGTAATAGTAATAATAATAATAATAATATTAATAATAATAATAATAATAATAATAATAATGATGATAATAATAATAATGATGATAATAATAATTGTAGATAAACACTCTCAGCTAAATCTCCATTTCAAAATGAAATGTTAATTTTATAGGTGATTATGTGTGAAACCGTTAATAAAACTTGAAGAAAAGAAATCAATGTAGTGTTTAGAGTGGAAGATAAGGTTCGAATATAAATTTAACGTAAAATAATAATCATTTCTGGGTCATTCTAATTCTTTATGGATGTTAATTAAATTTTTTACCACTAACTTAAATTAGATTAAAAATGTCGTAAAACCATGCATAGTCGCTTAAAAACGTAGACACCCCCCAAATAACATCCCGCACATAATTTATTTCTAATAGAAAAAAATATTTTGTTTTTGCTTAGCAGCCCTAACACACGAATCTTTCGGAAAAAACGCTTATTTGACGTTAAATTTATGTGTGAAACTGATTCTGCATCTTAAATTCATAAACAAATCGTCTTATATTCCATTTTTAAAAAAATATTATGAATGTTTATAGGTAATGTTTTAATTTAATGTTTAACAGTTAAGTGTAAAATAGCACGCGCAAATATTGTATTCTCATGAAATAATCGTAGTTTTTTCTTCCGGTTTCATTGTTCGCCAATCGCAATTATAACTTTTTGTTCCGAAAAACAGTTTAACGTAAAATAATCACCTCTTCCGAATCAGGTAACTGATTTTGTTTGTTTTTAATTTTGGCCATGCTCATTTTCCTGACCAAACTTTAGTATGAAAATATTTCATTGTCAAAATTTATAAAAGACAAGATCCTTTCCTACTACTAACCCTAAGTCCGGGTAATAATACGAAAAATAAAGCGATTACTTGTGGATTTATGATTTTGCCAATTGGGCTTTGGGCCAGTGGTAAAAAAATTAGTCAACTACTTTAAAACAATTAGAATGGTCCAGAAACTGGTGATTATTTTCTGTTAAATTTATGAATTTAGCAAAATTAGGCAACGGAAAAAAGACAACGGAAAAAGAAAGACAACCATTTTGGTTATCTTGGAAAAAAGGGCAATTATTGAATAAATATCGATTGAAAATAAATTTTCGAACTGTTCTTGCGGGAGATATTGTTTTTAGAATCAAATCCCCATCCCTCACTTCAATTAAAAAATGTTAATATACTAATTGTTCTGTTTTGTGTTCTTGAACTCGGGAATTTTTCTCTTGAGCTCGAGAATCTGCATAGAATTTCGGTCAGAGGTTACATTAATCGAAATGTTAACAAAGTGTAGTATCTGTTCTGGTGCTACACGTCACCTATTATCTCCCTGTTCAATGAAGGAGAAATCCTTCTACACTGAGGCAATTTTTTATTTTTGTCCCGACCCAGAGTGCCCCTTTTTTGGAACTGGATATTCCCAACATTAAAAAAAATCGACCTTGTCTAACTTTACTCTCTAGTGGGTTCACAAATATCGCCAAAATACGTAGATGATCATGGGAGGGTACTTTCAAATGTAGATATAATTTATTTTTTAATTTGACAAACATGTAAATGTTTTCCCTTTGTTTTTGATAAATTTATTGTGAGATATTCATGAATTTTTAAAAACCTTTTTAGAGAAAGATACAATAAAACGAATTTAGGAAAACTCGTCCCCGGAAAACTCGTCCCCGGAAAACTCGTCCCCGGAAAACTCGCCCCCGGAAAACTCGTATCGGGAAAACTCGCACCCGAGAAACACGTTTTGTTAGGTAGGAAAATTGGTCCATAATTGAATAAATATCGATTGAAAACATTTTATGGTCGTTATTGAAGGAGATGTTGTTTTTAAAAGAGAATACACATCCCATAATATTTTAAAAAAAAATTACTTGTTTGCTGTTGTTTTAGCAAAATAAAATTGATTTTTCTAAGTGTTTGTTTTCTACCTAGCTTTGTAAAATTTTTAGTGGTTCAAATTATTTTAAAGAGGTTTTTAATTTTAAAAAAAGTAACGTCGAGTGTTACTTTTGAACAAAAAATAACCGAGATGATAGGATCACGTTTTAGGAGTCCTGATAATCGTTCAAAATAAAAATCAAAGAAAATACTGAGGTAGATATAGTTTTAGAACGAGCAACCCCCCCGTCAAAAGGAAACCAAGTATTAATTATTAAATAAGTGGTCATTTATTTTTGATTTTGTTCAATAAATTATATATTTATTAAAATAAATGGTATCTATGGATGTTTATTCTTTTCTATCATTTATATATATATATATATGTATATATATATATATATATATATATATATATATATATAAGGTTATAAACCGTTATACTTTTCGTATTCATACTAGCAGTTCAGCCCGACTTTCCTTAGGCCCTATGTACTGTTGATAACTTTATGTGCATATGTATATACATATTAAAATTTTGACTCATATCAAGGTAACCTACATCTAAAATTTCAGATGTTTAGACTCAAAAGTGGTGAAGAAGTATGGCAGAGTCTTTCAACTTTGACCTCTTGGCCGCCAAAATTTCGTCTAAAAACTTATTAGAAAGCTTGCTGCATGTCTGAATACCTTCTATGTAAAATTTCAAATGTTTAGGCCCAAAACTGGCTGAGACCGCAACGGTCAAATCTTTTGAACTTTGACACCATTATTTTCGGAAAAAAAAAAAAAAAACGATTAAAAAGTTTGCTCTCTGTGTAAATACACTTTATGTAAAATTTCAAATGTTTAGACTAATAATTGACTGATTAATTCGATATAGACCGCAGAGGTCAAATTTTTAAAAACTTTGTTTCCAATTTTGATCCCTCAACTTTTTTTTTGTTTTGGGCTCAACATCAAATTAAAATGATTGATCCATATCCAAGGAACCTACATCTACAATTTCAAGTGTTTAGATCCAAAATTTGCAGAGGAGTTTAGTAGTGTTTTCAAAGATGAAATCGTTGAACTTTGACCCCTTGACAGACAAATTTCTGGCCAAAAACCGATTAAAAAGATTTTCCCAAATCCAAATACTCCTTATGTGAAATCTCGAGTTTGTAGTCTAAAAATTGATTGAGTAATTTTGTAGGGAAATGCCCCCAAACACACAGACAATTTCACTTTATATATATATATATATATATATATATATATATATATATATATATATATATATATGCGTGTGTATATATATTTAACCGAATACAATGCCCAGCATGTTAAAAATATACCACTTGTTGTAAAAATCTAATGGATAAACATCTGAAGAAGTTAGTAGGGGCAAATATTTTTACGGAAACATAAATCGTAAAATTGCCACTCATTAATGAAACAGCTATAATGGAAAAATCCAGGAAATAAACGAAGGTTATAAAAAAGAAAACGCGAGTCTTTGAATTTTCAACAAAACTTTTCCCTATATATATATATATATATATATATATATATATATATATATATATATATATATATATATATACTAGCATGGGCGCCCGTTTACAAAAAAAAAAAATGCATTCTTTTGCTAAAAGTTGATTTTCGTTTTTCTTTAAGAATTCCGCTTTCGAAAATAAGGGTTGTTGCCTGAAGAGGTCTCTAGTTACTAAATACTAGAAGATCTAAATATGCTCAGGACTGTGTAGCAACAAATTAATGTTTATGTAAAAACAAATTGAATATATATATATATATATATATATATATATATATATATATATATATATATACTAGCATTTCAGCCCGGCGTGCACGGGTGTTTGGATGTGTATGTTAAGCAAAGAAAAAAAAAGTGGTAGTAGGAAGGCATGCTCGAACCCGTACCGCAAAGGAGGAAGAGAACGGAGTAAAACCTAACGTTTATGCTGTTACGACCACTGCCAAACAGGAAGCGACATTTTTTAAAATTAAGGCTAGATAATCTAAAGGAGAGGATAAATAAAGTGACCCCCCCTGTAGAAAACGCCTAGTTGAAGGGAAAGATATTAATGTTTTTAGCCAATTTTTCGATATTTCTCGTATGAAGGGTCGAGCTTCAAAACGATACTGATCTTGGTAAAATCCGTCGCCTCTATTGAAAGTTTAAGGCAGACATGCAAACAGACATGCATACATACATTTATATATTGGTAACTAAAAATTTTCGACCCGAACTGATAAAAAGCTTGCCCTATCTCTGAATACCCTTTATGTAAAATTTCAAATATTTAGACCAGAAATTGTCTGAGTAATTTGGAAGAGATCGGAGAGGTCAATTTTTTATAAACTTTGACCCCTATTATGACCTCTTTAAATTTATTGTTTTAGGCTCAAATAAAGTTATTAAGTTAGATCCATGTCCAAGGAACCTATATCTAAAATTTCAAGTCCGTAGACCCAAAATTGTCGGAGGAGTTTGGAAGAGTTCTCAAAGGTCAAATTGTTGAACTTTGACCTCTTTATCACCAAATTTCTGGCCAAAAACCGATCACATCGATATTCCCAAATCTCAGTACCCTGTATATCGAATTTCGAGTCTGTAGACTAAAAATTGACAGAGTTATTTCGTAGGGAAATATATACAGACACACACACAGACACACACAGACACGTTCACTTTATATATATATATATATATATATATATGTATATATATATATATATATATATATATATATATATATATATATATATATATAAAGTATATATAATCAATATACGTTTAAATAAGCATGTTTAAATTCACACTGCTTTTTTAACCGTCTTTGGCAAGCTAATAAATTTAAAAGAAAAATATAACCTATTTCTATGCTTTTTGAACTTTAATGCCATAATATTTTCATTCATTTCGTAGAAAAATCAATACAGTTAGGTGGACATAAAGAGTTATTTCGTAGGGAGATGTACATAGACACACAGACACACAGATACACAGATACACAGACACACACAGACACTTTCTTTTATATATGTATATATATTATATAAATATATACATATATTTATATATATGTATATTATTTTTGAATAGAGGCCACACAAGTTGCTGACCATTCCGAGTCAAAAATGTTGGAAGCGTCATATTCAAATAGATCTTTACCTGAATGCCTATACCCGTGCCCCTCCTTCTGCTAACCATGCACGTACACTCATGTTTTCTATCATTCACACTGAGGAAGATCGAAGGATCAGTCGAAAATATGTGGTTTTGAAGGAAACATTCTTGTTTTTTTTTCAAAACTTTTTGTATTCCTAGACGTCAACACACAGGAAATAAATACAGAAAAGATATAAAAATTTATATAGTTTTTCGTATTTATTCATACACATTTTAAGCCTTCGTGTATATTTTTTGTAGATACATACATGGTTGCTGGTGTAAATCTATATAAAATGGTTTTTGTAAGCCTTCATATATATATATATATATATATATATATATATATATATGTGTGTGTGTGTGTGTGTGTGTGTATACGCATATCTATCTATACACACACACACACACACACACACACACACACACACACACACACACACACATATATATATATATATATATATATATATATATATAATTTTTTAATTTTTTATTGAGACCACCTATAAATTCCGATGAAATTGGTACTCTACCTCATCTCCTGGGGTGAAAATCCAATGGAAACAGTAATTAAAATTTATTATGGGCTCAATAAAAAATTAAAAATTATATACCGCTCTATTAACATATCGAGCACTTTTATCGTTTTTTTTTACCTTATTTCCCTTGAAAAGAAATATATATATATATATATATATATATATATATATATATATATATATATGAATGATTACAATAGTTATGATACATAGCTGTAAACAGTAGACATTGTGCAAACAACTGTCGAAATTTATTTAACCTCGTATTATCTAAACGTAGTTATTATTGTGAACACATGCACCCAACGTGAACAGTTGCTGAACTTTTTCAAACCAGAATGTAATAAATATAGTAACAAGTTGTTGCTGCCGTTACTTCATAAATCTGGCGCAAATAGTTGTATAATTCATAACGCTGATAGGAAATACGTTAAGGACATAAAGTTCAACGTTTTATAGAAAAAATATATTGGACGGAGATTGGTCACAGTTAGGAATGAGATTTGTCGGATAAGAAAATGTTTGTTTGTTGCATCTACACAGTTTAATTAGTAACTTTCGAATAACTTTTTAATCAAAATGATTGGCATTTCTAGTGTTCGTTTTAGATCTACGATAGAATTTGATCTTTATTTGTTATTTGTTTATTTTGGTTCCAACAAATCTGGCTACTTTAATTAAAAATCAACGCTGGAGAAAAACAGATTTTGATTGATGAAAGGTTTGATGCAGAGGAATGGTTATGGGAGAAAAACTAAATAACAACATAGATAAATAAAGATAGAGAGATAAATAAAGACACAGGTAAATAGATAGATAATAAATAAAAATAAAAGAGAGATTGAAAGATGGATAGATAGATAAACACGTAGATACAAAGGCAGATAGATCAAAAAGATAGATAAAGAGATAGATAAAAAGTTAAATGAAATAGATGGATAGATAGAAAGATAAATAGATGAAGAGATAGAAAAAAGAAATAGATAAAGCGATGGATAAATAGAACGATAGATAAATAAATACATAAATAGATAAATAAATAGATACAACGATATATCGATAAACAGAAAAATAGACAGATAGATGATAACGGACAGCCAGATACATAGGGATGGTGGTCGTACTCATTTCTTTTTTTTTTTTTTTTTTACACAGTGATCACCACTTATCAAGGCCCGGAAGCCACTCAGGGATAAGGGTTATTGCAAGTACATTACGTTAGTGAGGAGATTTGATGAAGTGTTTAATTAGGGGGGCGGTTCATTAGGAATTTATTAACATTAGACTTGAAGACATCCAAGTTGTAGTCCGGAGGGAAGCAGGCAGACGGAACAGAGTTCCACAGGCGTGCAGTTCTAAGAAAGAAGCTTTGTTCATTTCTATGTTTGATTATTTATAGTATTTGGACCGATCATTATTATTGTTATGAAGTTAGATAGTAATAAACGAAGGAACACAGGATGTTTAGCAACGAAACGCGTATTCACATAAATTACAGGCAAAGTGAGTTGAGTATATCCATTCTTCAACGGTAGGACGTTTGCACAGGTCCAGCTTGGTCGCGTGCCAATCTCAGACTACCGGGTACCGATACTCGATACCGGAAGTGAGCTCACTAGAGGAAATGACGTCATGAAATAGTCCGTGATTCCCGTGGAGGAGCGTCTCCAACAATTATATTTATGAAGTTAGATATTTTTATGTCTATATAGTTTCAGGGTTCGAATGCAAATCGCTATAGACGCCATTCCACAAAATACAAAAATAATCTATCATGAATATAATATCATGGAATGTTGCGCGCGTGCACACACACACACACACACACACACACACACACACACACACACACACACACACACACACACACACACACACACACACACATATATATATATATATATATATATGTATATATATATACTTAGATGAAATCAGCTAAAATTGAAACCAATATATATATATATATACACTTCATTTTTATCTCACTACTATATAGTAGGTTCAATGTAATAATCGATAGAATATTATCTGCTCTGCATGAATTAAAATATATTTAATGGTAACTTACGATCGAATAATATCGGGCGGATTATTATTATTATTATTATTATTATTATTATTATTATTATTATTATTATTATTATTATTATTATTATACCAAGACCAGGAACGTTAACGATGTTTTTCATGCCATTAAAATTATAATAATAATAATTTATATACAAGTGGGACCTGGAGAAATTCCACAGGAGACTCATTCATATGTAACATATTGATGATGGCATTCTATAGATGTTCAGTGTAAATGGGGACAATTTATTATTATTGTAGCTATTTTGTTAAAACTGCAAAAGTATTTATCTAAGCTAGCAGGGACGCTGGGCGTAGCCCCGTCGTAAAGTACGCTTAAATATAATATTTAAATTGTTGCAGATTTCGTATATATTATTAGAGAGTTAATCTTCTACCGATTTTTATTATTATAAAGTTGCAATTTCAAAAATAAAAAAAAATATATTCATATGACTTGGGTGCATCAGCTTGAATCGAAACCGATATATATATATATATATATATATATATATATATATATATATATATATATATATATATATATATATACCTAGACACATACACACATATATGTATATATATATGTATGTATATGTGACGTGAGTTCCTACAGCTATAATCGAAACCGAAACCAAAACTTCTTGGTAAAATTATTTATTACAAGAAATGGCCGTCTATTACAATTAAACGACAGTCACTCGCATGTAATCGTGACACACGAAATAAATAACACACATGCTATCCTATTAATGTATAGATTATATGTATACGTATTAAATTAAATATTGTTTGAATTTTTGTTGCTTCAGTCTTGTTAATAATTTACTTGCCTCTTTTCGGAAGCGGACTTAGATATATGATCGGTTGTTAATATCGAGAAGCCTCATCTCAGAAGACGGGGGGAAGTTTGGTTTGAACAAAAATAACATTTGTCTCAGGCTTGCAGGATTTCTCTTACAACGATCGAGAACAAAAAGTGTAAAATCAGAACAGATACTACGCTTTGCTAATAAAACCATGTTGATTGCTATATAGCATTTAGAAAGTGTAACAGAAGTACAGTCAAAATATATATCTGTCGATGTGCTTAATGTTGCACTACGATTGACCAATTATTTGTCTTCTGGTCGTAATTGATCTCTAGAAATGGAAGATCCGACGGATCTTATTAAATCTTACTAAATTGGTGTCTAATGACTATGAAATTGCAATATTTCAGATTGGAATTGAATTTGATCATTTGATTCCAATCTGAAATATTGCAATTTTCAGATTAGAAAATATGTCCGCTAAATCGTAAAACATACTTTAAAGAAACTGAAATTTGGGAATGTTCATTATTTGGTGTTAAATCCTATTGTTTAAATTACATATAAAAGTTACCTGAATGTTTACAAATGCTTGTACTTCGCTTTTTATCTCATTTGCATAAAAGAAACTAAATATAGACACCATTACGATCCCTTACATCAAACAGATGTTCTCCAAATTTCATACTTATCAGTTGACTAGTTTAAAAATTAATCATACTTAACTTCATATGAATAGAAAAGTGACGTTACTATTAGATGTTTAAGATGGTTTACGACAATATCATAAAAAAGTGAAAATACTTTCTAAAACTGTGCTCAACGTTCTCGCATTAGAGTCATAAAAAATAAGAAAATAAAAGATACAGTTTTCCAGTTTTGTTGCTTTCTGTTTTTCAATAGATAACTTTGGAAAGTTTAAAATGGCCGGTTATACGTATTACTAACAGGGAGACCTGACGTTACCCGGGATTTAATAGGGATCAACAAATCTTCGACAATTCAAATATTTTATTGCGATCGAAATCGGTGAAATCGCCAATTTTTCAATGAAATCGATTGATAGCCTGCTCTAATTAGGGGCTCATTTCGGTGCACCGGAAATAAACTTCACATGCCCCGTTCCGCAGTAACTTAATACATAATAAACATTGCACTGTAGAGAACCTACTGTTGATTTTATAATTATTTCTTTTTATAAAATGTTATATAATTGCTTGATTTAGAGTTTAAAATTCAAACGTTAGGTATCATGGTTCAATTATGCTCTAAACAGAAACATTCATATCAAACGCGCCCCTGTCGTATCAAAGAATTTAGTGTTGGTTTTGACCACATTGCTCTTCTACTTATGTGGTGATAAAACTTAAATGTGATATTAGACTGTATAAGGGTATTAACTTTGTAAAAAATCGGATTGTTTCTTCTTTAATTAGATTTTTTTCGATTATCGGTTTTCGATACTTATTAGAGGCATTCCAATACAAAACCTATCTAAGAACAAGCCCATACTCATAAAGTACATTTGTGTGAAATAAAGAAATAAATCGGCTAAACGGTTTTGGAATCCACAGGAAGCGAAAACACGCATAGGCACACGCTTCCTTTTATATATAAGTAAAGAGAATCGATTCGCGTTACTTAATAGGATAGTAAGACACTTCTTTGGGTGACTGGGTAAAATAGTTCTATCCTTGCCTCATAACTGATATGATTAATGTAAATAGTAAACTCAGCATGGAAGCCCCGTAGGAAATAAGTTGGGAGTGTCGTAATTTTTAGTGGTTGTGTTAATTCTGAAGTATTTTGAACTTTTAAACCTCCATATTTATGGGTAGCTCCTGTGGTTACGGATCCTAGTGAATATCGGTTATCAATTCAGCTGTCCAATGAGAAAATGTGTTCAGCTGCCTAAGTGAGGAAACCCACGTTCATTGACGTCATATAGCCTTTGGAGCTTCCAGAAATACTACGGATGCATATCAGATCGTTATAACTATATAAACAAGTTGCTTGGGAGGGTATTTGTAATATCCGCATGTGGAAATTATTTGTCTGATTTTGAGAATTAAACAAAAATATAAAGTAGGACAGAATAAAATGTTACTAACATGTAAAACTGAACAGTATCCGCTTTTATTACTGAGTACAAAGGTTAAAGCTGCTGTTCATTCACATTTGACATGAACAAACCAGTGAACGTTAGAAGATGACATTTACACGTCAACATGTTGTTGGAGGAGAAATGACTGATATATTTACTGGGCCGGAAATTTATTATGTCAATGCCCGAAAAAAAGAAAAAAAAGAAAAAAAGAACAACAATATGGGAGCTGGAGATTTGAAATCACATGAAACAACGTGGCCTGTCATAAATGTATAATTTAAGTACCGTGTCTTTTCCCGAGAGGCAATTCAAAACAAAGCTTTATACAAAGATCAAACACTGCTTTTGTTTCGAATAAATTTTGTGTTGTGAAATAACCCAAGTTACCTCTTGAATAATATAAGGACTACTAAAACGTAATTTAGAGATTGTGCATGGCGTAGAGGAGTTTTAGTCTATACTAGTGGCTGCGCCGTGTCGGCACAGACAACGCCAAATCAAACACAAAATCGAGTACACTAAACATCAAGTACACTCAACATCGTCTTACCATCAAGGCTTACCTTGTGAACTCGTAGTATGGGAAATTCCCATATACACAAAACAAAATCCCTAAAAAAAAAAACCCTAACTAAGAGTAAGGATAATGAGTAAACATTGGCTAAAATGATGGTTTCTCGACAATTGCACGAAACGAACCAAAAACCCTTATTTCGGGCTTTTTGTGTGACTCGGCGTTGTTCGTTACGAAGCATATATAGATACTGACAATCTAGAGACTCACACTTTTTAGGGTAAAAAAAAAAGATTTTTTTAATTCTGTGCATAAGTTCGAAAGCTTTATTGGTATATATACACACACATAAATAAAGAAACATTTAAAATTTTATTAATAGTTTATATTACTGTCTGAACCATAGTAATTTATTGCATACTAATGTTCAACATCCATAAACAATACGGGGGAAAATGTATGCTTCGTGAGTTTTCGCACTAATATCCATTTAAAATTAAAAGTTATTTTAATCTTTTATCTACATATTAATATGAAAGCGCTTGTGCTATTAATTTTGTGTGTTACGCTTACATCCGAGTGACTGTCGTTAAATTGTTATGGATTTCCATTTCTGGTAATAAATAATTTTACCAAGAATTCTTCATAAGTTTTGATTTCGATTTCGATTATAGCTGATGGCACTTAAGTAATCTATTTGTTATAGATAATTTTATCAAGAATTCTTCATAAGTTTTGGTTTCGGTTTCGATTATAGCTGATGAAACTTAAGTAATCTATTATTTTATAGATAATTTTACAAAGAATTCTTCATAAGTTTTGGTTTCGGTTTCGATTATAGCTGAAGGAACACAAGTTATATATATATATATATATATATATATATATATATATATAAATTTTGGTTTCGATTAAAGCATGTGCACACAATCATATGCATATATTTTATTATTTTTGAAATATATAAATATCGATAGAACATTAACTCTATCATAATATATACGAAATCTATATGAATCTGCATGAATTAAAATATCATATTTACGACAAGCTACGCCGGGCATCCCTGCTAGCTTAGATAAATACTTTTGCAGTTTTGACAAAAAAGCTACAATAATATCAGAGCGTCTCCATTTACGCTGAATCTCTGCAAAATTCCAACATCAATATATTACATATGAATGCGTCTACTGTGGAATTTCCCCAGGTCCCACTTGTATATAAATTATTATTGTAGTTTTCATGGCATGAAAAACACCGTTAACATTCCTGGTGTTACCAGATTAAGCTGTATGAAAATATCGGTTTCTAAACTAAAGTGAAGCAAACCGTTACAAAACTTAATCATATTCTGCAAAGCTCAAATAAAAACAATAATTTACCCTACAGAATTATTAAACCAAACACGATGAATAAATATTTGAATATAAAAAGAACTTGAAGCATAAAAATTATTATTTTACCAAAATGACCGGATTCGACGTTAAATAAACAGAAAAGGCTTGATATACACTAAAGCAAAACAACCAAACCAGACATCATGAATAAATATAGAGAACTTGAAACGTAAAAACCTTTACCAACATGACCGGATTAGGCATTAAATTACTACGAAGAGTGTTAATATTCCGTAAAACAAACCTCCCAAACTAAACACAATGAATAAATATTTGAATATATTTGAATGTAATAAATTGTCTTTGCTCTAAGATGTTGAAATTTTAGAATTTATGACCAACATATTCATCTCAAAGAAAGTAATTAAAATATTGATAACTATGCTAAAAAGCACAATCGGGAACATGTCAAATTATTCAATTTTATGGCTTGAATAATAAAAAGAAATCCAAATAAAGTATATTGCTGAATCTATTTGCAATATTTCTGTTTTAATTTTCATGCAAACTGAAGATATTAAACTTTAAATAATTTCATCAGCAAAGTGTTGGTTCATGTGCTCTGTTTCCACCTTTACAAACGATTTCAATATGAAATTTTCGGAGAAGTTATTAATAAAGTCTAATGACCATGCTCCATAAAACTTAGAATTGTTTGTGCGTTAAAAGAAGTCTCATCCCAAATATGTTGATTAAATCTACAAAACAATTAAGATTTTAAGAATCTTCTGTAAATTCTATTAAATATCTGTTATTCAAATGACGTAAGATTTGACTGTTCTAAACGAAAAATATAAAAACACTTCCAACATTACCAGTAATGAATGTGCGGACTAGAAATATACCATTGCTTTTGTTTGAAGATCAACCTCTGAGATTAACATTGCATAACTTATATAGGGCTTTAAAAATAATACATGAAACCCCTAGATGAACATTCTGCCAACAAATTCACCAAGAATTAATCGTTGGTGAATCACAGAAATACAAAAACGAATTAAATTATCACGAAAGAAAAAATACATATGTGAGAAAAAAAAACAAAAAAAAAACAAAAAACAAATGAGATTTCGTGTAAAATAATATGTATATATATATGTGTGTGTGTGTGTGTGTGTGTGTGTGTGTGTGTGTTTGTGTGTGAAATGTATGTACAAATAAGATGGAAGGGGTATAGAACGCTTACAATATATCTACGAGCAAATTTAATGATTTTATAAATTCCTTCTGTCGACAGAGAGATGGACTATGTGAAGTAATCGAGACTGACTCTAAAGTCGTAAAATGATTTTAATTCAGTCCGGTATAAGATTCTAAAACAATCCATTTTATATGTATCAGAACAAGCTGGATTTTCGATAAAATATTGGCCAATGGCAGATTCCAGAGTGTAAAAGTGTCGAGAGCGACGTGGCTTGCCTAGTCTAATCTGTGCTGGAATATGCTGATTAATGTATGCTTTCAAATTTTAGGAGGTTCGACCTACATAGCTAAGAGCGCACTAGTAACTGAATTAATAAATAACATTGATTTGTTTGATTTACAGCCAACTATACTTCGTCATCAGGGGGAATGCAGATTTTACACCAAAAAAACAAACGTAACACAACAGACGGGAAACAATTTAATACGGACTTAATAATCCGTCTACCCAAACACTTACCAGCATCTCTAATCCAAAGACGTTTTAAATAAAAAGAGCACTTGAAGTAACCAAGGGCTATAGGAGTGTTGTATTTTTCTATTGGATATATATAAGAGTATAATTATACACATTCTCCGGGTAACCATTACGAATGAAAATGTCTTTGACAGTGTTCAATTCGTGTTCAAGTTTGTCCGAAAAACAAAATCGAAGAGCTTATATATATATATATATATATATATATATATATATATATATATATATATATATATACAAAAGGAAAAAGAAAAAAAAGACAATATATAAATAAATACTAATGCTTATAAATTTAATCGTTCGTTCAATAGGGAGCTTACATCATTGGGGTGCGGGATGTATAGTTTGCGCTGTGTTTCTTTAACTTCATATATGTATATATATATATATATATATATATATATATATATATATATATATATATATAAATTCGCTTCCACATCTGGACTTATCAAATGTATACATAATTTTTATTCATGTAGACAAGTATTACATACTCGCTACACTAAATATGCTAATGTTTCGGAGCAAATTGGTATATTGAAAAACCAACTGTTTCCCATCAGGCGAAAGAAGCAAAGTTTGTATCTGCTATTCAGAGCATCTTGTCCTTAAATGAATATGTGAAATTTATTTTTTTATTTATAAAAAATAAAATATTAAAACGCTAACTTGAAGTGGAAGGGGGTTACACGGACTGACATTTTGTATACACACACACACACACACACACACACACACACACACACACACACACACACACACACTCACACACACAAATATATATATTTAAACACTATACGTTTACGTTTACAGGGAATATGAACTAGAATAGATACATTGAGAGCATTGCCAAGGCTGGTGCAAGGAAGGTTGGCTCCCTCTACCGTGCTAGAAAACTACTTACGCCTGACAGTATCCTATACCTCTATAAGGCAACCATTCGCCCATGTATGGAGTACTGTTGTCACATCTGGGCCGGTGCATCTGCTGCTTGTCTCTCGCTCCTGGACAGGGTTCAAAAGAGAGTAGCCAACCTGATAGGTCCTGAACTGTCATCTAGGCTTCAGCCTCTGTCCCATCGACGAGATGTTGCATCCCTCTGCCTGTTCTACAAATATTTAATGGTGAATGCTCTGACGAACTGCAAACACTTGTACCTCCCCGACGTAACTACCCCCGACAAACCCGACAAGCTACTAAGTCTCATCCCTTTACAGTAGAGATCCCTAGGTGCAAGAAAGCCTGTTACTCCAATAGTTTCTTCCCCAGAACTGCGGGTCTTTGGAACTCCCTTCCGGGATTCTGCTTTCCCGACTGCAATGATATGCAGAAGTTCAAGTGTAATGTTAACAAACATCTTTCTACTCTTCTCCCTTCATAATGACCCCGCTAATTAAGTCCCTAATAGTAGCCCCCTGCTTCAAAGTGGCCCTGTGCCTTGTTTGGGGTGAAAATTGAAAAAAAAACAAACTATATATACATATTTCTAAAGCGTACGATTGGTTTCATTGCGTTTAATCAACGCAATGAAACCACTGGTACGCCTTTGAAATCTGTATATATAGTGTTGAAATAAATACTGTATCTTCAGCTCTCACATCCACAATTGAGCACTTTATTTGATTTTTTTCATCGCCTTCTGACACGCTATATATATATATATATATATATATATATATATATATATATATATATATATAAGCACGATCGACCTTAGTTTGTGCTGTGTTTTTCCTTTAATTATATATATATACATATATATATATATAATTATATATACATATATATAATATATATATATATAATTATATATATATACATATATATATAATATATATATATATATATATATATAATTAAAGGAAAAACACAGCACAAACTAAGGTCGGTCGTGTTTTTCTTTAATCTTTTTTGCTATCTCTATTACGCATTTGGTTCTCTCAGTTTCTTCATAAACGATTCAGTTTAGCTAAATGTTGTAAGTATATACACACTTAAATTTGCTGGCCACTTAGTCGTTTTTTAAACAGTTGTTTTGCATATTTAGTTTATTAATATCGAAAGCAATAGACTGTATACGTTTAGTTGAACACATGTATTTTATTTGCATATAACTGGGAAAAGCGTGTATTTTCATACCATTTCGCAATGTCATTGAACACCGGATTAAAACTCATTAAAATGGATCTCATAGTCTCCAACGGTATCGACTGAACAAATCACTCAGTCGACAAATAAGAGCGTAAGATCGTATTTCATCATCTTTGAATTCGATTGGCTGTTTTTGTTTCAAAACAGACGGTTCATTCCTCTTGCACTTAATGAACAACAACAAACTTACGGTAAGTTTCTTTTGACATTGCGGACGAAACGACTGAGGAATGGCAAACCTCTTAAATACCGTGTCAGTTACGAGACAAGGAGCGGCTTTTTACTGATTGCAGCATTCACTTTCTGAACATTTGCCATTTATTTATTCCTAATGGAATCTACTATTAGAGTTTCGTCCTGCCATAATGGATTGGTTTTTCTATTCTAAGCAGTCTTTGAAAATAGGAATCAGATTCAAGTAAGATAGAAAGAAATATGTTTTTTGTTGACTGCAATTTAACAGCCTGATTTATGAAGGCACCAGTCTTTCCTCATAATGACGTTCATGTTTGGCACAATAGATGGCACTGACGATTACAGAATTAGATATGTCGAGCTTTGATTGTAACATATCTATTCAGTTCCAAATACGCGATAATACCATTAAATACCGACCGCCTCTTCTTTACTAAACTGCTTCAAAAACTAATGTATTTTTAATTGGTCATATACAGTGACTTCTTATACAACGGATATTGTGTCTCGGTATTGAATAACTAAATAACACTGGGTAACAGCAAAAAAACAAAAAAACAAAAAAAAAACGTCAGGGGTTTCTCAGCTGATTTAAACTAATTTTGGTGTTCTGAGTCCGAATATTACATTGATTTTACTCCATCAGGTCAACTTTTTGAGATACAACCATAGGTCTACCTGACGAGCTATATATATGCTAATATCCAGGGTTTTGAGTTTAATCATATTTTTCTTGAAGAATATATCGAATTGCAATGCACAGATACGAATCATATTATAAATAATTAATATGCTTGTGTTCATCATAAATTTATGTGTATAAATATGCATAGAACTTATTTAATATTTAATATATTTTTGTGTGAATTTAGCAAATTTGGGTCATTCTTCCCAAGGACTCCGTAGTGACAATATTGCCTCTTAGATTCTCTCTCATATTCTCATTACCTTAACATTCATTGCCTTTGCCTTAAATTAACTCATTGTCTGCTCAGTGTGTGTTTAGACGTGGAAGTTGGTGCACGCTGGTTTTGTTATGCGGGTTCGTGTCTCTGAGAAAATAGTACAATTATGGCATATTCAGTGGCTATAAATTCTAGTACTAATTTATTAACTGTCTATTTTTCAGTATGAGCGTATTTAAAGAGGAGTAAACGGGAGATTCAGCTCATATTTGTTTATTTTCCTTTTCCGAATTCATCAGGTTTTTAGAACAATAAAGGGAATTCCACAATTAGCCAATCAAATCAATACCTTTCTCACCATTACTCCATAGGAATATATAAATACAATATAATTCAAAATTTACTTAATTTAACCTTTGCAAATCAAATTGATTCTAAATTTCATTGTCTGACACTCAGGTGCATCTTTCTGCGTCGACGAGACCACCACTACAGACGAGCAAGGATATACAGAAGAGTTCGATTATGAAGCACAAGATGGTCCTCAGTTCTTTTCACAATGTGAGCTTAATGACCTGGCTCTGGATCTCAGCTTGTCGAAGACTTCCTCCGAGCTGTTAGCCTCCAGACTCAATGAGAAAAATCTACTTGGCAAGAACGCGCGTATCACTTTCTTTCGTAGAAGGCATGAGGACTACATGGGCTACTTCTGCCAGGAGGCAGACCTCGTGTACTGCCAAGATATCGTCGATCTTCTTGTTAAACTCGGCGCTCCTCAATACAATCCGAGAGATTGGCGACTCTTCATTGACAGCTGTAAGCCCTCTTTGAAGTGTGTGCTCCTCCACAACGGTAACCGGTTCGCCTCAATCCGTCTTGCGCACTCCACAACTCTCAAAGAGAAATACGAAACAGTGAAGTACGTGCTCGACAAAATCCAATATTAGCAGCACAAATGGATCATCTGCGTCGATTTAAAGTGGTGACCTTTCTACTTGGTCAGCAGTCCGGGTTCACGAAGTACCCATGCTTTATATGTATGTGGGACCGTTGAGACAGAGCCCAGCACTATGTAAAAAAAAGAGTGGCCGGCGTAAGAGCAGTTAGTACCTGGGGCGAGAAACATCATAAACGAACCTCTTGTTGACCGGGAGAAGATATTGATCCCACCGCTACACATGAAGCTTGGGTTAATTAAACAGTTCACGCGCGCTCTGGACAAGGATGGGAGGTGCCTCAACTACCTGTGCCGAGCTTTTCCTCGACTGACCATTGAGAAGCTGAAGGCCGGCATTTTCGATGGCCCACAGATACGGCAGCTCATAAAGGACACAGAGTTCTAAAACTCCATGAACACCCTAGAGTGCGCCACGTGGAAATCGTTTGTGCAGGTGGTGAACGGAACGCAGCAAACCACGCCAGACTCATCAGCAGCATGATAGATGCCTTCCAAAAACTCGGGTGTTTGATGAGTATAAAGATGCACTTCCTGTTCTCACACATGGAGAAGTTTCCTGAAAACCTTGGGGCGATGAGCGATGAGCAGGGAGAAAGGTTCCATCAGGACATGCGCAAAATGGAGGAGAGGTACCAGGGGGGGACGCAGTCATGATGGCAGACTACTGCTGGTCGCTGAAGAGAGACAACCAAGCAGCTGCTCACACACGGGAATCGAAGAAACGCGGATTTATGCCGTGAATTCTGAACTTTTGTGTCATGTAACGCTCACACTTATACTAATATTATGATAATTATGCTTATCAAATTTGATGGACTAAATAAAAACTGAATGAATTTGGATATGTTGACTTTTATTTCTTGAGGAAAACGGAAAAAATCATCAGGGTTTCTCAGCTGATGATCCGCAGAATGTTTTTTTTTAATTCTGTATCAAAAAAACCTGACCTGATTGATCAAAACCAAGGTCATTTTCGGACCCAGAGCATCAAAATAAGTCTAATTCAGCTGGAAAATCCAGAACGATTTTCAAAACATATTTTTTGTTACCCAGTGTAATGGTTGATATACCGTAAAACCGACAAACGAATTCATAAATGATTTACATCATTAATGAACCGTTTTTTTTTTACAGATTTTATAAATCTATGGTGTATCTATATTTCAGAGATTTCGAACGAGTTACTATCAGCGATTGTTCACTGGGAATAACAAACGGGGTTCCCTTGAGTCTGAGTGACAACAGGTCTCCCCATTTTCCATTACACTTTACTTCTCTCGATCATTGTTGCAAAACTGTTACCTTGAACTTTTCGGTGCTAACTGCAGTTGGATTCCTTTGAAATATAAGTGGCAATAAACCTCTTCAGGTGTCCAGTACACTCTGTGGCCTTACAGTCTAACTTTATATTGCTCTACTCCTCCTGGGCATATTTATCCTCCTAGAAAACCCATTTTAGTCCCATTTATTTCTCATTATCATTGCACGGTTCGCTGTAGGTTTATCTGGCATTTGAGTGCCTACAAGCACTCAAATGCCAGTTTTCGCACAGGCCATCATAAAATATTTCTCTCTGTCAACAACCTGTTTCCTTAAGTATGGGTGACAATAAGTCTCCACAGATTTCCAGTACTCTTCACCTCTTTCGATAATCTTTGCGAATGAATTTGCGCTATCGCAACAGCCGTTTACTATTGGTTTCTCCATAGCAACCATTAGTCTTCACTGGAATTTGAGTTGCAATAAGCCTCTCCAGTTCTCTTTGCACTCATCTAGTAGAGGTCTGGTTAGTGTTTTCACTCCTCGGTCTTTTCATCCTCCTTGACCCTCTACGTCTATTTGGTGTGGTGCAAGTTAATACCGACACTTTTTTTTAGTTTAGGGCGCGGATTAATTTACAATTATACAGTTTCGGTTTTCTTGATTCCATGTGATGTTTCTTTGTACTTCTGTCGTAGTCTCTATATGTTCGACTAGCGCTTGTAGCTCATGTGTATTTGTGTCCGCATTCAAGGGGTTTCCTTAATATTTCAGTCGTGTTTAATTATCGTTATTCGTTTTATCTTCTCATCCATCCCTTTGATTTCAATTTCTCTTATTCTTTTTTCAAAGTTTTTCGTTTTTTTTTTTTTTTTAAATTTCTACTGCGTGTGATTGGTGTTATCTTGACTGTTTTCACCTTCCATATGCATTTTCTTTTCTGGTCTTTTCTTTCATTTTGAACCCTAAACGTAGATTCCATGAACAAAGCTTCTTTCTTAGAACTGCATGCCTGTGGAATTGTCTTCCGTTTTCCTGCTTTCCGGCTGACTACAATATGGTTGTGTTCAAGTCTAAAGTAAATAAGTTCTTGATGAGGCGTTCCATATAAGTTATCAAATTTACCAAATTTTCATTACTAATGATTACTATATTGACCAATTTCTACTGTACACTCTTTAACCCTTATCCTTGAGTGGCCTCTTGGCCTTGATAATGTGGTGATGCCTTTGCAAAAAAAAAAAAAAAAGTCATTTATTACAGTTTTTCGTTCTCCTTATCTCGACACCAGTTTAAAAGTCTGCCGCTTTTGCTTCGTCGGCCGTAGACAGCCATTTCTTACACGCCCATCTTTTTCGACCGCACTCTTTTTTCTCTTCTCCGAGCACATAGTGTCTTATTTCTCTTTCTTCAAATGCCAGTTCGAACATACTTCCTAATTTACATATGGGCTTTTATCTTCTTGCCGCTGCTGATATTTTCCACCGTATTCATACGCGGTGTTACACTATTTTAAAACTACTTTAATGGAATATGCTCTGAAGAACTCATAACTCTTTGCCCCATGACATACATACTCTACACTAACCCAACAAAAAGCAAAATTCCACCCCTTCACTATGGAAGTTCCTAGATGCTTAAAAGTCTTCTACTCTATTAGTTTCATCCTCCAGACTGCTAAAATGTGAAATTCCCTCCCTATTTCTTGTTTTCCTTACTGTACTAACCTGCTAAAGTTTAAATGTAATGTGGACAATCATCTCGGTGCTCAACTCCTCAGAGTACCTTGTTATACACGATGCCAAAAAGTAGTCCCATACGTTCCAAGTGGAAGTATGCCTTGTTTGAGTAAAAGAGTAAAAATAAATAAATAAATAAATAAATAACGATACACAAATTAGGAAGTTTGTGTCACTTATGGGCCATTCCGTAATATTCTCGTGAAATCATCTTCACGGAGTTCATGGCGCATTATTTTCCTTAAATTAAAATATCGACATAAAATCGATACCTGCAACACATAACAATGTGCGCATCTTTTTTTTCAGTACTCAATTTAGAAATAAGCAATACGGATTTCCTCCTGCAAAGATTCCTGCTTATGTGTATACTTCAATATCGTATAGGATAAATTAATCTCTTCAAGAGGGCGTTGTTTCAAGAGCAATCGGCCTTAACAAATGAAACTGTCTCCAAAGGTTTAGAATCATCTCCATATATAAAAGTCATATAAGTACAAACATCTAGGGAGGCGATACCCAGGGCAATCGTTCCGCCTTTAAGAAATTAGAAAATCGGCTGAGAAATCTAGTGGAGAATATTTTTCCCCAAAGTCGATTTTTCACAAGGGAGATGTGGGTAGTCTTTCTCTACTTTATTGGCATTTTCACAGACTGACCTCCAATTTTTGAAACCAACTTGTAAAACAATAACAGCAAGAACACATCTTCCTACAGCAACTAAAAAAGTTTCTTCTCCCTCCCAGATGCCTAGCGTCAAACTAATTTCGATGGTTGCACGTCAAAACAGCATGATATAAATGTAGGTATGCAACAAGAATCGATCATTGAACTCATATCATCCCTGATGTATATATGTTTTCAGATTCTGGCGTGCATATCGATATACCTTGTCTAATGTTTATTTCCTGAGCTAAATTTTATTGTTCTAAATTTTGATTTATATATTTTGAAATGTTCAAATCTATCCACTTTATATGTATATAAATATATATATATATATATATATATGTATATATATACATACATACATATATATATATATACATATATATATATACAATAAAGAATTATCTCTATAATAATAAATACGAAATCTGCATGAATCAAAATATCAAGCATATTTTACGAACTGCAAGGTAAGGCCCACCCTACAATTATTATTCATCTTTCAACGGACAATAATTCCAACTTATTCTCTAATTCTAGTTTTGATAAATGATGATTAACTAGAAAATATACGGGGGTTACTTTTTATATTTATGTTATCTGACAAAAATCTTACACGAAGTTTTTGCTTGTAAATAAAGCTTTCTAAGAGTTTTCCTTCATCGGCTTTGACGTCATTCAATTTTGAATCTATTCAGACAAGAGGAAAAGGTCAGAAATATCAAGTGGCTTCTATTTTTGTCATTTTTTCATTTCAGATTGTTTCAGGGTTTATTATTCTTATTTTAATTCTTTCTATTTCTATAAACGGTAGCTTATTAAACAGCTTATGAGTGTGAATCTTATCATAATAGAGTGTCGGTGTCTACTTAAGTCTGTAAAAAGAAACTATGTTATATTTAACGAAATACTATTCTTCAATGATATCTAGATACAGACGTGCAATACTAACAACATGGCTCATACAAGAAAAAAATGCCTGGATTTTCCCTGAGAAGAACCTTTTTATAGGTCAAAAATTTAAATTTAATTTTTATTGAATAAATGTATTTATTAAAAAGATGTTGCGCGCTTTTTTAGTCTTTTAAACCGTTTAATTTTTAATTCAACTATCAACAGCGTTTATTAAACCGTGGGTTTTCAAATATTTTATACTGAAAAATATTAGGTTTTACAATATTCATACTATTATAAGTATTTATGTATTATGGTTTTACTTAATTGCCCCTCTCCGATTTAGATGAGGTTATTTGTTTTTATTTTAAGATTAAAACTTCCTCGGTTGATAAAAGTTTCTCAGATGCAGAGAACAAAAAAGATGAAGGATAGTATAAGAATAGATAAGGCGTTATTAATATGCTATAAGTATTCCAAAGCTAATCCCGGTATGGGCAGGTATCATTTAAATGTAACATTTATTTATGTTTTATATATATATATATATATATATATATATATATATATATATATGTGTGTGTGTGTGTGTGTGTGTGTGTATGTATGTGTGTGTGTGTTTCACACACACACATATATAAATAATATACACATATATATATATATATATATCCCCTAAATCACTGCCCTTTTGATTATAAATAATCTAAAATAACAGCATAGGGGAGACTTGATTCCAAATATTTCTCATTTGTTATATCTCCCCTATTTTGAAATAGGGTGCGATTTTGTTGTTTCCTCCTATGATTTTGTTATGTTTCCTCCTATGAAAACTTGATTGATAATTTCTAATTAAATAGCTCTAGGTATTTACACTTATTTAGCTTATGATAATTGCAATACTAAGAGCACAGCACCTTTAAATCTATTTTAGTGAGCTGTTGCTCATTTGGACCCTTTCTATTGCACTCTATAATATATATATATATATATATATATATATATATATATATATATATATATATATATATACTAGCGGGGGTACCCGGCGTTGCCCGAGTGTTTGTTTCCGGGACGGGGGGGGGAGTTTTAAAAAATGTTATGGTAGGTAAGTAGGAAGGATCAAACCCGGAGTCATGAGTAAAAGTAGGAAAATAAAGTGTGAAAAAAACCCAAACATCTGCAACGTTAACAGTTCGGCCATCAAGAAAAGTCCATTCCAGTTGTTTAGGAAAAAAAAAAAAAAAAAAAAAAACGACTACGGTAGGTCGGCGCAAACGTGAAAATATAATGTGAATTGTCCAGCACGCTAACCATTAAGCCACAGAGCATTGCAGCTTAGTTTAGTGATTTTAAATAACTTCACATAAAAGAACTACGAAGCCAAACCGGTGTTCTCTTCTCAATTGTTCCTTGTGAACGATCCCCAAACGGTGTTAAGTGGTGGCAGGGGG
>NC_136490.1:147890517-147910517 GCF_053919585.1 Euprymna scolopes
TATGTGTACATACATATATGCACATATATATATACATATATACATATGTGTGATCGTTTATGTATATTCATGTATATTTAATTTATTTATTTGTTTATTTTCTATTGTTTTTGTTAGTTTTAAAACTATTTTGTATCGCTATCCTAGAGTAAATTTTATTTTGTGAACACAGTTATTTGCTATTTCTCTTCTACAGTTTAATTGATTTTGGGGTTCTATAAAGTACAGGATAGCAAATTTTTCATGAAGGCATAATTTACCTGGGTCGTCTAAATGCCTACACGTGGTAGCTTGTCTTATTATTTTCCATTCGACTACCGGCGGATGTCCGCTTTCTTTGAGTTCCCAGTATTTATTCGCTAGTGTTGTTTTTATATGGTGTTTTTTTATTGTTGAATGTACTACGCTAGGATTCATCAGGCTTATGCATATTGGGCATAAGCCTGATAAATCCTAGCGTGGATGAAACGCGGAATATTCTGTGTAGCTTAATTGCCATATATATTATTATAACTTACTATATATATATGTATATATATATATATATATATATATATATATATATATATATATATATATGAATGCATAATGCGTGCTCCTTATATAAATCATTACATATTGCTTGGTCTCTCTCTAATATATAGATATACACATGATTTGATCTTTATTATACCGTGAAGAATTCCTTTAAACCCTGCAGAGAAAACGTGGACGTTTAAAACCTATGCATAGTTTTACTATCACATAATCCAATTATAAAATCTTGTGTTAACACGACTTATGATATTTTTAACGTGGAACATAAAAATAACTGCTCTTGTAGTCAGAGATGACAGATACCGGGAGCAGCATATTATCGCAGCGAAGGAAACCTTATTGGTTTACTTGTGTAGATTATTTCTGTCTTTCTTTGAGTTTTTAAAATAAGAATATATAAAACAACACATAAAACAAACTGCGTAAAAAGAACAAAAATACACGAACAGGTGACTCACTTTATCATAATTTCTCACAAGGACTTCACACATATGAAACAAGCAGTGTAGTATCGAGTTTGAGTGACATCACATTTTTGCCAGATTTCCAGTTTTCTCAGATTTTTTTTCCATAATTTTTTCAACCGCCTTGCCTTCTCGTTTAGCATCGAGTTCTCGCTGACAACAGCTTATGGTATTCCTTGGAATTTGATTGTTAATAGATGTGCTGAGGATCCCATATACTCTTCGTGTCCTTCGGAGGTTCAGATGATGCCTTCCTTTCTCGATCTTTCCATACTATATATCTAGTATTATACTAAATATAATTTAATAAACGCTTGCTTCCCTTAAGCTAATTCCTATTTAGTTTAACCTAAAAATCCACATAAAAATATTACTTGGTATAGGTGTTAGATCTGACAACGGTTCATTTTAAACGTTTTTTTTTTTTAATTTACTCACTAAATCAGTCATATCTTAATACACTTCTATCTGTTACAATCATCTTTTCTCGGTATTTTCTTTTTTTTCCTTTTTTGTAATCATCCCACTATTATTTTATACAATTTCTGATAGTCTCGCGTCCGTCCCAATCACGTTTTTCTCTTACTCTCTTTCTCCTCTCATTTTCTCTCTGTTTCTTCCCCCTCTCCATCTCGCTCTGTCTCGCTCTTTCTCTCTCCCTCTCTCTCACTCATTCTCTCTCTCTGTATATATATATATATATTATATATATATATATATATATATATATATATATATATATATATATATATATATATATATATCGTTAGTTATCATACCAAAACCGGAAGACATATATAATTTATAGTCATAAGTTTTATTCATTTTTTTTATTAATAAGTCTTACACATCGGCCGCTGATTTGATGTATTATCAAATATAACCTGCCACCCATCCACAGTCGTAGTTCTGTTATATATAAATATTCACATCAATGTAAGGATATAGGTAGGACTAGCCATCAGCTACATAATCGTAAATTACAACAAGTACCGTCTAAAATACGGTGTAGAAATGTTGGAAGCATTTGCATAAGTTATTTTTACGTGCTGGTCTTCAATAAAACAACTTTTTAAATAGTCTGAGATAATTGTTCTTTGAAACTTATTTCTCAGTGTTGACCTGGTTTAACGCGACTCACCATTTAAATGTCTTAAAGAAAATATACATTAAGAAACACCAACCTTTCTCACGTAGTCAGAAGGAAAATCTTAAGGTTTTAGTAAAATTTCGTAATAGTTAGTCTACAAATTATCTATATATATGGATAAACATAACGATAATACACACACACATACATATATATATATATATTTCTCTCTCTCTCTATATATATATATTTGTCTCTCTCGCTCGCTCTCTCTCTATATATATATATATGTGTATATATATATATATATATATATATATATATATATATATATGAATTTAATGATTTTACTGACAACAAATATTCAAGTTTCAACCAATTTCCTTACTTTTGGAATTTTTACGGTTCTATTTTAAAATTTAATACTCAAACGTGAACTTAAAATTGAATATCATTTTCAGTTTATATGGTGTAATATTTTCTTTAATACATTTATTCTATCACACTTTGAGATTTTCAAACTATTTGCTGACCAAGAAGATTATAGCTAGTCTATATTAATATTATTTGTTGTCTTCCTTTGAGGGTAAAGCCATTCTTTGAAACTTTTTAGAATAAAAAAATAATCGTTTTAATATGCATCCCTTGTTTCGAATAATACATGATGTAAAATGTAATTTGCAAAAGCTTAACTTCTTTCGTATGTGTGTGTAATGCTAAAGATGTGTTAAGGGAAAAGAAAGAATAAACCGAAACATAAATCATATATATATATATATATATATATATATATATATATATATATATATATATATATATATAACAAACACTTGATATTTTAGATATTGGTTCCTTGGACATGGATTTAACGTAATAACTTGATCGTTATATATATATATATATATATATATATATATATATATATATATATATATATATATATATATATATATATATAACGATCAAGTTATTACGTTAGATCCATATATATATATATATATATATATATATATATATATATATATATAACGATCAAGTTATTACGTTAGATCCATGTCCAAGGAACCAATATCTAAAATTTCAAGTGTTTGGACCCAAAATTATCGGAGGAGTTTGGTAGAGTTCTTAAAGGTCAAATCGTTGAATTTTGACCCATTAACAGCCAAATTCCTGGCCAAAACCCGATCACATCGATTTTCCCAAATCTCAGTACCCTGTATATTAAATTTCGAGTCTGTAGACTAAAAATTGACAGAGTTATTTCGTAGAGAAATGTACACAGACACACACACAGACACAGACACACACACAGACACGTTATATATATATATATATATATATATATATATATATATATAAAGTATATATAATTAATATACGCTTAAATACGCATGTTTAAATTCACACTGCTTTTTTAACCGTCTTTGGCAAGCTAATAAATTTAAAAGAAAAAATAACCTATTTCTATGCTTTTTGAACTTTAATGCCATAATATTTTCATTCATTTTCTTAGAAAAAATCAATACGGTTAGGTGGACATAAAGATAATGATGATTTAGTTAAAGAAAGTATATGTTTAGTCAATGAAATATACGCATATCGCATATATACATTTCTCTCTCTCTCCCTCTCTCTCTTCCTCTCTCTCCCTCTCCCTCCCTCCCCTCTCTCTCTATATATATCTACGTACACATTCATACAAATGCTTACACGCGTAAATATGTAAATGCATATACACGCATAAATACATATACATACATACCTATAAATACACACAGAGACACACACAGAGACACAAACACACACACACACACACACACACACACACACACACACACACACATATATATATATATATATATATATATATATATATATATATATATATATATATATAAACACGCGAAAATAAAAAAGCGAGAGGCCTCACAAGAATAACTATTTAATATATATTCAGGTTTCCCGTAAACCCAAGTAAAAATGTTTTTCCTCGAGGCATTGTTGTAACACTAAAAAGAAATGAAAGGAAACGGGCACAGTTGTAAAAATAATGAAAAGCGAAAGAATACGGACGCCATATTTACAGCGAGGCAGAATCGTTGAATAAAAGTTATAAAAATAAACAAAGAAAGAGTAAAAAGGAAAGAGTAAAAGGGAACGAGTAAAAAGGAAAGAGTAAAAGACAAAAACATTTTGGCGAAACATAAGTTGGCCTAAGTATTTGTTTACCTTTTTGAAAATATAAAAGGAAAAAAATAAGAACTTCTTCCTAAAAGTGTATCGATTTTCATTTCTTATATGTTCCTCTTGAGAAATTATATATCTTTTCTTTGCTTCATATTTTATTCGGAAAACCAGAATAGTACCCGACTCAAAATCAGCAGCAAATGATGTTCGGTTAAATACAGTTCTTAATACAAAACGTCATCATTAGTATAACTTTAGGCGAGAGTTTTAGTTCTTCAAATTTATTGATTTATGTATTAAACTATTACGTAGATTTACATAATCGTTAGCAAAATCATTTTTAAACATTTTCCGAATGTTTTCTAAGTACAATACAATACAATACAATATAATGTACGGTGTGCAGGAACACAGGCCGATATTACAGTCTCTTCAATACACATCATCTCTAGATTTGTAGTAAACGCGAAGCCGGTAGTTCCTCCAATGTTTGTTTAGTCTGGCTTTAAAGGCATTGAGTTACACTATTATTCTAGCACGGTCCGTAAACTGTAGAAGATTGTCTTAGAAACAATTCTTAACATGATGAGGAAACTTTCTTAACTGTTTTATACTTTTACTTAACAATTAAATAAATAAAGCAACAACAAAAAAATTAATTTGCAAACCAGACGCGTAAGCGATCTAAAAAAATCTTTAATAACAAAAACTAAACCTGACCAACACTGTTTGCTTTGAGTTGGTTCTTTTTCTTAGGAACGTTTGCAACCTTCACGTAGTCTCTCCCATAAGTACCCGAAATCTTTCTAGAAAGAATTCTTAATAGAACGATATTGGTGAAATAAATGCCGATAAAACTCATCATCATCATGAATGGTACTCAAAAAACAAACAAAAAACACCAGCAACAGCGCTTTAATGTCTGTTTTTTTGTCTGTTGTGTGTACCGTTTTGTTCGCCGGCTTTTAGTAATTGACTTCCAAACTAACATATGTCCAACTCTTTATTTGCCCTTCTTTTCTCTCAGATCCATTCTTATCACTATTTCCAATATTGTTTTTTGTCTCCTGTCAACTGACTCTGCTTCCTCAACAGTTCTACATCTACTAAATCAAGCAGTCTTATATACTCTTTCAATATGACCAAACTAACACACATTCTTGTACACACCTCACTGTACTGTCCAGATTTTATCTTCCTCTAAGGTTATCTTTTACATTCACATTACACATCCATCATATCATTCTCGTATCATTTCTCTCCATGCAACACATGTTCACAATTCTCTCTGGAAAGGTTTCACTTCCATAGATAATCAGACGGCACACACATGCCTGATAGAGTCTTCTCTTGACGACAATGATAACACTGCTAGTTTGTAATGGCAGAATTTTCTTAAATTACTCCATTCATTCCTAATACTTGTAATCATACAAACATTCCACTCTATGCTTTAGTTATATCATCAAGGTAATAAAACTTCATTACAACCTCAATTTATCTTACCTTAACCCTAACCCTAACTCTAAGCATAACCTTTCATATAAAAAATATTGCAACACACTAAATATCCAAATATGTTTTTTAAAGCATCTATTTCTATCTCCATTGTTTTACACTTCTTGCACACAAACTTGTTATCATCTCTCAACTTACAAGTACTTCCCTTGAACTTCTTGTGTATCCAACGCTTACAGGTATTACAAAAAAAAAATGAGTTGCACCTATCCTTTCTCCAAACCTAGCAGGAGAAAATTTCTCTCTTGAAAAGCTTTTCAACCCTGCAAGCTGCTAATCATCACTTTAGTTTCAATTCTTTACTTTGTATATCATCCCTAAAAATATCGGAGAAACGAATACCAACAAAAATCATCCTTATGAGTGATGATCAACAAACAAGCAAACAAACAAACAAACAAACAACAAATTGTTTACTCTTTCAGGTACAAACTGCGGTGCTTGGAACAATGTATCCTTTTCTTTCTAACATTCTATTTTGGTTGCGTATTTCTATCTCTTTCTTTTCGTCTCATCATATTGAAAATTAGCATAAATACACAAAAACATCTATTAACTACAAGAATACGTAACGCATTAATTACAAAACATTTTTATCAGAATATGGGAATACATAATTAATAGAGATACAAGAAAGACTTCTACACGGCCATCATTCGCCCATGTATGGAGTATTATTGTCACATTTGAGCTGATGCATTTGCTACTGGTCTCTCACTCCTGTACATGGTTCAAAAGAAAGTCGCCAACCTGATAGGTTATGAACTGTTATCTAAGCTCCAACGTCTGTCTCATCGACAAAATGTTGCATCCCTCGGTTTTACAAGTATATTTTTAATATTTTTATGTACCCTCTCGACGTAAATACCCCCGACAAACCCGACAAGCAACAAAATCCCACCCCTACACAGCAGATATCCCTAGATGTAAGAAAGCCTTCTATTCTAAGAGTTTCTTTTCAAGAACTGCTAGACTTTGGAATTCCCTCCCAGGTTCCTGCTTCCCCAACTGTACTGACATACAAGTATAATGTAAACAGGAATCTTGCTGCTCAACTTCCTACATAGTATCCCTGCAACTTATGTCCCTGATAGTACATCAAAGTTGCACTGTGCCTTGTTTAGGGTGAAAATGTAATAAAAATTTCATAAAGCATCCATTTAAGGGAGCTGTTTTTTTGTCTAAAATTTAAAAGCAATATTCAACATCAGAATATTATAAGCTTTTGACTTCAGATTCATGTAGGTTATTACAATATTTAATAATATTTAATATATTTATATTTAGAATAATATGTAACAACGTATATAAACAAATCTATTTTACAGATGAATTCAGTATTAGCATAATTGGTTATGAGTCAAAAAATAGTATACACCGAGAAAAACAAAGTAAAAGACAATATTTAAAAAAGAATAGCAGAACCTGTGGAAATTCCACACGGCATCTTTCATATGTAATAGATTGTTGTATGGCAGTCAGTGTGAATGGACACCTCGCGATATTATTGTAGCTCTTTTGTTAAAATTATAAAAGTATTTATCTAAGTAATCTGGTTAATGTAGTGTCTGAATATATCTGGTTATTACGGTTTATTTCCAATATCCTTATAGCAGTCTGTGACAATTTTATTGTATTGTCGCCAGGCGCAAACAAATGCTCCAGGATATCATAATACCATCTTTAGATAGGAAACGCACTACCTTGGATCTCAACCGGAAGACCAAGAAGGTATATTTTAGCTTCACGTACGGCCCAAAAGCGACATCATTTTTTCAAATTAATTTTTGTTTATTTTACATTGCGTCTTCTGTGATCAGATGATTCTATTTATTAAAAATTAGACATTGACAACATACTACGAATATAAATTAGCGTATCTATATAGTAAATTAATGTTCGTAGTATGCTATCACGTTATGTCCTCGTTTTTAATAAATAGGATCTCATGATCGAATAATTATTAATCTGGAAGCCCTGGCACACATACATACGTACGTTAAAGGTACTACAGTATTAATATATAGATAATGTATTTTCAGCTAATCTTTGTTATTGATTTTCTCACTACCAACGCTTAATTAAATCCATTTAAACGTCTCAGTTTACTTTTCAACAAAACAATCACAATTAATTATTTACTTTTTCATACAAAATAAGATGTAGTACCGATGGTAAGATGGGTAAAGTAAGCCAGCGACACTCGACGCTCTGTTAAAATAACCATGAACAGACCCACCGCCATTCACCGGTATGATACGCCTTAAATGATGGAAACAAACCAACTCATCCATAAAGAGATAAAGTAAAGCCTGGAATAGTAAAATCCCAGGATTGGGCGTGAATATATCTCACACCAAAGATAAAGAGAACCTTGAATCGCTACGGCCGTCTATGGTTTGTCAGCTTTACATACTGAGTATTACTTCCATAATGACAGATGACAGAATTCATTGGTTAGACCCATGCTCATTACATGAGTTTGAATTATGTTTTAAGTTTACTTTTAGACAAAAGAAAACAAACAGAATTGGTATATTTGCATCTAGGTAATTGTGACTATCAATTCTTCATGTTAATAGAGAAGAATGCCGAGATGATTTTATTCAGCAATCACATTGAAGGCAAACACGTACTACGTTCATTCGCGTTTTTTTTTTTTTGCTTTGCTTTTTATTTATTGTTTCCCTGCGTAAGTATCAGCAAGTTAAATTAATATAAGAAAAATTTTACGTTTCAGAATTTTTAGATGAGAATTGATTATTCGTACCATGTAGATTCTTCGGACTACTATTCTAACTTGTTGAATTCGTGAATGTTTCTGTCGAACTCGGGAATTTGCATTGGATTTCGAACAGAACACTTTATTTAATCCACGAGAGTAGCACGCTATCGTACGCTATCGTACCCTAAGTCATGACTGGGTACAAATCCTAAGCAAGTCGCAGTTGACTTTTGAGTGTCTCCCACACTGAAGATTAAAACTTCAACCACCAGAAGAGCGTCACTTTTACAACTTAATTTTACCAAGTACTTTAACCACTACGCTACAGGTTCATTTTACACTGGTGGAATAACTAAAGGATTCTGTTCGAAATTCCGTGCAAATTACTGAATTCCAAAGAAAAATTCCCAACATTTCTGAATTTTTGAGATGAGGATTAGTTATTCGTATTATCTGGATTATATTGGACTACTGTTCTCATCTTGAGTATGATTTTATAAATGGTTCGGTCGATGTAACCTCCGACCTTCTTCAGGTGTATCTTGTCGAACTCGGGAATGTTTTTGTTGAACTCGGGAATTTTGATGGAATTTCGAGCGGAAGCCTTTATTTATTTCATGGAGGTAGCATGCTTTTGTTCCGTCCTAAGTAATTCGCAATTGTATATTTCCGTTTCCCCACACTGAGCATTGGACCTTCAACCTTCAGGAGGATATCACTTTTTACAATTGATTTTTCATGTATTCGAACCACTGCGCCACGGGTCCAAGGTTAACAGTTATGAAAAAGAAATAATTATGTTATATTAATTTCATATATTTGACTTGCTTTACTAGTAATTACTTGTAAGATTCTACATTCAAGGAAACGTAATCTCATTGGCATATTTGAATCTGAAATGAGCTACTAAGCATCGCTCATGGTTACGCTCTCAACTGAACGACGGTAACTTCAATAGCAAAAAAATGCAACAATCTGAAATCTATTAACATTTACTTAATTAAATTTCGATATTTTTCATCTTCTTCATAATTTTTCTCCGGCAAAGAGAATCAAATTAGTCTTCCGGAAAATATTTAATATAAAATCCCCAGAAGTAAAAACACAAAAGCAGATGAATAAATAAAAAGACATGCACTAAAAAAAGAAATCAAATTTATTATATGCTTTGCTCAGAAAGTTTCGTGGAGAATCTACCGAAATAAACACAAAATTCAATTAGAGTTTGAGGCAAAGTGAAAAAATAAACATTATATTTGGATTAAATTCCAGTTAGTAGTCCAACCTCAGTTTTTCTTTATTTCTTCTTTGTCATGTTTGATTGTGTAATTGAAGTTGCATAAAATACATTGAAAATAACAAAAAGGCAATTAAGTCAATTGTAAACGAATGCAAAATTTAAAAGCACAAGAAAATAAATTAACTTCTACGATATTCAAATGAAGATACACGTGCAAGTACACGTCAGTTGAAAACGAAAATATGTACATACTAATATATAGAGTACGCATTTATTCGTGGAATTTAGACTCTGCTATGGATACATCTAATATCGTATGTTTATTTTCCACCTTAGATAAACACTAGCACAATATATTAATATTAAATTTGCATTGACAACATGAATATAGACGTAGAATATAATATGGAATTAAATATCAGACACTAATAGGTATATAAATATCTGCCTATATTTATTTATTTTTATAACATATATTCACCAAATCAAAAGACTTCAGAACCTACTGTGATTAGTAGAGAAGATTTACCAGGACATCATACGTAGAGAGTTGTGCAACAAGATGTTTGTTCACATTACATTTACATGTTTACATGTCTGTACTGACATTCCAAATGCAAGCGATCTGGGAAAAGAAACTAAAGTAGAACGTTTTTCAGTATCTGTCGACCTCTATAGCGATGGGGTGATACGGCATAATCACGTTGACGAATGCAAACAACGTTAAGCATGATTAGGACTATATGGGTGACAAATTTGAGAATACCAGATGGATGACCAATTTGGGAATAAGCGCTCTCTTCAAAAGTTGCGAAAATCTAACGTCATCACCTCCTCTAACGGGATATACATGCGATTGGGGATCGCATAAAACTTTATCCTTCTGAGGAAGTCGGTTAAAGTCGCTTTAGGTTTAGTATCGCACTTTCATTTTTTTTTCATTTCAAAGTGAAGGGATGTGATTTACTGCTAATAAGATTGATCGAGGATACATTCCGCGGAAGCACTTCTAAAACAAGAACCAAGAGCTAACTTGGCGACGATCGGAACAATGGCTAGAGTTTGTTAGACAACACGGAACCTATAGGGTTCGAGCAACTTTTTTGCACTATTCCATAGATGGACGAATGGTAAATTTAGAAATATACTATACAAGTAGGAGTGATAACTTTTCTAGTCTGATAGAGGAACGATTTTGAACTTTTGAGATTTGTATTATTTCTATTGTTCGAAGTACTGTCCTCAGCTTCTATGATATTTTCGCAATGTTTTCGTTGATGAAATCTCCCCCCTCTCTCTCTCTATTCATTTTCATGTTGGTTTTAGGGAATAGAGTTTGTAGGGTTAGGGGTTTGAGGAGTTAGGTTCTAAAGCCAATAGCAACCTCAAATTATATATATATATATATATATATATATATATAATTTGAGGTTGCTATTTTTCAAAAGTAGGGTAACCAGTGAAATATAACGTTTTGGCTTTAGAACCTAACTTCTCAACCCCCTAACCCTACAGACTCTATTCCCTAACACCAACATGAAAATGAATGAATAAAGACAAATAGGAAGACAAATTACCTAACAAATTCGCACCTAATCAACATTGTTCTCCGCAAATGTTTGTTTTTAAAAAAATAATTATTAGATCAGGGTTAAGGTTTCGAATGAAGCAGATTTCATTTTTTTCCATCATATTTTCCCTTTTGGCCATGGTTTCAACCATTTGTTTGATTAAAAATTCGATATTATGCGTAAAGGTTTACTTCTTTCTTAAGTGGTCTTATAATTTTGACCATGGCTGTATATATATATATATATATATATATATATATATATATATATATATATATATATATATATATACAGAGAGAGAGTGAGAGAGAGAGAGAGAGAGAGAGAGAGAAACAAAGGGTTAATTTCAGGATTTTGTCAAAGAATCGGTTTCGTATTTTTCTAAGTTCATTTTCATGTATTGGACTTTATTTACAATTTCACTTTTGTTCGTATTTACCCAAATAACCAAAGTATCAAATCGAACTGTTTTAGAAATAACTGCTTTTTTCTGTATTAGAATTTTTATCTCCGGAGGAAACAAAAGCGAACCAAAATGACAGATTTAATTAAATTTGCCGGCGCTGATGCAGTTAAAATAAAAGTGGCCAGTTCCCGCCTTCGCTCATTCTGCTGGCTGTAATTTCATTGGTTGAAATTTTATGGGAGTTTTTTGTTTTTCTATCTTTCTTTGACGAGAAAGACATGAATCTATTGCATTTTGGAAAATACTTTTATTTTTTTGTGGGAAAATAAAGATTGATCATAAAACGAAGAAAAGGGGGAAACGTTTCGAATAAACAAAAGTGATCCGTTTTGTTTTGAATTGTTTTATTCCCAAGTTTAGCCATTTAGGATTTCATTCGAATTCTCATAAAATTAATGGAATTATAAATTTTAATATATCTTGATTCTTTTTATATCATCCTATCTATCTATCTATCTATATATTACATATATATATATTTATATATATATTAATATATATATATGTACATATATATATATATAGAGAGATAGAAACACATACAGACAGACGGACAAACAGACAGACAGACAGAAAGAAAAAGAGAAGAAAAAGAAAGAGAGACTAAGACAAAAATAAATGACAATTAGGTACACTAAATATTCCGCGTTTCATCCATGTAAGAAATCGCAATACTAAAACAAACCTTCGTCTGATAATTCATTACAGAAGGAAAACACTGATATTCTGCGCGGCTTAATTGCCATATATTTTCATAACATGCTATTTAGCACTATTTACGTACTTAAGTACTGTTGAAATACATATTGAAAATCGTACATAAAATGTTACACTATTTGATAGCATTTTATGTGGGTACATGAAATAATAATAATTATGGGTCACCACTTATCAAGGCCAAGATGCTACTCTAGGATAAGCCTGAACGAGATTTAAGTAGATTATGAGATAACACCGTGATGATCATCAATAGTTTAACTTGGGTAGGGTTTAATTATTTAAAAGAACAACTCAACAAGATCACTATCAATAATTCTCCCCACTCTTTATCTGTGCCTAAACCTAAACGTAGATTCCATGATCAAAGCTTTTTTCTTAGAATTGCACGCCTATGGAATTGTCTTCCATTTTCCTGCTTTCCAGCTGTCTATAATATGGTTGTCTTCAAGTCCAACGTAAACAAGTTTTTGATGAGCCGTTCCACTTAAGTTAACAAATTTACCGAACTTCCATAACTATCGATTACCATATTGTCCTTTTGACTACTGTATACTATTTAACCCTTATCCTTGAGTGGCCTCTCGGTCTTGATAAGTGGTGATGCCTATGTAAAAAAATATTTACATTAGACTTGAAAACGACAATGTTATAGTCAGTAAGGAAGCAGCCCCATGGTATTTTGTTCCACAGATAGAGTGTTCTTAATGCAGTAGTTTTTGTTTTTAATCATTCGGTTTTATGTTTATTTCTTTTTTTCGATCATAAATCATTTATTTTTATTCCATTATATTTGAAATAAACTTCATGAAAAATCTTTCATGTGTATTCCAACACGATCCGAGATTTCAGGAAGTGAAAGAAGAATGACTAACAAAGAATTTCCAAGAAATCCGACGTAACAGAAATAGAAATGAAACTGAGTAAAAAATAAAGGAAGTGCGCAGCGAACAAGTTGAATGGTTTCATTCTTGCAGAGACCACAAAAACAAAGCATAGACTAGTAAAATTCTCTATTTCATTAGTAAGCCAAATTAAATATGTTTCTGCTAGCGTAATACTCTTGTAATTCAGTTACAGGCTGATCTACTATATAAAAAGCTATATGTCTGTCTGTTTGTCTGTCTGTCTGTCTCCATATTTTCAAACGCTATCTCCCCCGAAACTAAAAGTTGCAAAGCGGCGCTAGGGGTTTTAAATGATTGGATTTTTTACGGACCGTTCTTTTATGGGTCTTTAGCCAGTTAAAATAGTTTTTAAGAAGTCCAAAATGTGTCAAAGTTAGGAAAATTGTCATACATTTTGTACCTTCATTTTTAATTTTTAATCGGTTCCTCTTTCTATTTATATTAGTACAGTGGAAATATTACCAGCGTTGAATGCTACAGTTTCGGTTTCGATTCTAACTGATGCCACCAAAATATTTTTTTTACTTCACATTTAAGCGTATTTTAGGCCCTGGCAAAGCTGCCCCCTAGTTTAAATCAATATATAAAACAAACTATGCCTGTGTGTCTTTCCCCATTTATTTAAAGCGAATTTCGTCCAATATGCAAAATCGTAGAGTGGCGCGAGATGGATCAAATGATTGCAGTTTTTGTGGACTGTATTTTTATTGGGTTTAAGTCGGTAAAAATAGCTGTTAAGGTGTCAAAAGTTTTAAAAAATGAAACTTGGCTACACGTGTTATTTGTACGAACGCGCAAATATATAAATTTATACGTTAAAGTCGGTTCATTTTTAACTATTTCTTATTCCTGACGATAGCTGAAACGGTAACGACTATGCCGGAGCGATATATGTATTGATCTCTATTTTAGATGATGACACCCAAGTCATATTATTTTTTCTTTGCTTTCAAAATCACTAATATATATATTGGATATATATATATATATATATATATATATATATATATAAAATCGATAGAGAATTGATTCTATAATAATAAATACATAAAAGATCAGCGGTTACATGCGAAGTCAGGAAAGGTTTGTATGAGAACATACATCGTAATGCTGCAACAACGCTGCTACTTTCACTCCACTGATTACCGTTTATGCTTCATGTACATTTTTTTTGACATGCAGATGCAAAAACATTTAGAAGATGACAGATCCAAATTGCAACTCTTCCCAGATTTTCATCAGAACTCTGTTAGCTAGACTGCAGTCGTATTCCGAGTTGGTAGCAAACCTTTCTTCCATGTGTAATCCTGCGAGGAATCTGAGTGCCAGACGACATAACTGACACTATCATGTTGTCATCGCAAAAAAATAAAAGGTATAGATTTATAGGATGGATGTTGTTAAATGCCATGTAGTTATTTTATCAGTTCCAAGTTTTGTTATATTTAAGGATGTCAACATTTTGTAAGGGTATTGAACATCGGGTTGTAACCAGAATATCATGGTAAACAACTACAATGAATATTAATAAGAAAAAAATGAAGTTTTATTAAACAAAATGTATAAAATGAAAAGGAATGTATTTTATTTTCGACAATCAATCATGTTATTCTTTTTTTTTTTTTTTGAGAGGTGCTTATTGGTGTCAAGTGTGCTTATTCTAGCCTGATGACCTATTTGGTACACCGCGCCAGGATATTTAACAACCTCTGTTAGAGTAAGCTGTTGCGTATAGGACATGAACATAACGCAGTAGTTAACGCAGTAGATATTTTAAGTAACTAAAGAAATCAAAAATACGAAATACGAAATAGGTTGAGCTAGAAATTTAGGGCTAGTTATTTAAGATTCAGAGCTAAAATGTTGTCTATGCTTCTTTTAAGTGTAACGTTTAACCTTCTCACAGAAGAGAAGATATTGCGCAAAAGTATGGCTATAGTTACCCTCAACATTTTCGAAAGCTAGACTAAGCAACTGAACGAGCTAGAAAATCTCATGGGGTTTCGTTATGGCTGGTTCTTTCTCTCCCTGTCCGTCCGTCTGTCTCTCTTTCTCTCTCTCTCTCTTTCTCTCTCTCTTTCTCTCGCTATATATATATATATATATATATATATGCGTATGTAAACTTCGTCAATCGCTTTATTGCAGATTAGTAAAATATCAACATTTCAATAAATATATATCACAAAAAATAAAAATTGTATAATGAAATGACTGCTTTAAGGTTAGCTATTTCTCAAAATTTTATTAATATTCATGCGATATTCACAAAGTTATGACATTTTATTCTTTATGAATAAACAATTATTTGATGATATAATTTTCATTTTTAGTGACGCATATTTAATGAAATATTGATATTTTACTAATCTGCAATAAAGCGATTGACGCATTATATATACATGCCTTTATAATATTTTTAACCAAAATTTTAATATATTAAAATTCCGGTAATGTTCATATACCAATAAAATCAAAGTCAAAATTAATCGACTCAATTATTTAAAGTTTGTGATTATTAGTTTCCGTAATCATACATATATATAATATTTTCGCAAAAATGAAAACAACAAAATGTAAAATGAGAACATCATATTCTCTATTTTCTTACGCGTGACGATTGTAGCATAACCATTTGAACAGTTTAAAATATTATATTATTTTAAAATATTGCAAATATTGCAGCAGGCAAAATACACTATTTATACATATATGAATACCTCATAATCTTTAGTTTTAAAGATGAAGCAGTAAGACCTACCTCTCCAACACTGTTATATTTACTTTTAATTTTAATTTTTTCGATAGCCTTCGAATTTAATAATCGCCCAATTTGGTATTTCTACTTTTTTTTTTTACATAGGCATCGCCACTTAACAAGGCCAAGCGGCCACTCGAGGATAAGGGTTAAAGAGTGTACAGTAGTCAAAAGGACAATATAGTAATCGTTAGTAATGGAAATTCGTTAAATTCATTAACAAGTGGAACGGTTCATCAAGAACTTGTTTACGTTAGACTTGAAAACCACCATATTGCAGTCAGCTGAAAAGCAGGAAAACGGAAGACAATTCCACAGGCGTGCAGTTCTAAGAAAGAAGCTTTGTTCATGGAATTTACATTTAGGTTTAGGCACAGATAACGAGTAGGGTGAATTATTGATAGTGTTTTAAGGTAGACGAGTGTTTCTTGTGAATGTTTTTAAAATTATATTTCAACCAGTTTCCTATTTTAATATTAACTTAATATGTTGTATTTTTTTATTTTAACAATTGTTAAATTTTCCTTCTAGTTTTTTCTATAATTCGATCGCTTGAATTAACTAAAATAATGCATCATCTCTATATAGCCCTCCATTTAATCCCAGTGCTTTTGATAACCTACTTTAGCATGTACTAAACGGTGACCCGGCTGTGTGTCTTTTGTTAATAGAGACATATATGTCTTCCTTGCAAGGTTCGAATGTCACAAAAACTGGCAATCATAATTTCCTGCACATATGATTCCGAAAGGACGAAACACTAGTGTCTGTAGACATTACAAATAATTATGTATAATTATAATTATTTTCGCCCATTTAAGAAGTAAGTTTCTTAACAGTTAAGCATTGTCTGTTGAAATAAAAACGTCAGTTATTTGGCACGCGTACAAGATAGCAACATTTAGTCGATCGATCGCCGTTGAACTTTCTTGTATTATGTTTATACCTTTATACATGTTTTATGTCAATTGAATATCTTGGTGATTGACGATGGCCCTGTGGTTTGTTCATTGCTAATAGAAACAGAGATTATTTTATTGCAGGTTTCGTATCCCACGACCAACAGCATTAATAACCTCCTGCAATGATGATTCCTGAGGAATGAAAACACTAATGTCTGTAGGTATTAAAACTAATATATATATATATATATATATATATATATATATATATATATATATAAACTCAAATGACCTTGTAACGAGTGATGTAACCCATTTTCCGGTTTACGACATCCGGTTGCGCATGCGCGCATAAACATTAACCCATAACAACGTAAACAAATAAATACAAATCGCTTCTTTTGCAGATTTTGACCTGCGCACTGAAATATTAACGCTATTATTTCGAAATTATTATTTAACATGAGAAGAGTGGGGGTGTTTTGCAACTATTCTTTATTACAACTGTGCTGCCACTATTTTCTTACAACTAAACAACTTTAACCCGTTGACAAACATAAGAACAATTGTAGTGAAGCCAAGACTACTATTATTACTACTACTACTCTCTATCCGTCCCTTTTCCTTCCTTCCTTCTTTTTTATTTTTTGTTGACACATTTACTAATTTTTTTCAATATTAGTTTTATTTTATTTTATTTATTTAAGTTTTATTTTTTTTGCTTCAGGTTTTATTAATTATTTTTTTTAGACTTTAAGTTTCTATAAGGATTCCAATATGAGGTTTTCATTCTTATATGTCTCATCGGTAGGTTCATGTGCATTTTTGCTGCTAAATGACTTTCGTCGGCGTTCGATTCGTAGGAAAATCATGTTTAATTTTCGTTTTTTGAGCGATTATTCGGAAAAATAGGTAACTTTACACGAATAGGGAGGATTTTTTTATTTCATGTTTGAGTGATCCGTCCGTGATTTTTCATTTTAATATACTTTTATAGAAATGTTTCTGTTATGTCAAAAAAAAAAAAACTCCTATTTTCTGTACGTCAAAAGTGTCACGCTCATACATGAATTCCCTAGCTAATATAACAACTGACCCAACGGATCACGGGTAGTCTAGTTATAGATAAAACTTTTTACATGCATTCGCTTTTATTACTATGTGTACGTATATGTATTCTAAAAAACCAAGTCATCCATTCAACAGCAAAATACAACAAAAAAACATGAAAACGGCAAAAAGCAAAATCCAAAATTAGCTTCTTTCTACTTGCTACCCACACTCGTTTTCAGTTTCGAGTTAAATAGATTTACCTCTGTCATTTGTTAATAATGCACTAATCCAATATTTTTATTTTTATCTTTTTTTTTAATACTCAACTGCCAATGAAAAATATATAGAGAAAGCAATAAATAAAAACGTCACGGCGAGTGAGGAAGCAGGTGATAGATAGAAACTGTCAGAGATGTATACCTTGGTGTGTTAATTGTAAATGAAAATGTTTTTATTTTAAACATAACTTAATACTAAAACCTAATAAGTATTGAAACATATATTTTCTGTGATTAAAATATGTCTAAAAACTTTTTAAGGAAAGAAACGTTGAATAACGCAGTCTTTATACAATAATAGATGCATGGCTATCGATAATATAGCGATAACATGAATATATCGAAAAGTATCATTTATCTTGTATAATCGATCAGTTGATATTAGTTTGAATTATTGAATCAGAACTATCGGGATGGGTTGTAGCATTCCGTTTAAAAAATAAAAAAAAAACAAAAAAACGGGACAATATGAACATGTTATGGAGAAATGGCGGTGATGTGGAAAATTAAATCTGATATTTTTTCGTATCAATAAATTGATAAGAAAAACGACTACAAGCAACAAGATATACTGCTAATGTTGTGTATCTATATGTATTTATTTAAATGGATATGCAATATATCGTTCATGATTGTGTTGTTATACGAACCGCATCGTCTAGTGTGTGTATTTACGGACATACATACTTGTCTCTGTGATGCATGTATCATCTTACCTCTTAACTGTATGTACGGAAAAGATACTTCTATTGTCGGAATTAGCATACCGACGAGTAGGGGGAGGGGAAGAAAAGACGGTTTTAAGTCTTGCAACGAAATGTCGACGTTGCTTACAAGCAGTCTTTCCTTGTAAAAGTAACAAATGGGTAACGATGGTCGAAGTGTAATTTGTCTGAAAGACAGCAACAACTACTACAACAACAACAGTAGAGCGGCCACCCCTTTTTATCTACTCCAACTCTCAGTCAACGAGATTCATGCGTGACTGGAATGTCTATTTAACTTGTAAGGAATAGGCACTCAGGTTCTTTGATTAACGGACCACCGGCCGTGTTGGTCACAGCTACCAGCACTCCTTTCTTCCACACCGACCCACCCTCGGCAAGTCAACCAATTCAAAATTCTCACACTATTCGTCTTCGATTTGGCAGCGTATGCGCGTGTTTGCGCACATTCACATATAGTTTACAAAACATCCCGTTGTCTCCTTAGCCAAACAAGACAAAAGGAAATATACCCTCTTTTAAGTGTTCTTTTCTCCGGCGGTTGGCTCAAAACGCTGTAAAAACTACATTTTTCCCAAAGGAATCCTGTAACAATCTGGTTATGTTTTATACTTTATTTCATTGTATGTTCCAAGTGTTGGAGACTGCAACGTTTCTCCATTTCCTTATAAACGCGTCTCTTCAAGCTTCCGGAACGCAGAAGACAACTTTCTTCCGAGCTAGTATCTCCGGTGGCTCAAAGCTTAACTTTTCTTTTTTACGATTTGGAAATCTTTAGATATAAGAAAACCGTCGATTTTCTTATATCTAAAGATTTAAAAGAAATGTGAACAGAGATATTGCTGCGTAACTCCACACAGT
>NC_136490.1:147915517-147965517 GCF_053919585.1 Euprymna scolopes
ACATAATTACATTAAACATAAAAACGAATCAAGCAAATTATCATTTCTCATGTTCTGTGTTGATTTGATGCTCAGTGTCAAACAAAAACACTTTGTGTATGTTACAATTATATGAGTTTACGTCAAGTTTCGTGAATTCATCATCGATATATATGAGTGCAAATGTAGTTTACCTATTGTATTAGTAACAAGCAAACTCGGACATGGAAGTATTTTTTTTTATCTAAGCTGGACTTGAATAATGCATTAAATCCTTTGCCTTGCATTAAATATAAATTTATATATCAAAATTAATCATTGTTATTTTATTAAGAATTAATTTTGATTTTCTAATATAAGATTAAACATGGTTTTTAGAGATAATTTTACAGTTTCTACCATTTATATTTTCAGATTTGCAATTTATATTTTAACAAATTAATTTTTGTTGCATTTTTAAATTCTTTTTTTTGTTTATATGTGTTTTTTTAACTTTTGATGACCCATGGTTCCCTGACCGTGTATTTCAACACACGTGCCGCCTGCTGCATGTATACAAAAATTCAAATTTTGTTTCATGTTGTTTATTTATCCTTATTATAAAATTCAATGGATGTTTTCGTAGATCTTGGAAAAGATATGCGATGTACGTGTAAAATGCCTTTCTATATACGAAAATTCCAGGATACGAAATCCAAGCCGGAACCAATTAATTTCGTATCTAAAGTTTTAAATGTATATAAAAGTAAATGATTTTTCTCACAGCTGAGGTTTTGTCACCTTATTTTTACATTGGACGTTTCTGCATTTTAAATCATATTTTTCCAGCGTCATCTTATGGCTCCCTGATCGAAGGCCCGTAGTTTCCTTAGAAGGTCATGGGTCCACGGTTGAGAGCGCTGGTTTATATATATATATATATATATATATATATATATATATATATATATATATATATATATATATATACATATACATATACATATACATATATATATATGTATATATTAGTAATTTAAATTTTATGCTTTGAAACCGTTAAATTTCAAATCTAGAATTTTTATTATATGCAAAGCAAAGGTTACATTTTAATAAAATTTAGCTTCTTGCCTTACAATCAATTACAAGAAAACTTCTCAATCATTAACAGCCATGGTCAATGCTACATCATTTGAAAATACTTCGTTCAAACTCTTCAGCCTAATATTCACACTGAACATGCGTTGGAACAGATACATAGAAGGTATTGGACAATATGCTGAAAAGCTGCTGAGCTCTCTCCTTATCGAGCTAGAAAGTTACTTACGCCTGAGAGTATCCTGTATCTGTACAAGTCACCATTAGCCCATGTATGGAGTATTGTTGTCACATTTGGGCTGGTGCATCTGCTACTAGTATCAGAAGAGAATTACCAACCTTATATGTTCCGCACTGTGAGCTAGGCCTTAACCTCTGTCCCATCGACGAAACGTTGCATCCTTATGCCTGTTGTACAAGCATTTTAATACTAGTTGATCTGACGTGTATCTCATCGATGTAAATGTCCCACGACAAACTTGACAAGCAGCAAAATCCCACCCTTACACAGCAGATATCCCCAGATTCCATAAAGCCTTTAACTCTAATAGTTTCCTAGCTATGACTGCTAGACTTTGTAATTCCGTTTTGGGTCCCTGCTTCTAGACTGTACTGACATGCAGAAGTTCAAGTGTAATGTAAACAGATATTTAATTCCTACATAGTATCCTTGCAAATTATATCCAAGGTAGTAGCCCTCTACATTAAAGTAGCATGTTGTCTCGTTTGAAGTGAAAATGTAATAACAAACACAAAACTAGATAAGATTAACTGTTCAAAATATAAGTATTGTTGGGATTGAAATTATCAATAAACGTGAATGTTAAACGTGAATGTTAAACGTGAATGTTAAACGTGAATGTCTAAAATCCTTATATAAAAATCAAATATCGAGTTGGTGCTTTTCCTATTTAAAACGTGTCATAATGTTTTTGTCAAATGTGTATTTTAATTTAACTTTTAAACATAAATTAAATACAGCAAAAATAGCACAAAAAACGACCCTCTACAATCTACAAAAATTGATAAAAATCGTCTGGAATTTTGAAACAGAAACTGACTTCACATGTCAAACGATAACAGCGGATATTTGTGTTTGAAATCGAAAAATAAAATCGAACATTTTGTATAGATTACTTGTGCGAACAAGCAGAAGACAAATACAAAAAAAAAACTTAGTAAACGATTACCAACGTAAAGTTTGCAAAATACATACTTTGTTCCTTTTAACTTTTAAGGGTATTGTATGGCCTTGTATAAAAATAGACAATTCTGAACTTATTGTAAAAAACCAAAGTTTCTGGAATCACGCGAAGCAAGTGTTTATATAAAATGTTTACATGAATTTGAAATGTGATTTCCGAATGTTTCACCGCAGAATGTTTCACCTCAGTTAAATAAGTATTGAGAAGTAAGTATTATGCAACAGAATACACACCATAAACACTTACAAAACTACATAATATCTATCTATCTCTGTCTCTGTCTGTCTGTCTGTCTGTCTCTCTATCTCTCTCTCCCCCTCTCTCTCTCTCTCTCTCTCTCTCTATATATATATATATATATATATATATTATTCAATTTTCACCCCAAACAAGGCACAGTGCCATTTTGAAGTAAGGAGCTACTATCGGGGACATAAATTGCAGGAGTATTATGAAGGGAGATGAGTAGCAAGATGTCTGTTCACATTACACTTGCCCTTCTGCATGTCAGTACAGTTGGGAAAGAAGAATTCCGGAAGGGAGCTCCAAAGTCTAGTAGTTCTGGGGAAGAAACTATTCGAGTAGAAGGCTTTCTTGCACATAGGGATCTCTACTTTGTAGTGGTGGGATTTTGCTGCTTGTAGGGTTTGTCGGGGGTATTTACGTCGATGAAGTACAAGTGCTTGTAGCTCATCAGAAATTCACCACAAACAGTAGACCATGGGACAATACTAGCCACATTCGATGTTAGTAGCCTATATAGCAATATCCCACACAACCTAGGAAAAGAAGCTATCTCATATTGGATTGACAAACATACACAGACTTTACACCCCAGATTCAATAAACTATTTGTGATTGACAGCATTGACATAATCCTTAATAAAAACTCCTTCCAATTCATTAATAACAACTACATCCAAATACTAGGCACAGCAATGGGTACTAAAATGGCACCGACATATGCCACCCTTACACTCGCCTTCCTAGAAGAGACCCTTTATGAAAGGATAGAGAAGAAATACGGGCACAATATAAAAACACTCTCCATAAAATCTTGGAAAAGATACCTAGACTACTGCTTTATCCTCTTGAAGGCCACATGGGGGATATCAGAGAACTCCACACTTCGCTACAAAATCTACACCCAAAAATAAACTTCACTCTAGAACAAAGCCCCACAGAACTACCTTTGCTAGACATCCTAGTAACAATCAAAAACAACATAATCACAGACATCTGCCATAAACCCACAGAGACTCAACAATACCTCCACTTCAAAAGCCACCATCCTAAAATCTGTCTAAAATCAATACCCTACTCCCTAGCACGTAGAGTCTGCACCATAGTAACAGACACACACACACCCGTTCGACTAGACAGAATGAACTGCAAATAACCCTGTGGAAAAGAGGATATCCACTACCACTAATACAGAAAGGTATTGAACTGGCTGTAAAATTCCAATAGACCAACTAATAATCCCCAAAGAAAAGAATACAACAAAGAACAAATTTTAGCATACGTTTCCACACACAACACGAACAACCCAGAACTATTTACACAGATAACAAAACACCTTATCCTCCTCAATCAGAACGACAAACTAAACAACATACTTAAAACAACAAAAATAATAAAAAGCAAACGCCAACCCAAAAACTTAAAACACATCCTAATTTCCTCAAAACTCGTTCCACACACTACAAAAGGGGTTACAAAATACAACAGATCGCGATGTGGAGTATGTGACATAATAATAGAAGAAAGCACATACACATTCAACAACCCAACACAAACATTCAAAATAAAAAAGGATCTAAATTGCACCTCCAGAAAGGTAGTATATGCACTAAGATGCACAGCATGCAACAAATCCTACATAGGCGCCACCAAAAATTTCAGCAATAGAGTGGCCTTACATAAGAGCAACATAAAAATTGCAGATAACAGACACCTCTATGTTTCAAAACACATACACACATGCAGTGGAAATAGCTTCAAAATAATGCCAATTTTCCAAACAGTCAATTATTTTTATTTACTTACGCAGGAAAAAACTTCATAACAAGCTTCACCCCCGAACTAAACAGAGCCTAATATCAACACGCAAAAACCTGAAACGCAAGGCACACTCGCATGCACATACATATACATATACACACCCACACATTAATCAGAACAAACACATTAAAACACACACACGCATACAACCACACACAGACATAACACCCCTGTCTCTAATACAACACATTGAACAATAACAACCCCACTTAACCTCAAAACCAACAACACTAGGAAACACCTACAACCATAGTGTAATATCTGCCCCCTCGCTCCCCCCCTCAGACAGTGGAGGAGAAATCTCTCATGACTTAGATAACTATCATCCCTTCTATCATCCCTCCTCCCATACCTACACCCCTCCAAGGGCCCCTCCCTTCTGGGGACGAGATCTTCCCCACACTAGGAACTTATCCTGAGTCTGGCCATAAATAGAAGCATTAAAATCCCCTATAAATATTTTTTAAATACACCGCTTTATCTAAACAAACATAATGTTAAAAATACCCGAACAGTCTAAGACTGAAACGAAAAATCAGAATACTAAAATCTAAGAATCCAAAAAATAAATATCAAAATTGAATGAAAATACCCCTACCCTTATTACAGAGGAGCTGGTCCTCACCCTCCTCACACACACACACACACACTTGGATCACAGTTACCTTCCTAGGGAAGCAAATAACTTTATAATACTATAAAACAGTACACACATTCTTCAAACCAATAAAAGAAAACACACACACACAGACGCACACACACATCCTACCCTAAAGAAAAAAATGAGAAAAAAACAAAGATAAATAAATAAATAAAAACACAAGCAGAAAGAGAGAGAGAGGGAGAGAGAGAGAGAGAGAGAGAAACATAAGACAGCAGTGACCACAGCCCAATAAAACAGTAATAAAAATTGAACATTCGAATGAAAAGTAGAATCATTTACACATTTCCACCCCTTGGAAACGTTTCAAATGAACTATGAAAATGCTCTTTCTACATGTTAAACACATCTTGAATATATTCTAAGCATTTGAAATAATTTCTGAAGAGGACGCTTCACAGAACGCCTAAAACGGTTAAAAACGGTATTACAATGATCTAAACATAATTTTCAATGAAAAACGCAGACACAGAATAATAAAATAATGTTAAAAAATACACATTGTTGGTGACCGCCCCATTATTTAAACATACATCTTTCTCTCCTTCGAATTTCTTAACCCATTATATATATACACTTGTGCCCGATATTATTCATACCCCTCGGATCTTTGAGATTTCTATAAGAATATTGCTCAAACCAGAAGGTAGACAATATTAAAGGGATTTCAAACAATAAATCAAGCATAAGCATTTAATTTAAACTCAACAAATTAATAAATTATGCAAGTTTGAAACATTATACAAAGAAAAACAATAATGGCACTAGTTCAAAATTATTCATACCTCTCTTACTAATAGTCAATAGCATGCCCTTTATTCTTAATAACTGCCTGTAACCGTTTGGGATATTTATCAACAAGGTTTTTACAAGCATCAACACTGATTTTTGACCATTCTTCAATGCAGTAGTTCTCCAAATCCCTCAAATTTCTAGGTTTCCGCTTTTTAACCTCAGTTTTCAATATGTGCCAGAGGTTTTCGATAGGGTTCAGGTCGGGACTCTGGCTAGGCCATTCCAAAACATTAATTTGATTATCCTCAAACCATTTCTTGACTATTTTGGCAGTATGTTTTGGATCATTATCCTGTTGAAGGACCCAGTTTGGTCCTAAATGGAGCTTCTCCGCATCCTGTCTAATTTTTTTCTGGAGTATCTCCAAATATTGCTCCTTCTTCATGGTTCCATCTATCTTGACCAAACTACCTGGACCACTAGCCGAAAAGGAGCCCCAAAACATTAGGCTACCACCACCATGTTTCACCGTGGGTATGGTGTTCTTTGGGTTGTAAGCTTCTCCTTTCTTCCTTCAAACGTAAGAAGCATCCATATGGCCAAACAATTCAATTTTTGTTTCGTCAGTCCACAAAATACTTGAGAAAACGGACTCTGGAGAATTCACATGGGTCCTAGCAAACTTTAGACGTGCTGCAAGGTGTTTTCCGGTGTGCAATGGAGTCCTTCTTGGTCTTCTTCCTTTCAGACCATTTTCATGCAGAGTCCTTTGCAATGTTTGCCTTGATATTTTTATGCCAGAAGACTCCAGATTTTCTAAAATGTCCTTATTAGTGGTGGTTGGATTTGCATTAACACTTCTTACAATATTCCTGGTGGCTCTAGCAGACAGTTTCCTTTTCCTTCCTCTACCAATCAAGTTGTTTGTTGTGTGGTGGCTCTGGAATTTTTTGATGATGCTCTGTACTGTTGCTGTAGGGACCTCAAATTTCTTGGAAATTGACTTGTAACCTAAACCATCCTTATGTGAATTCACAATTTTAGTCCTAAGATCATTACTAAGCTCTTTTTTCTTCCCCATTCTAATAATTTTTATTCTTTTATTGGTTTTCAGTTGATATCATTTTAATTTCTGAAAAATGCAAAAAACGAAATGAAATTAATCAAAGGTTGTATAAAAGCATTCAAAATAAGAATCAAACAGAAAACAAACAGTCAGAAACTCGATTAATACTGAAAAAATAAGGGGGTATGATTATTTTTGAACATTGCAGATTTTATAAATAGCTGTATATTTCTTTTATTACAAGTATCCCGAGATTTTAAAATGACGAAAATGATCAGAAGAGGTTTATTAAGAATATGTATCAATATGGACGTAAACAATAAATTCTTACAAAAGTTACACCTAATAAACTCAATTTTCAAGGGGGGTATGAATAATATCGGGCACAAGTGTATATATATATATATATATATATATATATATATATGTATGTATGTATAAGGAATGAAAAAATACCAGCGGTGGTTGACGTTTATGTTTTGAGAAAAATAGAAAAACCGAATGAAATTATTAAAAATTCAACGTTTTGTCCTTATTTCAGAGGACATCTTCAGGATAATTGAAATAAAAATGTAAGAAAAGAAAAAGTCCTAGATCATACGAAAAAGAGAACAGTTTTTGAATCCTACCCATGTCGGGAAGGACAAACATATGTGTGCGTATGGGAAGGTTGGGTTGTTCGATGTCTATATATACACTTTTAAAAATGCGTTAAAATAAATATGTACATTTTTTTTTCTTCTGTAAACTTATTCATTTTGTTGAAATATTTAAGGAAAAACGGTTAGCCAGGATCTGTTTTGATATTTTGTTCTTTGATTATTATTTTCCCTATGCTAGGGGTTAAATGGTAGAAGCCTTTTCTTTGCGTAATAGTATTAGTATTCAATATTAGTGCTGATTCTAAAAGTCTTCTTTTAGCTCTATCTATCATGTATTTAATAATTTTCGCTTGATCTAAATTAAATGAGTGATCGTGTTCTGCACAATGGCAAAAGAGTGCATTTAGGGCGTTACCATTCGTTATATCTCTTCTGTGCTCGTTAAGTCTTAATTTCAATTTTCGCTGTGTTTCACCTATGTACGCTTGTTGACAGTTGTTACATGGGATGGAATATATACCGGCATCGGATGTGAGGGTTTTGGGAGAGTGCTTGGTAGTTTTTAATGTCTGTTTTATGGTTGAGGAAGTTGTTTGTATCAAGTGAAAACCAAGTCTATTAAGAGTGTCGTAGATTTTTGTATTTTTGGTGTGGGTGGGAATGAGAAGATGTCTGTTTAATAGTGAGGTATTTGTTTTATTTTTCTGTGTGTTTATGTTATAGTGTATTTTCGTAGCTTTTTTCTTTGCGTAAGAAATGAAATAGGATGGATACTGTAATTTTCTTAAAACATTCGTAATATATTGAAATTCATCATTAAGATATTGGGGACTGCATATTCTAAAGGCACGCAAGAAAAAACCAATAATCATGCCCGTCTTTATTTTATCATTGTGGTGCGAGTAGTAATGAATATAGTCGTTTTTGTGTGTGGTCTTTCTATGTACTTTGAAACTCAGATCGGTTTCTGATCTGATGAGGAGTATGTCTAGAAAAGCTAGGGAGTGGTCTTGTTCGAATTCATGTGTAAATTTTATAGATGGTTCCACTGAATTTAATTTATTTCTAATTTGTTTATTTGTGTGTGTTTTAGGGAGAAAAATAAGAATGTCATCTATATATCTAAAAGGTGTGGAGTTTTTAGGAAGTCTGTGTTTAAAAGAGTTGGTTTCTACTCCACAAGCACTTAATCAAAATTAAAGCCGACCTACCTTTTTCCTCAGATACACTAATACAAATCATAAAACTCATCACTGATAGAACTTACTTTCAGTTTAATAATTCTTACTACAAACAGAAATTTGGACTCCCTATGGGTAACACCCTTAGTGGTGTACTAGCCTGCCTATTCTTAGAATTCTTAAAAACCAAAAGCATATATATATATATATATATATATATATATATATATATATATATATATATATAACCCATTATATATATATTCTTATATTCTTAACCCATTATATATATATATATGTTATATTGTTAACCCATTATATATATATATATATACATATATATATACCCACAACCACCTCATGTTCTTGAACTCCAAAACTAAAACACTACCGACATACCAAGCACCTCCCTCCCACCTTTCTCCCCTTTTCACTTCTTTTTCCGCTTTTCTCGCACCCCTCCCCTGACATTATTCACTCTTTCATTCCACCATAAACGAACATTTCTGTAAAAGTCTGAGGAGGCTACATGACGGACAAAAAACGGTCGCGTAGCTGAAACAATAATGTAACTAAACAGAAAAATATGGTAATAAAAAATAAAACGTATATATATATATATATATATATATATATATATATATATATATATATATATATATATGTGTGTGTGTGTGTGTGTGTGTGTGTGTGTGTGCGCGGGGGGGATTCAAGATGAATTAAAAAATTATTTCCTCTTTCGCGGTACGGGTTCGGGCCTGCCTACCTACAACCACTTTGTTTTTGCTCAACACACACCTCCAAACACCCGGGAAACGCCGGACACCTAGGCCAGTGACACGGAAAAATGCTTAAAAAACTTACTATTTATTATATATTTTATATATTTATCTTAATATCTTTTTGATTTTTATTTTATCTCTATTTTAAATACACCCTTAAAATATATGATTTGAAATTTTCCTACTATCTTGATTTTCATAAAAAATATTACGGAGATTTTAATTCTATAATATAGAATATATTTTAGTGGATACCTCATACAGGTATTACACTACCTAAAAAATTAGGTGAAATGAATCTTAGACCATCCATTTCCAAAGGATCATTACTAATAGCCAACATGGCTTTATCATAAAAAATTAGAATTCACCTTCAATGTGGATTCCTTCAACTAACTTGGATTCTAACAACATCATCCCACTCCATTCAATGGTTTCCACTATACTCGGATATCATACCGTAATTTTATATCCTTTATTTGTTTCAACCTTTATTTTCTTTATTTATGTCTCTTAAAAAGATTTAATTTTTAATATATTTTCTTTGTATGTGCTGAATCGCAAAATTATATTATTATTATTATTATTAGCAAAATATTAAATCTGATTGATTTAATATTTTGCTAATGACTTTCCTTCGGCGAATAAGATTAACATAACTTTTTATTAAATAAAGGGTAATTCATTGAATGAAATATAACGTAGAAGCCGTGAGAGCAACCAATGAATCTCATTTATTTAAGCTTTTTTCTAGAGAAATTGAAAAAAAATACATAAATCTGCTTCAAAATGTATCATTTGTAAGGTAAAAATGCTTCCACAGAAAGAGGTGCTAGAAATGGTTTGCTCAATTACCAAAGGGAAAAATTTCAGTGACAAGTGTTCACCACTCTGGCTCGCCAACGACGATTGACATTAATCAAGTGAAAGTAGTAGTTGAACGAGATTGCCAAATTTCATTAATATCATATATATATATATATATATATATATATATATATATATATATATATATATGTATATATATATATATATATATATATGATATTAATATATATATAAAAAATAAAATTAAATAAAATATATCCATTCACGTGAAATCACCCTTTTCTTGATCATATTCCTTTTTTATTATCAAGTAAGATTTTTCCCTTACTTGCAGTTTCATCAAATACTTTTGTATGCAAAATCCGATCCCATATTTTGCTAATTCCTACCCTCTGATGAGAAGGAAAGTATTTCTTCGAAACTCTGCGGATTAAGGACTATCCACTAATTAAGTGTCTCTTTTTCAGATTAAATATGTTTTTTTAACTCTTTTTAAAAATGTTTTTTAACATGTATTATTAACTTTCTGCTCTTATATATATATATATATATATATATATATATATATAAGAGAGAAAGAAAAATAAAACTGTAAGTTGAACTTTACAATCAAAATTTTTTTTCGACTGAATACCCAAAAAAACAATTTACAAAGTCCTTATTCCGCTGAGTTTCAAAGAATGCTATTCTTGTTATTTTTTTCATCATTGCATAAAGAAATCAGCAAATTATATTTGTAGCAATGCTAGAATTTGCCAGTTAAGGCATTAAGTGAAACCGCAATTTATTGCAGTTATAAATTGCCAAAAAAAAAAAAAAATCAGTGTCAAAATGTTGGATATGTAAAATAAATCAAAAAACAAAAACAAATAGCGCATAATATATATATATATATATATATATATATATATATATATATATATATATATGTGTGTGTGTGTGTGTGTATGTATGTATATATGTGTGTGTATATATATCAAATACATTTCTAAGAAATAGAAGGTAATTCATTGACTGGAATAAACGAATAAACATTAAGAGTGTAATACAATCAAAAGATATCATCGTATGAAAAGAGTAGAGGGCACTGCGATCGTAGAAGGTAAATTACTTCAGTTATCCGGATGTTGTGCCTCAGGGAATAAACACAAACATTTCTGTGTAACTTGTCACAAGTATATTTTATACTGCCATACATATTTATTGGATCAAAATAGCCAGCGTACATGTGCGTCTACCAATTGCAGGCAAATAATAAAACAATTAAAATTAATCTCAGTGATTGATGCTGTAGAGAAAACTAATTACCTTTCTAATCTTCCACATTTTCATTAATTATCTTACAAGATGGTGCAGCTGGAACAAATAGACAGTTTGGGTGTGCTACAAAGAAAGCACAGAACACCTGCTATAACTTATGTGCACCGTTTCTAATTATTTCTTCCGATTCACGACAGTAGTCTATGTACTTGATTATCAATGAGTGTTTGTGTAGGGGAACTCTCAGAACTGACCCCCCCCCCAAAGTAGAACTATATTTGAAATCACGGAGAAAATAAATAGAACAAAGTAGATGTTTACCTTAAAAACTTATGAAAACACCATTTTGTACAACATACACATTCTGCCATTCATTCTCAGTTACAAAGATTATGATCATATAGTAATCTTCGTAACTGAGAAGAATCAGCAGTGTATATATATATATATATATATATATATATATATATATATATATATATATATATATATTAGGTACAATATAATATTCTATAGAGAATTAGGTCCATTATAATAAATACCAGATCCGCATGAATAAAATATATTTAAGCGGATTTCATGACACCGCGAGTCGGGACCTACCCGTTATATATATATATATATATATATATATATATATATATATATATATATATATATATATATATATATATATATATATTTAGTAATGTGATTGATAATTTAAAAATCAAATTATAATTAAATTAAAAATTCGTTTTATAAGAAGGAACAACAACAAAATCAATTATTTGCACGATCGTTTCGGAAAACAGTGTTTTTATTGTGGTAAACATCAAGTTACGGACAATAATTATTGCATATATTTTTTTATCAAACAAGGTTTCCTCATCAGCAAATATTGGGAAGGGTTTTTATTAAATGTAAAAGACACCATACATAAACCTAGCATTAAAAGTAAGGAAGATGTATCTGGAAAAAATTAAAATAAAGGTATGGATTTAAATTGATAAGAAAATTAATATGGGTTAGAGATAGAAATAAAATAGAGTAAAATTATAAATATAAATTTGGTTTGAGTACAATATTATACATACATATATACAGAAATACATACATGCATATATATGAAAAAGTACACACATATATACATATACATAGATATACACATATATACATAAAAACATACGTACAAATATTTACCTTTTAATTTTTCGCCTTTTGAAATCAGGAACTATGGTTAAAGTACTCATATAGATGCTTGCTATAGCTTTTCAGCTTATGAAATGATAAATTTTCAAAAAGAACGCTTATGTAATAATTTATTTCCGTTATCATACTTTTGATTAAAGGACGCCAAGGCTTAGAATTCGAAAGAAATTGGAGGATAATGTTATTTGTATAATTAAATAATGCAAGGGGGATAATTAGTCATATTTCTTTAATTAAAGAATGTAAGGGAGATAATTAGTCTAACTTAATTTATTACAGAATAATAAAAAGATATTGTAATCTATTTTTACTAATAATTAATTTTTAATGATTTAAGGTAGTTTATATTTATTACATTTAAACCAACATTTATGACTGCATGTGAAGATTAGTTCCTCTCTTGAATTTAATAGGGTGGTTGTATTTTTTATATCTTCATATTTCCAAATTTTTAGGGCCTCTTTTGTACATAGTGCACAAAATTTATCTCCTGGTTTATATGGTTTGCAAGATTCAATTACTTGCCATTTCAACTTGAAAGAAATATTGTTATTCTTGAGTTGCCAAATATACTTGGATAGAGTAGTTTGGTTTGACATAGAGTTATTTTTAAAAGAATATTTGTGCGTTTAAATTCTATGTTTTATTAGGCCAGATGTGGAACCAAAATATATTGCCTCTTGTTTATTGTGATTATTTTCCGTTAGGTCTGGTGCTGGATTATTATATGACGGGTTGGTTTGTAATTGATCGGTAGATTGGTTAAAGTTGGTTTCATTATTTAATCTGGTGATTGAGTTATGACTGTAAATAGATTCATGTAGATTTGGGGTTTTTGATACTGTGCAGCTATAGATTAGATTTTTAATTTTACATGAGCCTTGTAGGGGACATTTATTTTTTCTTCTAGAGTTACAGTCTGCTATATTTTGTATAATTGTATTTTGTAGCTTATTAATTTTCTCACTATGAGAACTAATTATTTTTTGATGAAGGTTAGACATAGTAGAGTAAGAGACTTTGTATTCTTATTGAAAATTTTATTATATCTATGGGGGGCTTTAAAGTTCTTATCTAATATTTTAAAAAAATTCTCTGGCTATGTTTGTCTCTAGGTTTTTGGAATATGGAGGGTTGAACCATAGGGTCTCCTTATGTCTATTCTTACGTTTAAGGGTTTTGTTTTGTTGCTTATTTGTATTATTATCTAATATTTGTAATATTTGTGGTTTGGTTCTATCTTTTTTTGTCTCTTGGTCATTTTTCTTAACTCGTATACGGGAAGACATTGCCATATTATATGTTGTTCCTTCTTATGAAACGGATTTTTAATTTAATTACAATTTGATTTTAAAATTATCAATCATATTACTAAATATTAAATTAGCTCTAGGATATTTACCTATCGAGCTTATTATATATCTAAATTACAACGAGCACTTTTTCTTTCTCTCTATTTTAATTAAACTAGTAATTTTACTATTACATTAAAATACACTCTGCTCTTTAGACTATTGTTCTAATCTCCTTTAAATTTATATATATATATATATATATATATATATATATATATATATATATATATATATATTAGTGATGGGACGATTCCAACATTTTTCAGATTCCGATACAATTACCGATTCCGATTCTTTATAAAAAAGGTTATTTTGTCCCGATGATCGTAAAAACACATCTTAAATCTGCTTATATTGTCTCAAACGTAAAAACACTGATGCGATGAGGTGATCTAGTGACTTTAGTCTTACTGGAGGTTTGAATAAATATATAAAGTGGAAGATATTTCTTAAACCCAAATAAAGAAAAAAAAGATAATTTAAGGAATCGGCTTTTCGCATCGGAAAATAGGCTCATTTTTTTCCGATTCCGATTCCGATTATCTAAAATGCTCTCCGATTTTTCCGATTCCGATTCCGGTTAATCGTCCACACACTAATATATATATATATATATATATATATATATATATATATATATATATATATATATAAATATGAATGAATGAATTTTTAATACAACAGAAGAATTGTCGCTAAAGAGACAATAAAAATAGTATTAAATTGACAGTTCCAAAGTGACATTCGGATCTATTAATAACCTTTATATCGCGAGGAGAAACAGGGAAAAAACAGAAAACAAAACAAAACGAAATGTGTGAATGTATAATACGTATTCAGATTTGTTTTCCAGACTAAATATTAAGGATACAACACAACTTCCCTCGGTACTTAATCAAGGGTACATCTCATCTGACAGCTGCTAAACTCCTGACTGACAAACAATATGGATTCAGGCAAGCCCGTTCAACAGCATCTATTTTACCTGTAGTCTCTGAACGTATACCGTTCACTGGACAAAACAAGAGAAGGTAGAGCGGTAGCCCTTGATATATCAAAGGCTTTTAACAGGGTATAGCACGATGGTCTTCTAAGGAAAATTAGATCATATGGAATCACTGGAAAAATACCTAATGTAATTAAATCCTTCTTAAGTAAGAGAAAAATCCAAGTTGTCCTTGACGTTCGTACATCTAAACAATATGACATAAATGCGGGAATACCTCAGGGGTCTATCCTTGGATCTCTATTATTCCTGATATTCATAAATGATCTCCCTGATAAAATTGTTTCGTTGATGTGTATATGGAATGGGGACAAAAATGGATGATCACATTCAATGCTGCTAAGACTGAGCTTGTTTCGTTCAATAACTACAAGAAACCTTCTCTACCACCAATAGCAATGGCCAAGAACACATTGCCTGAGAGTACTTCTTTTAAACTCCTCGCCCTAACGTTTACAGGGAATATGAACTGGAATAGATACATTGAGAGCATTGCCAAGGCTGCTGCAAATAAGGTTGGCTCCCTGTACCGTGCTAGAAAACTACTTACGCCTGAAAGTATCCTGTACCTCTATAAGGCCACCATTCGCCCATGTCTGGAGTACTGTTGTCACATCTGGGCTGGTGCATCTGCTGCTTGTCTCACACTCCTGGACAGGGTTCAAAAGAGAGTCGCCAACCTGATAGGTCCTAAAATGTGATCTAGGCTTCAGCCTCTGTCCCATCGACGAGATGTTGCATCCCTCTGTCTGTTCTCCAAATAGTTTAATGGTGAATGCTCTGACGAATTGAAAACAATTGTACCTCCTCGACGTAACTACCCCCGACAAACCCGACAAGCCACTAAATCTCACCCCTTTACAGTAGAGATCCCTAGGTGTAAGAAAGTATTTTACTCCAATAGTTTCTTCCCCAGAACTGCAGGTCTTTGGACCTCCCTTCCGGGATTCTGCTTTCCTAACTGTACTGATATGCAGAAGTGCAAGTGCAATGTGAACAAATATCTTTCTACTCATATCCCTTCAGAATGTCCCTGCAAATTATGTCCCTGACACTAGCCCCCTGCTTCAAAGTGGCACTGTGCCTGGTTTGGGGTGAAAATTGAATAAAAAACAAAAACAAAAAAAAACACATTTTTTAATATTAAATCTTTATTATATATTTTTTAAAAATTAAATCTTTCGTACACAATTTTATTAAATATTATATCTTTCGTACACATTGTCTTAAATATTAAATCTTTCGTAGACATTTTTTTAATATAAAATCTTTTGTACATATTGTTTTAAATGTTAAGTCTTTCGTACACATTTTTTTATATTAATCTTAATTATACATTTTTTAATATTAAATCTTTCTGACTCATTTTTTTAATATTAAATATTTCGTATACATTTTTTTAATATTAAATATTTCGTACACATTTTTGTAATATTAAATCTTTCGAACACATTTTTTAATATTAAATATTTCGTACACATTTTTTTAATATTAAATCTTTCGTACACATTTTTTAATATTAAATCTTTCGTACACATTTTTTAATATTAATGATTTTGTACACATGTTTTTAATATTAAAACTTCCTTACACATAGGTAGGGAACACGGCTGGAGCGGTAAATGTTCTTGTTTCAATTGTAGCTGATGGCACACAAATCGTTTATTTAAAAGAAAATTTCAATCATTAACACATCGCTGTTTCTATGATGTTAACCTTCTCACAGCATAAAACTCCTCCTAAAATAATTAATACATATAATCTCAATCAATAAATTAGTTAAAAACAGACTCATTTGATTCAATTACACACATATATTTAATTTTTACGGACATATTTTTAAGAAAGAATATAAACTGTGTCATATCATTTTATAAATATATAAACGGGATATTATGGCATTAAAAATCTCCCTCTTTTTAACACCGCAGGCCCCCCCCTCCTGTAATTTCAAACGTCTTTTTCCGTTTCTAAAATGGAACAGCATCCACTTTTCACAGGAATTTTTTTTTAAATATTTGTACTGGTGTTTTTGTTTTCTTAATTGCATTCATCTAGAGGAAGTCTGGAAATAAAGACGAAACGTTAATGAACATATAGCTCGATTTGTTCCTTTTTATTTCTGTATTTCGTCGGAATATTATTTCCATTATTCTCATATATATATATATATATATATAATTTATAGATATGATTTTTAATATAACATCAGAATTGTCGAAAAAGTCACAATAGAAAAATAGCATTATATTACCAGTTCCTTATAAAATTAACGCCCATTTTTCAAAGTGACATTCGGATCTATTTATAATGTTTATATCGTGAGGAGAAACAGGAAAAGAATGGAACGAAGACAAAATAAAATGAGTGAATGTATAATATCGATTCAGATTTGTTTACCAGACTAAATAATAAGGATACAACATAATTGACCTCGGTACTTAAGTAAGCGAGGACAATCCTTACTAAAATTGTTTCTACTGCCAAAGCAAAAATAACAGATAGACATCTCGATGGCGCCTCTCATCGTCACAAAGTTAAACTACATAAAGACATAAATATAACGGCCACAAGGGGAAAAATAACACACATCTAAGGAAACGGAAAAAAACACTAGAGGAAGACCTTCAAACTGTAGTGGAATGGGGACAAAAATGGATGGTCGCATTCAATGCTGCCAAGACTAAGCTTGTTTCCTTCAATAATTACAATCAACCTTCTGAACCACCAATAGCTATGGATAAACATACATTAACTGAAAGTATTCTTGCAAACTACTCGGATTAATGTTCACAGGGAATATGATACATTGAGAGCATTGCCAGTGCCGCTGCGAGGAAGGTGGGCTCTCAGTCTCTCTTGCGTGTTAGAAATTACTTACACCTGAGAGTATTCTTAACATCTACAAGGCCACCATTCGCTCATATATGGATTATTGTTGTCACATTTGGGCTGGTGCATCTGCTACTCGTCTCTCGCCCCTGGACAAGGTTCAAAAGAGAGTCGCCAACCTGATAGGTCCCGAACTGTCATCTAGGATTCAGCCTTTGTTCCATCGCCGAAGTATTACATCCCCCTGTCTTCTGTTCTACAAGTACTTTAATGGTGAATGCTCCGACAAACTACAAGCCATTGTACCACTTCGACATAAATACCTCCTACAAACATGACAAACAGCAAAATGCCACCCCTGCACAGTAGAGATTCCTATATGTAAGAAGGCCTAATAGTTTCTTCCCCAGCACTGCTAGACTTCTGAACTCCCTTGCGAGTTCCTGCTTTCCCAACTGTACTGCTGTAACCAAGTCTGTCGACCTGTTCCACAAATCTCAAAACCTCAACATGAATTATCTCCTTCTCCAACATACGGTGTCTACGTTCCAACATTCCAGAGGTTGAAACCCAATTACAGGAGACGAAACCAGACATATTCTTCCTAAGCGAAACTGGCATAGGGCCGACAACTTCGCTAGATGAGTTCATAATTAAAGGATACTCTAACTTACGATACTCGTAACATCTTAATCTGACCCACGAGATCGCTCCCACAACAGCGGAGTTACTATCTTTTTTCTGTTTGCTTATTCTTCGACTAACATTCACATTTGTGGTGACTTCAATGTTCATAATTTGAAATGGCTGACCCACTCGAATAGGACAGATGAGGAGGGGATTTCTGTCATGATTTTGCCATTGCCTATGACTTCACTCAGATTGTTCACGAACCCACCCGTGTGCCCGATACTACTCGTCAGTATGCAAGCCTTCTAGACCTTTTTCTCACAACTTCCCCTGAGCTATGTTCATGTTCCTTTCTATCTCCTCTGGGATATTCCGACCACTCAGTTCTATCAGTTAAGATAAAAATGAAATGTAATAAGTCCCCAGACATACCTCTCGATCGTAAAGTATATCGATACTCTATGGCTGACTGGGATAGCTTCCGTACATTTATATCTGATCTACCTCTGCATTCTATGTTTAAAAAGGATGTGTCCTCTATAGTATCAGACGTGACCGAATGGTTAATTGCAGGCATAGACTGATTCATACCATCCAAAAATCCCAACAAAATTCTAACAGCCAGCCATGGTTCTCCCCAGAATGTGCTGCTGCCATTGCGCACAGAAATCACTTTTTCCATAGCTACCAACGTAATAGATGCACTGAGACTAAAGCTGCTTTCATGACTGCCAGCAACCACTGTAAAAGTCTAATAAAAATATCAAAGAGCTATATGCTCAGTCCGTCAAATCCGAAGTAGCTGATCAGCGGCTTGGTTCCCACCAGTTTTAGCAAATAGCAAACAGGATCCTGAACAGAAGCGTGCGTTCTATTCCAATCATCATCAATGGACCTGAGGTCATCTCATGCGACGAAAGCCATCAACTCCCCGTATTTCCTCCTGTATCAGAAAACACGCTATGCAACATACAAATATCTGTGCGTGAGGTCGCCAAGCTAATCAAGAACCTTGATTCCAGTAAAGCAACTGGCCCTTACGGCATTCCAATTATAGTGTTGAACAGCTTCAACCAGAACTTGCCCCCATACTTACAAAACTGTTTAAGCGTGCCTTAAGGAGAAGTGCTTCCCAACACCCTCGAAAACCTCATCAGTATGCCCTGTATTTAAGAATTCAGGTGATAAGCCATCTCCCTCTAAGTACAGACCAATAAGTCTCCTGTGTGTCACAAGTAAGATGCTGGAATCCATATTTTTTTTTTACATGGGTGTCACCACTTATCAAGTCCCAGAGGCCACTCGAGGATAAGGGTTAATAGGTATACATTAGTCATTGTGACTTTAGCATAGTAAACAGTGGGAATTTTGTAACTTGGATTACTTAGAGGGACGATTCAATTAGAACTTGTTCACATTGGACTTTTTCTTTTTCTTTTTTTTTCATAGGTATCAACACATTATCAAGGCTAAGAGGCCACTCAATGATAAGGGTTAAAGAGTGTACAGTAGAAATTGGACAATATAATAATCATTGGTAATGAAATTTTTTTAAATTTGATAACTTATATGGAACGGCTCATTAAGAACTTATTTACGTTAGACTTGAAGACAACCATATTGTAGTCAGCCGGAAAGCAGGAAAACGGAAGACAATTCCACAGGCGTGCAGTTCTAATAAAAAAACTTTGTTCATGGAATCTACGTTTAGGTTTAGGCACAGATAAAGAGTGGGGGAATCATTGATAGTGTTTACAGCTAGACGAGTATTTCTTGTGAAAGTTTTGCGAGGGGGACCATAGATTGAAGCTCAGTCGAACACTTTCCATGAAAATAACGATACATCAGAGACAAACTCGCAACATCTCTTCTGTGAGATAGAGGTTGCAAGGAAGAGAAAAGGACATCTCCTACGAGGCTACGAAGTCTATTTTGAACTCTATCAAGGCAGGACAAGTCCTTTCTAGCAACTCCTGCCCAGATGCGGCAACAGTATTCCATCCTTGGACGTACCTGGCTCTTATATAGATAGAGAATTGCATCAGCAGTGAGATATCTACTGGATCGATAGAAAGATCCCACCATTTTTCCAGCGGCCTTGGCAACAGATTTGATGTACGTGTTCCATTTAAGATCAGGAGTAATGGTCAAGCCCAGAAGCTTGTCAAAACTTGAGGCCCCCTGAAGACGAGAGTCATTCATTTCAATTGATGCCAGATGGGGATCAGAATGTTGATGATGTAAAGAGAGAAGCTTGGTTTTAGATGCATTAAAAGTAACCAGCCACTCCTTTCCCCATTGTACTACATGCTCAAGATCAGAGGAGAGAGAATTGGAGAGAACTTGGTCGTTTACTGTCTTAGATGTGCTACCATAAATATTAAATAGAGAAGTAGTCAACCACCCCAGCAGAAATAATATTCTTAGTGACATGCAATATGGTTTCCGTCCAGTTAGATCTACATCAGATGTGCTAACGGTTATATCTCATGGGATTAGTGAATCTCTCTAGGACAATTCCTCTTGACATATCAAAGGCCTTCGATAAGGTTTGGCATAAGCCTACTTCACAAGATTTCCAGCTACGATATAACTGAAAATGTTTTCTCAATTATTAAATCATTTCTCTCTGATAGGCTCATAAGAGTAGTGGTTGATGGGCAGAAATCAGAGGCCTAGAGTATTAATGCTGGATTCCCTCAGGGGTCAATCCCAGGCCCAACTCTCTTCCTGATCTACATCAATTATCTCCAAAAACACATACTTAAATCATTCGTTGACATCTATGCTGATGACACGACTATCTATGGCAACACATCAAAGTCCGTGAATGACAAATTTCTCTCTGATTCTCTTTCCTCTGATCTTGAGCGCGTGGTACAGTGGGGGAAGAGGTTGCTGGTTACTTTAAATGCCTCTAAAATCAAGCTCCTATCTTTACATCATCAACGCTCTGATGGCCATCTGACATCAGTTGAAATGAATTGTTCTCGCCTTGGGGAGGCCTCATGTTTTGACAAGCGTCTGGGTTTGACCTTTACTCCTGATCTTAAATAGAACACGTACATCAGGTCTGTTGCCAAGGTCGCTGGAAAAATGGTGGGATCCTTCTACCGCTTCAGAAGATATCTCACTACTGATGCAATTCACTATCTATATAAAAGCCAAGTACGTCCAAGGATGGAGTACTGCTGCCACATTTGGACAGGAGCTGCCATAAACAGCCTATCCTGCCTTAACATAGTACAAACTAGACGTCGTTGCTTAGTGGAGAATACCCTTTTCTCTTTCCTGCAACCTCTCTACCACAGAAGAGACGTTGCGAGCCTGTCTTTATTTTATCGTAACTTCCATGGAAAGTGCTCGTCTGAACTCAAATCTCCCCCCCCTCGCCAATCTTTCTCGATAAAAACACGTCTAGCTGTCAATTATTCTCCCCACTCTTTATCAAAACGTAGATTCCATAAACAAAGCCTCTTTCTTAGAACTGCACACCTGTGGAAACTCTTCCGTTTGCCTGTTTCCTACATGGATGTCTTCAAATCCAATATAAATAAATTCCTGATGAACCGCCCCCTGAATTAGACACTTTATCAAATCTCCAATACTAACGATTACTATGATACTATCCCGTTGATTACTGTACACGCAATAAACTATATCCCTGAGCAGCTTCCGGGCCTTGATAATTGGTGACCCCCATGCAAAAATAAACCTGAACTACAGAAGTTCAAGTGTAATTTGAACAGATATTTTCCTGCTGAACTCCTTATATAGCATCCCTGCAACTTATGGCCCCGACAGAAGTCCTCTACATCAAAGTGACACTGTGCTTGTTTGGGGCGAAAATGGAATAAAATAAAAGAACATTGGAATAAGATGATGAAGCTAAAAAGTACACATATGTATACAATAAGAAAAGGAAATTTCATGTTTGTACCGGACTGCCATAGAGTCGAAATATGGTAGAACTTCTTGTGAACAATTTTTATCGAAGTTATTTGTTTTGAAAGAATAATTGATAAAGTGAATAAATCTTTGGTCTTGAAATGTACCAAAATGTTTATTTATATCTAATCTGTTGTTATATGTTATTATGTTGTTATATATATATATATACTAGCGTGGGTACCCGGCGTTGCCCGAGTTTTGTTTTCGGGATGGGGGGGGGAGTTTTAAAAAATGTTATGGTAGGTAAGTAGGAAGGATCAAACCCGGAGTCATGAGTAAAAGTAGGAAAATAAAGTGTGAAAAAAAAACAAAAAAAACAAAAACATCTGCAACGTTAACAGTTCGGCCACCAAGAAAAGTCCATTCCAGTTGTTTAGGAAAAAAAACAACGACTACGGTAGGTCGGCGCGAACGTGAAAATATAATGTGAATTGTCCAGCACGCTAACCACTACGCCACCGAGCACTGCAGCTTAGTTTAGTGATTTTAAATAACTTCACATGAAAGAACTACGAAGCCAAACCGGTGTTCTCTTCTCAACTGTTCCTTGTGAACGATCCCCAAACGGTGTTAAGTGGTGGCAGGGGGAGGAGGAATTTATTAGAGAGAAAATATTTTACCACTTCCATTGATCTTAACCGATTTTGGCCGTGACTTCTCAGCAGAAAAAGTATAGAAATCTAAGATTATCGAGGAATTTGAGAAATAATAAGCCTATAACATACCTCAGATATTGTTCTGCCGTTTGTGCATATTATATTTGCATGAAATATCTTGATTTTTAATCCTATTAATGTCAAAATCAGACGGGAAAAAATGAGTTAATTTTATTTATATAGAAGATAGATAGATAGATAGATAGATATACTAGCGTGGGTACCCGGCGTTGCCCGAGTGTTTGTTTTCGGGATGGGGGGGGAGTTTTAAAAAATGTTATGGTAGGTAAGTAGGAAGGATCAAACCCGGAGTCATGAGTAAAAGTAGGAAAATAAAGTGTGAAAAAAAAAACAACAAAAAAAAAAAAAACATCTGCAACGTTAACAGTTCGGCCACCAAGAAAAGTCCATTCCAGTTGTTTAGGAAAAAAAACAACGACTACGGTAGGTCGGCGCGAACGTGAAAATATAATGTGAATTGTCCAGCACGCTAACCACTACGCCACCGAGCACTGCAGCTTAGTTTAGTGATTTTAAATAACTTCACATGAAAGAACTACGAAGCCAAACCGGTGTTCTCTTCTCAACTGTTCCTTGTGAACGATCCCCAAACGGTGTTAAGTGGTGGCAGGGGGAGGAGGAATTTATTAGAGAGAAAATATTTTACCACTTCCATTGATCTTAACCGATTTTGGCCGTGACTTCTCAGCAGAAAAAGTATAGAAATCTAAGATTATCGAGGAATTTGAGAAATAATAAGCCTATAACATACCTCAGATATTGTTCTGCCGTTTGTGCATATTATATTTGCATGAAATATCTTGATTTTTAATCCTATTAATGTCAAAATCAGACGGGAAAAAATGAGTTAATTTTATTTATATAGAAGAAGAAGATAGAAGAGAAGATATACTAGCGTGGGTACCCGGCGTTGCCCGAGTGTTTGTTTTCGGGATGGGGGGGGGGAGTTTTAAAAAATGTTATGGTAGGTAAGTAGGAAGGATCAAACCCGGAGTCATGAGTAAAAGTAGGAAAATAAAGTGTGAAAAAAAAACAAAACAAAAAAAAAACATCTGCAACGTTAACAGTTCGGCCACCAAGAAAAGTCCATTCCAGTTGTTTAGGAAAAAAAACAACGACTACGGTAGGTCGGCGCGAACGTGAAAATATAATGTGAATTGTCCAGCACGCTAACCACTACGCCACCGAGCACTGCAGCTTAGTTTAGTGATTTTAAATAACTTCACATGAAAGAACTACGAAGCCAAACCGGTGTTCTCTTCTCAACTGTTCCTTGTGAACGATCCCCAAACGGTGTTAAGTGGTGGCAGGGGGAGGAGGAATTTATTAGAGAGAAAATATTTTACCACTTCCATTGATCTTAACCGATTTTGGCCGTGACTTCTCAGCAGAAAAAGTATAGAAATCTAAGATTATCGAGGAATTTGAGAAATAATAAGCCTATAACATACCTCAGATATTGTTCTGCCGTTTGTGCATATTATATTTGCATGAAATATCTTGATTTTTAATCCTATTAATGTCAAAATCAGACGGGAAAAAATGAGTTAATTTTATTTATATAGATAGAAGAAGATATACTAGCGTGGGTACCCGGCGTTGCCCGAGTGTTTGTTTTCGGGATGGGGGGGGGGAGTTTTAAAAAATGTTATGGTAGGTAAGTAGGAAGGATCAAACCCGGAGTCATGAGTAAAAGTAGGAAAATAAAGTGTGAAAAAAAAACAACAAAAAAAAAAAACATCTGCAACGTTAACAGTTCGGCCACCAAGAAAAGTCCATTCCAGTTGTTTAGGAAAAAAAACAACGACTACGGTAGGTCGGCGCGAACGTGAAAATATAATGTGAATTGTCCAGCACGCTAACCACTACGCCACCGAGCACTGCAGCTTAGTTTAGTGATTTTAAATAACTTCACATGAAAGAACTACGAAGCCAAACCGGTGTTCTCTTCTCAACTGTTCCTTGTGAACGATCCCCAAACGGTGTTAAGTGGTGGCAGGGGGAGGAGGAATTTATTAGAGAGAAAATATTTTACCACTTCCATTGATCTTAACCGATTTTGGCCGTGACTTCTCAGCAGAAAAAGTATAGAAATCTAAGATTATCGAGGAATTTGAGAAATAATAAGCCTATAACATACCTCAGATATTGTTCTGCCGTTTGTGCATATTATATTTGCATGAAATATCTTGATTTTTAATCCTATTAATGTCAAACTCAGACGGGAAAAAATGAGTTAATTTTATTTATATAGAAGAAGAAGATATACTAGCGTGGGTACCCGGCGTTGCCCGAGTGTTTGTTTTCGGGATGGGGGGGGGGAGTTTTAAAAAATGTTATGGTAGGTAAGTAGGAAGGATCAAACCCGGAGTCATGAGTAAAAGTAGGAAAATAAAGTGTGAAAAAAAAACAAAAAAAAAAAAAAACATCTGCAACGTTAACAGTTCGGCCACCAAGAAAAGTCCATTCCAGTTGTTTAGGAAAAAAAACAACGACTACGGTAGGTCGGCGCGAACGTGAAAATATAATGTGAATTGTCCAGCACGCTAACCACTACGCCACCGAGCACTGCAGCTTAGTTTAGTGATTTTAAATAACTTCACATGAAAGAACTACGAAGCCAAACCGGTGTTCTCTTCTCAACTGTTCCTTGTGAACGATCCCCAAACGGTGTTAAGTGGTGGCAGGGGGAGGAGGAATTTATTAGAGAGAAAATATTTTACCACTTCCATTGATCTTAACCGATTTTGGCCGTGACTTCTCAGCAGAAAAAGTATAGAAATCTAAGATTATCGAGGAATTTGAGAAATAATAAGCCTATAACATACCTCAGATATTGTTCTGCCGTTTGTGCATATTATATTTGCATGAAATATCTTGATTTTTAATCCTATTAATGTCAAACTCAGACGGGAAAAAATGAGTTAATTTTATTTATATAGATAGATATATAGATATACTAGCGTGGGTACCCGGCGTTGCCCGAGTGTTTGTTTTCGGGATGGGGGGGGAGTTTTAAAAAATGTTATGGTAGGTAAGTAGGAAGGATCAAACCCGGAGTCATGAGTAAAAGTAGGAAAATAAAGTGTGAAAAAAAAAACACAAAAAAAAAAAACATCTGCAACGTTAACAGTTCGGCCACCAAGAAAAGTCCATTCCAGTTGTTTAGGAAAAAAAACAACGACTACGGTAGGTCGGCGCGAACGTGAAAATATAATGTGAATTGTCCAGCACGCTAACCACTACGCCACCGAGCACTGCAGCTTAGTTTAGTGATTTTAAATAACTTCACATGAAAGAACTACGAAGCCAAACCGGTGTTCTCTTCTCAACTGTTCCTTGTGAACGATCCCCAAACGGTGTTAAGTGGTGGCAGGGGGAGGAGGAATTTATTAGAGAGAAAATATTTTACCACTTCCATTGATCTTAACCGATTTTGGCCGTGACTTCTCAGCAGAAAAAGTATAGAAATCTAAGATTATCGAGGAATTTGAGAAATAATAAGCCTATAACATACCTCAGATATTGTTCTGCCGTTTGTGCATATTATATTTGCATGAAATATCTTGATTTTTAATCCTATTAATGTCAAAATCAGACGGGAAAAAATGAGTTAATTTTATTGATATAGAAGAAGATATACTAGCGTGGGTACCCGGCGTTGCCCGAGTGTTTGTTTTCGGGATGGGGGGGGGAGTTTTAAAAAATGTTATGGTAGGTAAGTAGGAAGGATCAAACCCGGAGTCATGAGTAAAAGTAGGAAAATAAAGTGTGAAAAAAAAACAACAACAAAAAAAAACATCTGCAACGTTAACAGTTCGGCCACCAAGAAAAGTCCATTCCAGTTGTTTAGGAAAAAAAACAACGACTACGGTAGGTCGGCGCGAACGTGAAAATATAATGTGAATTGTCCAGCACGCTAACCACTACGCCACCGAGCACTGCAGCTTAGTTTAGTGATTTTAAATAACTTCACATGAAAGAACTACGAAGCCAAACCGGTGTTCTCTTCTCAACTGTTCCTTGTGAACGATCCCCAAACGGTGTTAAGTGGTGGCAGGGGGAGGAGGAATTTATTAGAGAGAAAATATTTTACCACTTCCATTGATCTTAACCGATTTTGGCCGTGACTTCTCAGCAGAAAAAGTATAGAAATCTAAGATTATCGAGGAATTTGAGAAATAATAAGCCTATAACATACCTCAGATATTGTTCTGCCGTTTGTGCATATTATATTTGCATGAAATATCTTGATTTTTAATCCTATTAATGTCAAACTCAGACGGGAAAAAATGAGTTAATTTTATTTATATAGATAGATATATAGATATACTAGCGTGGGTACCCGGCGTTGCCCGAGTGTTTGTTTTCGGGATGGGGGGGGGAGTTTTAAAAAATGTTATGGTAGGTAAGTAGGAAGGATCAAACCCGGAGTCATGAGTAAAAGTAGGAAAATAAAGTGTGAAAAAAAAAACACAAAAAAAAAAAAACATCTGCAACGTTAACAGTTCGGCCACCAAGAAAAGTCCATTCCAGTTTTTTAGGAAAAAAAACAACGACTACGGTAGGTCGGCGCGAACGTGAAAATATAATGTGAATTGTCCAGCACGCTAACCACTACGCCACCGAGCACTGCAGCTTAGTTTAGTGATTTTAAATAACTTCACATGAAAGAACTACGAAGCCAAACCGGTGTTCTCTTCTCAACTGTTCCTTGTGAACGATCCCCAAACGGTGTTAAGTGGTGGCAGGGGGAGGAGGAATTTATTAGAGAGAAAATATTTTACCACTTCCATTGATCTTAACCGATTTTGGCCGTGACTTCTCAGCAGAAAAAGTATAGAAATCTAAGATTATCGAGGAATTTGAGAAATAATAAGCCTATAACATACCTCAGATATTGTTCTGCCGTTTGTGCATATTATATTTGCATGAAATATCTTGATTTTTAATCCTATTAATGTCAAAATCAGACGGGAAAAAATGAGTTAATTTTATTGATATAGAAGATAGATATATAGATATACTAGCGTGGGTACCCGGCGTTGCCCGAGTGTTTGTTTTCGGGATGGGGGGGGAGTTTTAAAAAATGTTATGGTAGGTAAGTAGGAAGGATCAAACCCGGAGTCATGAGTAAAAGTAGGAAAATAAAGTGTGAAAAAAAAACACAAAAAAAAAAAAACATCTGCAACGTTAACAGTTCGGCCACCAAGAAAAGTCCATTCCAGTTGTTTAGGAAAAAAAACAACGACTACGGTAGGTCGGCGCGAACGTGAAAATATAATGTGAATTGTCCAGCACGCTAACCACTACGCCACCGAGCACTGCAGCTTAGTTTAGTGATTTTAAATAACTTCACATGAAAGAACTACGAAGCCAAACCGGTGTTCTCTTCTCAACTGTTCCTTGTGAACGATCCCCAAACGGTGTTAAGTGGTGGCAGGGGGAGGAGGAATTTATTAGAGAGAAAATATTTTACCACTTCCATTGATCTTAACCGATTTTGGCCGTGACTTCTCAGCAGAAAAAGTATAGAAATCTAAGATTATCGAGGAATTTGAGAAATAATAAGCCTATAACATACCTCAGATATTGTTCTGCCGTTTGTGCATATTATATTTGCATGAAATATCTTGATTTTTAATCCTATTAATGTCAAACTCAGACGGGAAAAAATGAGTTAATTTTATTTATATAGAAGAAGATATACTAGCGTGGGTACCCGGCGTTGCCCGAGTGTTTGTTTTCGGGATGGGGGGGAGTTTTAAAAAATGTTATGGTAGGTAAGTAGGAAGGATCAAACCCGGAGTCATGAGTAAAAGTAGGAAAATAAAGTGTGAAAAAAAAACAAACAAAAAAAAAACATCTGCAACGTTAACAGTTCGGCCACCAAGAAAAGTCCATTCCAGTTGTTTAGGAAAAAAAACAACGACTACGGTAGGGCGGCGCGAACGTGAAAATATAATGTGAATTGTCCAGCACGCTAACCACTACGCCACCGAGCACTGCAGCTTAGTTTAGTGATTTTAAATAACTTCACATGAAAGAACTACGAAGCCAAACCGGTGTTCTCTTCTCAACTGTTCCTTGTGAACGATCCCCAAACGGTGTTAAGTGGTGGCAGGGGGAGGAGGAATTTATTAGAGAGAAAATATTTTACCACTTCCATTGATCTTAACCGATTTTGGCCGTGACTTCTCAGCAGAAAAAGTATAGAAATCTAAGATTATCGAGGAATTTGAGAAATAATAAGCCTATAACATACCTCAGATATTGTTCTGCCGTTTGTGCATATTATATTTGCATGAAATATCTTGATTTTTAATCCTATTAATGTCAAAATCAGACGGGAAAAAATGAGTTAATTTTATTTATATAGAAGAAGATATACTAGCGTGGGTACCCGGCGTTGCCCGAGTGTTTGTTTTCGGGATGGGGGGGAGTTTTAAAAAATGTTATGGTAGGTAAGTAGGAAGGATCAAACCCGGAGTCATGAGTAAAAGTAGGAAAATAAAGTGTGAAAAAAAAACAAAAAAAAAAAAAACATCTGCAACGTTAACAGTTCGGCCACCAAGAAAAGTCCATTCCAGTTGTTTAGGAAAAAAAACAACGACTACGGTAGGTCGGCGCGAACGTGAAAATATAATGTGAATTGTCCAGCACGCTAACCACTACGCCACCGAGCACTGCAGCTTAGTTTAGTGATTTTAAATAACTTCACATGAAAGAACTACGAAGCCAAACCGGTGTTCTCTTCTCAACTGTTCCTTGTGAACGATCCCCAAACGGTGTTAAGTGGTGGCAGGGGGAGGAGGAATTTATTAGAGAGAAAATATTTTACCACTTCCATTGATCTTAACCGATTTTGGCCGTGACTTCTCAGCAGAAAAAGTATAGAAATCTAAGATTATCGAGGAATTTGAGAAATAATAAGCCTATAACATACCTCAGATATTGTTCTGCCGTTTGTGCATATTATATTTGCATGAAATATCTTGATTTTTAATCCTATTAATGTCAAAATCAGACGGGAAAAAATGAGTTAATTTTATTTATATAGAAGAAGAAGATATACTAGCGTGGGTACCCGGCGTTGCCCGAGTGTTTGTTTTCGGGATGGGGGGGGGAGTTTTAAAAAATGTTATGGTAGGTAAGTAGGAAGGATCAAACCCGGAGTCATGAGTAAAAGTAGGAAAATAAAGTGTGAAAAAAAAACAACAAAAAAAAAAAACATCTGCAACGTTAACAGTTCGGCCACCAAGAAAAGTCCATTCCAGTTGTTTAGGAAAAAAAACAACGACTACGGTAGGTCGGCGCGAACGTGAAAATATAATGTGAATTGTCCAGCACGCTAACCACTACGCCACCGAGCACTGCAGCTTAGTTTAGTGATTTTAAATAACTTCACATGAAAGAACTACGAAGCCAAACCGGTGTTCTCTTCTCAACTGTTCCTTGTGAACGATCCCCAAACGGTGTTAAGTGGTGGCAGGGGGAGGAGGAATTTATTAGAGAGAAAATATTTTACCACTTCCATTGATCTTAACCGATTTTGGCCGTGACTTCTCAGCAGAAAAAGTATAGAAATCTAAGATTATCGAGGAATTTGAGAAATAATAAGCCTATAACATACCTCAGATATTGTTCTGCCGTTTGTGCATATTATATTTGCATGAAATATCTTGATTTTTAATCCTATTAATGTCAAAATCAGACGGGAAAAAATGAGTTAATTTTATTTATATAGAAGAAGATATACTAGCGTGGGTACCCGGCGTTGCCCGAGTGTTTGTTTTCGGGATGGGGGGGAGTTTTAAAAAATGTTATGGTAGGTAAGTAGGAAGGATCAAACCCGGAGTCATGAGTAAAAGTAGGAAAATAAAGTGTGAAAAAAAAACAACAACAAAAAAAAACATCTGCAACGTTAACAGTTCGGCCACCAAGAAAAGTCCATTCCAGTTGTTTAGGAAAAAAAACAACGACTACGGTAGGTCGGCGCGAACGTGAAAATATAATGTGAATTGTCCAGCACGCTAACCACTACGCCACCGAGCACTGCAGCTTAGTTTAGTGATTTTAAATAACTTCACATGAAAGAACTACGAAGCCAAACCGGTGTTCTCTTCTCAACTGTTCCTTGTGAACGATCCCCAAACGGTGTTAAGTGGTGGCAGGGGGAGGAGGAATTTATTAGAGAGAAAATATTTTACCACTTCCATTGATCTTAACCGATTTTGGCCGTGACTTCTCAGCAGAAAAAGTATAGAAATCTAAGATTATCGAGGAATTTGAGAAATAATAAGCCTATAACATACCTCAGATATTGTTCTGCCGTTTGTGCATATTATATTTGCATGAAATATCTTGATTTTTAATCCTATTAATGTCAAACTCAGACGGGAAAAAATGAGTTAATTTTATTTATATAGAAAGAAGAAGATATACTAGCGTGGGTACCCGGCGTTGCCCGAGTGTTTGTTTTCGGGATGGGGGGGGAGTTTTAAAAAATGTTATGGTAGGTAAGTAGGAAGGATCAAACCCGGAGTCATGAGTAAAAGTAGGAAAATAAAGTGTGAAAAAAAAACAAAAAAAAAGAAAAACATCTGCAACGTTAACAGTTCGGCCACCAAGAAAAGTCCATTCCAGTTGTTTAGGAAAAAAAACAACGACTACGGTAGGTCGGCGCGAACGTGAAAATATAATGTGAATTGTCCAGCACGCTAACCACTACGCCACCGAGCACTGCAGCTTAGTTTAGTGATTTTAAATAACTTCACATGAAAGAACTACGAAGCCAAACCGGTGTTCTCTTCTCAACTGTTCCTTGTGAACGATCCCCAAACGGTGTTAAGTGGTGGCAGGGGGAGGAGGAATTTATTAGAGAGAAAATATTTTACCACTTCCATTGATCTTAACCGATTTTGGCCGTGACTTCTCAGCAGAAAAAGTATAGAAAACTAAGATTATCGAGGAATTTGAGAAATAATAAGCCTATAACATACCTCAGATATTGTTCTGCCGTTTGTGCATATTATATTTGCATGAAATATCTTGATTTTTAATCCTATTAATGTCAAAATCAGACGGGAAAAAATGAGTTAATTTTATTTATATAGAATAGAAGATATACTAGCGTGGGTACCCGGCGTTGCCCGAGTGTTTGTTTTCGGGATGGGGGGGGAGTTTTAAAAAATGTTATGGTAGGTAAGTAGGAAGGATCAAACCCGGAGTCATGAGTAAAAGTAGGAAAATAAAGTGTGAAAAAAAACAAACAAAAAAAAAACATCTGCAACGTTAACAGTTCGGCCACCAAGAAAAGTCCATTCCAGTTGTTTAGGAAAAAAAACAACGACTACGGTAGGTCGGCGCGAACGTGAAAATATAATGTGAATTGTCCAGCACGCTAACCACTACGCCACCGAGCACTGCAGCTTAGTTTAGTGATTTTAAATAACTTCACATGAAAGAACTACGAAGCCAAACCGGTGTTCTCTTCTCAACTGTTCCTTGTGAACGATCCCCAAACGGTGTTAAGTGGTGGCAGGGGGAGGAGGAATTTATTAGAGAGAAAATATTTTACCACTTCCATTGATCTTAACCGATTTTGGCCGTGACTTCTCAGCAGAAAAAGTATAGAAATCTAAGATTATCGAGGAATTTGAGAAATAATAAGCCTATAACATACCTCAGATATTGTTCTGCCGTTTGTGCATATTATATTTGCATGAAATATCTTGATTTTTAATCCTATTAATGTCAAAATCAGACGGGAAAAAATGAGTTAATTTTATTTATATAGAAGATAGAAGATATACTAGCGTGGGTACCCGGCGTTGCCCGAGTGTTTGTTTTCGGGATGGGGGGGGGAGTTTTAAAAAATGTTATGGTAGGTAAGTAGGAAGGATCAAACCCGGAGTCATGAGTAAAAGTAGGAAAATAAAGTGTGAAAAAAAAACAAAAAAAAAAAAAAACATCTGCAACGTTAACAGTTCGGCCACCAAGAAAAGTCCATTCCAGTTGTTTAGGAAAAAAAACAACGACTACGGTAGGTCGGCGCGAACGTGAAAATATAATGTGAATTGTCCAGCACGCTAACCACTACGCCACCGAGCACTGCAGCTTAGTTTAGTGATTTTAAATAACTTCACATGAAAGAACTACGAAGCCAAACCGGTGTTCTCTTCTCAACTGTTCCTTGTGAACGATCCCCAAACGGTGTTAAGTGGTGGCAGGGGGAGGAGGAATTTATTAGAGAGAAAATATTTTACCACTTCCATTGATCTTAACCGATTTTGGCCGTGACTTCTCAGCAGAAAAAGTATAGAAATCTAAGATTATCGAGGAATTTGAGAAATAATAAGCCTATAACATACCTCAGATATTGTTCTGCCGTTTGTGCATATTATATTTGCATGAAATATCTTGATTTTTAATCCTATTAATGTCAAAATCAGACGGGAAAAAATGAGTTAATTTTATTTATATAGATAGATAGAAGATAGAAAAGATAGAGAAGATATATATATATACATATATATACATTTATATATATATATATATATATATATATACATATATATGCCTATTTCTAAAATTTTATGTCTATAAAATGGGTTTGGCGTTTTTGTCGTTTTTGTCCTTGATCTTGGATAATATTCATTTTCTCATCCTCTGACGACAAGCATCTAGCTTTGAAATACCATGACCTAAATATATCCTCTTTTCACCTTCACTTATTGTTATCACCTTATCCTTATTGGCATGATAATGATATAAAGTTCTAATCTTACTTTATTTATTATCTCCCTATCTTTTCTTATGAATTGCCCCTCTTAATTGGATAAAACTTCATCTATCCAGACGGATTAGCCATTTTCTCTTCGAAAAAATCTATTTGTTCAAGTTAACGTTGTATCTTTCTCTCTCTCTCTCTGTCTCTCTGTCTCTCTATCTGCTCATTTATATATATATATATATATATATATATATATATATATATATATATATATATATCCCTATATATTCTTCCTCTCTTTGCATGTGTGTTCGTATATATATATATATATATATATATATATATATATATATATATATATACGAACACACATGCAAAGAGAGGAAGAATATATAGGGATATATATATATATATATATATATATGCATATATATTGTTATTATTATTATTATTAATTATTATTATTATTGTTTTGTTTTGTTATTATTATTATTGTTGTTGTTGTTGTTATATTATTTTTTTACTGCTCCAACTAGTTTATTTTCGTTATATTTGTTTACGTTATTATTTTATGTTTATTTCTTTAAATTTATAAAATACGCATGCAATAAAATAAATAAACTATTCGTGCATATGTGAGATTTACTTTAATTTATCTGTTTTATTCACACGCATCGGTTTTTTTTTTCGTTATTATTTAGTTAGTTGTTGGTAAACTGTGAGGGCTCCCCACCCTGTTAGATAATTTGAATGATATGATCAAGCCGCTTCACTTCGGATAAGATACGCACGAACTATTTTCTCAATCAATTCAACGGCTGCCCCAACTCCATCAAACTCAGAAATGATCTTTAAACCGAAACGTTTGTCAATATTAGAATGTTTTAGTCTACAAATAAAATCAAACGTTTCAACAGATTTTCAGTACCCACCATTTTCTGTTCGTTGAAAATTACTATTTATTCAATTTTTTAAAATTTTTGTTTGTTTTTCTACATGATAACTCGCTTATGAACTACAAACGTCTACAATTGTGAAGAGGAGCCCCTTTTTATTCTAGTAGGTGGGTAGTCACGGCAGGCAACACATCTCATTCTCTTTCTCTTTTACTATAGGATACTGATTAATGAGCATTAGGTAAACAGTGAGACTATACTGTTATGATCTGTAATGGTAGATATGTTAGAAGATTACTGAACAAAGACTTACATTAGACCAAGTTATAGACGATTGAAAAGCAACCTTGCGGTATTGTGTTCCACAGGTGGACAGTTCTAAGTACAAAACTTTACTCATGAAATTTTCGTTTAGTTTTAGCCGTATATAGAGAGTAAGTAATATTATTAAGAGTTACAATAGCTAGACGAGTACTTGTTCCGAATGTTTTGCAGGTTGAGGAACGATAGATTGAAGCTGAGTCAAGCACCCGTCATGCTAATAACGATGGAGCAGAACTCGTAAATGTTCTTCTTTATTATTACACAATTTTATCACTAAATAAGAAATGTCGTAAGTGCAACGCAAAACAAACACATTCAATGTGTAAACACATTAAACAGGGGTTTAATCTTCGTATTAAAAACTAAAACATGGTATTGGATTCTTCCTTACTAAAAACTGCATATCATAAGTAGGACTGTGAAAACAGAATATTCTTTCATTCTTTGGACTCTAGAGTATATATCTGACACCTGTAGACATACTTAATCAACCGAGAAACACATCCGTCTATATAAAAACATATAAGATATTTACGGATATATACCCAAGAGTCAAAACAATGAAAAGAATATGCTGTTGTCACAGCCCTAATTATTAGGTACGGATTAAAAACGAGTAAAATATCCATGCAAAAGTGTGACAGCCTCCCTAACACTTCAGTGTAATAATCAGCAAAAAAGCCACCGTTCTCTGTCGCCATTTACTTCGGCCGATCGATTTTAATTTTAATGACATATTTGTATCAATTAAGGTTTAAAGACCCTAGCAGTAGGTAGAAACAAAAGGTCGACCTTCACTTTCGGACACGCACATGCTAATCTGCACATAAACATTCTGTAGAAGAACATAAAACGAGATTTTTTTTTCAGGTAGGATACGTTTTTGTTTTAATTTGCAAAACCTTTTATTAAAAACAAAACCAACATTTTCAATAAACAAACGAGTGATAATTATTTTACATTTTAACAGTTATATTATTTTTTATAAATTAATTAAATTTTAATATAATATATTAAACGTTTTGAGGGGAAAGGATTACTCATCATTTAAAACCGACCTTAGAATTAGAAATAAAGGACGCTGATGCCTTTTTTCCTCTAACTAATCCCAATATATAAATGAATATCTTAATAGATAAGATACATAATGTTAAAGAACAGTCGCCTGTTCTTGTGAGTAAATATGAGATGGGATAGCCGAGGATTCGAACTTGCGAAGCTAGATTTGGAATTGAGAATTCCAATCATAAGTTAAAATAAATACAGAATATTATTGAAAATGGAATATAGAATTACCATTGTTTAGTTCACATAAAATAGTTAGATATCTGTTTATTGAAAAAGGAATGTTAAAGAAATGAAATTAAAATAAGGAATTTAAAAACGGACAATGGAAACTATTAAACATATTCGTAAAGTGGGTTAGCAAAATTAGGTTAGAGGAAGCATGTCAGGCAACGAGTAAGATAAGCACGTGTTGGGCAATGACGTCATGAATTCTCAATATAGAGAGCTTTAGTTAGATAAGTCAGTTAGAATCAGTTAGTCAGGGGAAAGAGAGGAGTCAGAGACAGAGCTGACATGGAACCTTGGAAGCGGAGGGGAGAAGAAAGAATCATGTAGAGACTTGAATTCCTTGATGCAAAACCATTGACCGGTCGAAAATGAAATAAACGAATACCATCATAATTTTGTATCTGCGTCTTCGTGTTATTCAACAACGAAAAGAGGTATTGTGAATTTATATTATAAGAACTTTGTGAAAAGCATCATCTCAAAAATAGGTGAAGAAATATATGAGTCAATGTTATAGAAACACTCCCATTCACAGAACTGCCAACAGTATAAATGTCAAACGCACTATCTTCGGTCTATCTATCTTTATATCAAATCTCTCATTGTGTATTACATACCGGCGGCTCTCCTGTATTAACATGTACCTTGTCACTTTATATATGCAGAACTGTCTCTCTCTTTATATGTACGCGATATATCTGCACACTAACATGAACACTTACAATAAATACAGACGTCATCACTTCTTTAATAAACCCTATGTAACAATAATACAATTTACCTTTGGTTTATTGTTAACATTTTAATTTAAACTGTAGAAACAATCTGAATTGTGTAGCATATATCATTTCCACCTTTTATTGTTTTCAATTGGTGTAAATTGATGAATTCCAAGTATGTAGTCCGAAGAACCTGAACACTCTATTATACAGCACAAAAGCAGTTATATTTTTATCATCCCGTTGATTTTCAGCAGACCAATTAGTTAAAGGCTCGTCTGAGTTAATGAAAACGTCCATTCTCTTTGAAATAGCAACTTCTTATTTTCATTTCCCCTAAAAGCTTTGCTTATTCTGTTTATTTAAGCCTCCAAAGTTATACGTCTCGCTTTCATTCAAAGTTTTTACAACGCATTTATGATGCAATATAAAATAATAGAGTGATTTATGACACACACACACACACACACACACACACACACACACACACACACACACACACACACACACACATATATATATATATATATATATATATATATATATCGTGTTTTCCTAGATGGTAATCTAATGAATTTCCGGTTTTTATTAAATAATATTCACTAAGAAATAGAGTTATGTTATTATATCATTTACTTTATCTATAAATGTTTTATTGGCTACATGCGTGTCTACTTACGTTTCGCTGTGATTTTTTTCCGAATCCAGTTTTATCGTTACTAGTCTCGTAATAGTAACCCTTCCATTTTTTCCGGGGCTATTTATAATATAAAGTAAAATTACCACGTTTTTTTGTTTATTTCATTTTCGAATGAATACACAAACCTCAGTAGATATAAGTTTCATATTTGTTGTTATATGTTCCATAATTTATATTGACTGTACAGTTAACAATGATACTTTATGACAAAATGTGCCCCCGTTACACTCGAACCGTGTCGTTACATTTCAACCACTCAGACCCACACGTTGTCTGGTACTTTAACGCAAAGGAACAAAAAGAAAAAAAAAAGGAAGAAATAAAAACCCGACTCAGTCTTTTTTAAGTGCAAATAAAATGTAACAATGACGCATTTCATTGTCATTCCAAAAATCTTTTCGAGCACTCATGCGTTTTACAATGCTCTCTTATAATATGTGCTTTTTAAAAGTCTCTCTGCCCGCCACGTGATGCCGACCATAGGCAGCGTTTTCTCGCCCTCATCTTCACACGTCCACCTTGCCCATACGGACTTTACTTCTCTTTTTCTCGACCACGTGTTGTCCTTTTATCTCCTTTTTTTTCTCCTACACGTAACGTCAGCGTGTTCACACTTGTTTAATTTGCATATGTGCTAGGACAGTTGCTGCTGCTAATATTTTCGCTAGTAAACTATCGTACGGCAGCTGCTGATTTTCTCGTACGCGCACCATACGCGCTATGATAAATACTTTGAGATAATTAATAATCTCAACATACTGGCCATTGAAAACAAAAACTAAGCCGGAAAAAAAACTATTATTTCTCTCATATCAAAAACATCGGCCATGGAATGTTAGAAATAAAAGACAAATAGGGAAGGAGCAGAACGTGTCGGGTCAACTGAACATAGAGAAAATGACTCCGAATAGAAGAATACACTTATATAAGAAAACATTAACTGGATACGATTATTGAAAATACATTTTACTACATAAGCGGCAGGAAAAGCTCATTTGTGCACCCATACATTTCTCAACGATATTAGTTCTCTATTAACTGCAGTAAGTCCGAGAGGCATTGAAATGGAACTTGGCGACTTCATAATCTGCGATGTTATCCATTTATTCGTTTATAAAGTTGTAGTATCCTAGTTAGTATTGATATCCTCACCCAGTTTAATAAAGTTGTCTCTTTAAACGTAGATCTCGAATTTGTCATGATTAGATTACAATAAGAAGCCAGTATACGATATTATATCTGTCTCTTGTAATATAGTATCACATTTCGTGTTGACAACGAACGAACAGCGTCTGCTCATAATTGTCGATTTATTATGTTAACATCGGACACACACACACACACACACATATATAGGAGAACAATAGGAATGGGAAATGAAGTCACAAAACTATATATTGGTGGATATAGATTGGTTCATTCATTCAATAACGGAATACAAACAATTAGTTGGGAGATAGAAGGGACTCTTTATGCGAGTGCATTTCAAAGCCTAATGCTTCTCATCAGAAGAGTAGAGAAGATGCTAGGTAACATAGTGGGGATGTTGCGTCTAGCGTGGGATTCATTAGGAACGAAATAGATCAATTAAAATAATATATGATGTTGGGGAGTTTTATCTAATTCTAGATAAAAGTGAAGCGTATTATATAGAGTGTAATGTAGAAAGGTGTATAGGGTCTTTATCATAGTCTTAAATGGATGTGATATGTGTTTTAGAGTTAAGGTGGGGTATAGTGTGGATGGGTGGTAATTCTATTTTATAAGTGTAAACATACATAGATACCTAACTTTATATAAAGAGAGATATTCACGCCAACACACACGCACACACTTATATATATATATACATATATATATATATATATATATATATATATATATATATATAAAACATTTTGTGTTGTGTTATATATATATATATATATATATATATATATATATATATATATACCAGTACGCAAAAAAGTTTAAGATATATATATATAAGTGTGTAATATATATATATATATATATATATATATATATATATATATATATATATATATATAAGTGTGTGCGTGTTTGTTGGTGTGAATATGTCTATATAAAGTTAGGTATCTATATACGTTTACATCTAGAAAATGCTTATATATATATTTTTTTAATTATTTTTTAGAAACTGATCTTTATAGATTGTATAATACATATTCTCAGAAAACCGGAGAGTAACATGAAAACATTATTCGTTTTATAAATTCATTACTTTAAGAGTTCATTCACACAAGTTCCTACTCGCTTTCAAAATATTTAAAAAATAATTTAGATAAGAAAATTAACAGAAAAAAATTAATGTACATAAAAGTTTGGGTTATATTAAGTTAAATCACCTTTTTCTTCCCCCTATTCCCTCTGCTTCACTATTTTTTATCAAGTAAGATCTATGACTTACTTGTAGTTTCATTAAATACTTTTGCGCGCAAAATCCGATCCCACATTTTGCTAATCCCTACCCTCTGATGAGAAGAAAAGTATTTCTTCGAAAGTACTTTTCACTTATTTTGTGCATCCTTTTTAAAATTAAATATGTTTTTAACTCTTTTTCAAAGTGTTTTTAACATTTTTGTTAACTACTTGTTCTTAAAATATAGATATAGATATATATCGTGTACATTTATTTCATTGGTTTATTATTTTAATACATTTATAAACATTTTAGGGTGTTATTACTATTGGTAAAGATTATTGTATAAATAGTATGATTTAATTAGGAAGATCTTAGTTTATTGAACGAACCAATAATAAACTAAAACTTGAAATACTAGATGCATTGCTAATAAAAACTAAAATTAAACTTCATATATTGATAAATGAAACGGTCTATATAATCATTAAGATGTCGCTTGCTAACATAGCTTTTTACTCTATGCAAACATACGATTATATATATATATATATATAATAACAAAATCTTATATATATATATATATATATATATATATATATATATATACATTACAACATGATAGGCTCTCAAGATCCCTTTGAAATATCATTTTCTCAGGATATAATCGATAATATAATTCAAAATCATATTATTGACGAAAATAAAGAGCCATGGGGGATTTTATAGCGCCAGAATCGCTAAAATAAAACAATTTAATTGTTAATTGTGTAAAAGACGATTAAAACGACACCGCGTTGGATAAATGGAGGAGTGAATGGTCCCTCAATAACTTTTATGGACTTTTGCGAAAAGACAAAATGTTTTCTAATAGCGATAGAGACGGATTAAAAAATTTATAAATGATTTTTGGAATCCGCTCAATGTGTACCTTAAACCACTCTATTTCATACTTACCGGCACAACATCGATTCGCAGCCAAATGCTGGCCAGTAGCAGAGTAAAAGTCGCAGAGAGAGGCAAAATCACGAATGCTATCCTTCGCTGTCTAATCTTGGATGGAACGGGCTCGTTTATACGAATCTCCTCTCCACATAATCAGCATCCCTGACATTTAAACTTATAAACAATATTACTATTGTGGATGTAAGGCAAACTATCTTTGAAAAACGAAAAAAGAAAGGTATTGTTAAATATTAAACGCAAGGAAATAGAGTAAAAGCATCTCATAATCTGTTTATTAATTGTTGTACTGCTATCCCTTATCTGTGGTAATTTTAAGTAAGCGACACATTTTAAAGGCCCAAATATTTGAGAGAATTTGAAATCGGCGTCATTTTTGTTAATAAAATCATTGATAAGTTTATCTGGATAAGCATTGTTAATGGATATTTCCCTGATCGTATCTAGTTGTGAGCCTTGTCTACTTGGTGAACAAATTATCTATCTTTGCACCATAAACGCTCTGATCCCCACGTCGCTCCAATTGATCATCGACGCAATTGATATGAATGACTTTCGTCTCAAAGAAGTTGGATCTGACCTTCACTCCTGACTTGAAATAAAAACAAAACCTTTCATCAAACCTGTTTCCAAGTTCGCTGGAAAAATGGTTGCGTCATCCTATGGCTCTAGTAGGTATTTAACTCCCGACGCAATCCTTTGCTTGAACAAGAGCTAAATTTATCACTAAAATGGAGTACTGCTGTCACATCTGGGCAGGATCTGCTTAGAATGCCATGCCTTGCTTTGGCAGAGTTCAAAACCGGCTTTGAAACCTAGTACGTCATGCTCTTTTCTAGCCTCTGCTACTTGTTTCCCACAAAAGAGACGTTGAAAGCGTTCTTACCTTTATCGGTATTTTCATGACGAGTGCTCGTTTCAGATCCTCTTTTGACCAATCATGCGCTGCAACAACGAACTCTCAAGTGCTTATCAATCTATTTTCCCCTGTCAAACTTTCACAGTGTGCCCAAATTTAAATGCAAATTTCATGAAAAAAAGTTTCCTTTTTAGAAACTGTTCCGCTTATCTGCTTTCCAGCTGACTACAACATGATCGTCTTCAAGTCAAATTTTTTTATCGGTATACACATATATCAGGTCTACAGTTTTGGAATGTTTTTCATAGCATAATACATAGGATAACATGTAAAAATGTTGGGAACAGCTGCTTATATTTTTAGCTTATAGTCACAAAAGTATTAAACCATTTTCTAAAACAACGAATATCTGAAAATAATTGGTCTGTTGATGGGCAATTTAGATTTGTCTACCGCCAACACGATATGATGGAAATCGAAGTAGACAAGAAAATATCATTTCTGTCTAGAAATCATTTCGATGTATCGAAAAATATCGATCTCATATTTTATAAAAGGAAATAAATGAAAAAAAGTTGACGAATCAATAAAATATATTTTGTATTTGTTTATAATTTAGGACAAATGCTTACAAAGTAATTCCTGGTACAACCAGACCAGGCCGTGTGAAATCACTGGATTGCTGACCTAAAATGCACAAAACATTGATGTTATTGTTTTTTCCTTTTCCTTTTTCCGCAAAATCTTAAAACAAAAACAACAATTTTCCCCTACAAAATAAGCAAACTGTTGAAGGTTTTTGACTTCTAATGGGAGGTATGACACCAATGATTTCGACGACCGTTTTTATAATCACAAGTCACTATAAGTAACCAATGAAAAGATTCCAAAGTTACTATAAAAATTGTCGTATTCTGGATTCCATCAGTTCGCCGCCACCTTTGTTACTGACAATTACGCTTAGGATCGTACTGCACTGTTTCTTCACCGCCATCTTTGTTCAACATAATGTCTCAACACTTAACAAGGGCTCAGCCATCGTCTTTTCTTTGACGGTTCGGAATCTAAATTCGAATTGTGACAGGTAACATTTCTGAGGTATCTAAGGATTCGGAAACTACAAAAAAAAGAAGACATGTTTTTGGTGTGATTTCGACTGCCATGAATAAATATTTGAATATATAAAGATTTCGAACGCTATGAATAAGTATTTGAGTATATAAAGAACTTGAATCATAAAAAAAATTACTAAAATTATTGGATTCGGCATTTAATAACCCGTAAAAGTTAGATACGTCATAAAAATAACAACTAAACTATACAACTTAATTCAAAGATTAACATTGAAAACAAAATCAAGTTAATTTTTAAGAGAGTTTCTCCTTCATCATTATACACTTGCGCTGCTGCATAATGCGATAAAGTCTTAACTGTATTCGTGGAATCTGCATTATATTAAGGCAGAAATAGAGAATAAGGGAAACTGCTGATCGTGGTTGTAGCTAGTTGAGTGTTGTTTGTGAATGTTAAACAAGTTGGAACCATAACTTGGGGTTCAGACGAGCACTTGCCATAGAAAATACCGATAGAACAGAGGCGGGCTTGCAACTCACTTTTGTGGAAAAGAGGCTACAGGAAAGAAAAAAGGTGCATCACCTACTAGTTTTTGGTTTTAAACTCAAAATTCACATTACATTTAAACTTCTGTAATTTGTACGATCGGGATGAGTTGGGGAGCAGAGGTAGATTTCCAAAAACAAAGAAAATGAGCATCACCTACTAGTTTTTGGTTTTAAACTCTATTAAGGTAGGATATGACGTCGAGTAACCCATGCCCAGATGTGGGAGCAGTACTTTATTTTTGGACGCACTTGTCTCTTATACAGTTAGAGGATAGTAGAATAATTCAACAATTTTTTCAGCAATATAGGCAACTGATTTGATGGTGGTAATTCATTTCAGATGAGGAGCTTGTCTAGATATGGAACTTTCTCAAGACGAGAGCCATTCATTTCAATTCGAGCCTGGTGGGAGTCAGAACGATTATGATAGAAATAGAGAAGCTTTCGTTTTAGTTGCATTAAAATTAGCCAGCCACCTTTTCCCCATTGCACCATGTGCTCAAGACCAGAAGAGATAGAACCAGAAAGATCTCGGTTTATTTCAGTTCAATGTTTATTTCATCTTTATAAATAACATGAAGTGGATGTGCTCTTGTTTTCCTGTTTACCCGCTATAAATTTATGAATTAGTAGATTGTTTGTAACTAAGCTTAATCTTTACTATAGCGTAAGCTGATATACCTGTTTCAAGAATAATGGACGTACACAGATAATATAAATATATATACATTTAACTCGTAATTAAGTAGCAATTTGTGGTAGTTATGGCCATAGAATCATGACGTGTATTTCTATAACATACGTTTGCTGAAACACTTTTTGCTAAATATACCACTATGTTTGTCTTGATTGTACCTATTTAGAATGCCTCCCCTCGGAACAGAGTTAGACACCAGGGTCGTTTTTTAACGTGAAGAAAGGTACAAAAATAAAAAAGTGTCTCAGTCGTGAAGAACTGCTCCTCCACCGAAAGAGAACACGAAATGGAAGTGCAGCCTCTGAAGAACAGATACTACACTTTGAGGTATTTATTTGCTCCCCCACTGAGAAAATTAGGCACAAGGCCAATTTTTAAAGTGAGGAGTGATGGGGAAATGGGGACCAACTCCCTGGGGAGTAGGGGAGCTGGATAGTGACAATTGGTATGAAGGGTTGTCCTTACATTGACCAAGGTCTTATATGTGGGGTCGCCCCCACATATGGTATTTGCTTGCAGGATTTGCCGGAACAGGTACTACACTTTGAAGTATTTATTTGCTCCCCCACTGAGCAAATTAGGCACAAGGTCGATTTTTAAAGTGAGGAATGAAGCGGAAATGGGGACCAGCTCCCCGGGGAGTAGGGGAGCTGGATAGTGACAATTGGTATGAAGAGTTGCCCCTACATTGACAAAGGTCTTATATGTGGGATTGCTCCCACAGATACTACACTTTGAGATATTAAATCTTTTATTCATGTTAAAAAAATACAGAAAAAAATCAACGATGAACAAAAAACTTAGGCACATGGCCAACTCAAAAGGGGGGATTTTGGGGGTCGTTGGTCATCCTTGTCACTCCAGAACTAAACAAAGTCAAAAGTTTCTCCCAGCTAGTATCTTCTTTCACCATAATACCGCATTCACCCTTTCATATTGGGGGACGTCCTAGTAACTCCCAATTTTTAAAACATTTTTTATTGACGTGTAAAAACAAAAAAGATAACAATAAAATGGTAACAATAATTCATTTGTGTCGAGGGAGGGGGAAGAAAACACTTTGATCCTGGCCCGAAGGCCAAGTAATGTAACCGACCTGCAAAGTTATAACATCTAACCTAATATGTTTCACTGTCTGCTAAGTTCGACCCTCTATTGCCTTACTACAGTGACATCCTTGTCCTCATTTTACAAATACTTTTAAACAATGTGTACCGATAAAATTCCTCCAATGGAAATAATCTCAATTCACTCTTCTCGCTGCAAATTACCGCCATTTAACTGTAGATGTCGTTAGATCAAGGAAGATTGTCTACTTTGATCGCTTATTTTCGTTGTTTTTGGAAATCTACCTCTGCTCCCCAACTTATCCCGATCGTACAAATTACAGAAGTTTAAATGTAATGTGAATTAATATCTTAGTGTCCACCTTCTTACAAATGCTCCCCATCTTCTCTTATCGCAATAATCTCTTACGCTTCACTACCAATATATCTTGTTTTGGATGAATAAATATAAAAAATAAAATAAAGCTGACTGTGAATTACGGACTAAATTATATCAGATTATATAAAGGTTTTATAATATAACTAGCTGATCCCCCGTTGTTGCTTGGTTGTAAAATACACGAATATCCAGGTTTTGTATTTTTTTTTATTATAGAGTCAATTTTCTATTGATTATTATAGATTATGCAATATAAAATATTGATTTCAAAATTTAAAAAAAACATATATCTTGGATTCCATCATTAAGAATCGAAACCAAAAGGCATATCGCTCCAGTCGTAGTAGTTACCGTTTTAATCATCGTAGATAGGTAAGAAATAGTTAACGTATAAATGTGTATTTTCGCATGTGTACAAATAACACATTTAGCCGACTTACGCATGCCAAGTACCAATTTGTAAAAATTGTTAACTTTAGCAGTTATTTTTACCGGCTAAAAAAAAAAAAACTAAAAAAAAACAGTCCACTAAAACATGTAATAATTTTATCCGGCTTGCATTGCCCTGCGACTTTGCATCTCGAAAGTGATGCATGCCTAAAATATGGTAACAGACACACAGACATAGTGAGTTTTATAAATTAGATTATCCAAGAATACTACTTCATCTAAAGATAGTTTTATTCCTGTACACACACACACACACACACATACACACACAAACACACACACACACACATATATATATATACATATTACTTCATAAATATCTTTATATGTTTCATCGTCGTTAAGATTCAGCAGTATGGTTGCAAACATCTGCCGCACTAATCGTGCAGCACTACTTCGGACTTCAGTCACAGCTAACGTCTCTTAGGCGAACATCATGAAAAACTGTGACTGTAGAAAGCAAAATATACCACCTCTATTATTTCGAAACACTTAGTTTCTGAGCGATTTGATTTAAAGGGAAATAATGTTGCATGTTTGCCTGACAGAAACTGTGCATTTCTCAACAGGTAATCCGCTCGTTAAGTTAACCTCTCCTTCTTAACCAACTAGAATGGATGGAAAGAGGGAAGGACGTTGTACCTAATGCTGATGAATCATATGTATTCTGAAAATGCATCTGGGAAAAGAAAGAAAAACATCAAGACGATGCAGAATGGATCGAAAATATTGAAAGAGAGGTGTCCTCTAGAATGGAGCAACAAATAAACATAATATTCACCGTTGAGATGCTGAAGGTGAACACTAAAAAAATTCAAATTGGAAAACGCCTGAAGCTGATGGAGCCCATGGATACTGTCTTACAAACTTCCCAGCTCTTCACCCACTTATTGCAACAATGATAAACGACTATTTCATGACAAATAGCTTCCCTGGTTGGCTGACAAAGGTAACTACAGTCCTGAGACAAAAGGGGCTGAAGTGACAAACTTTAGACCAATCACTTGCCTCTCAGTCATATTTTTTTTACAATAGAGTCACCACTTATCAAGGCCGGGAGGCCACTCGAGGATAATGATTAATAAGCGTACAGTGGTCAATGGGACAATGTTGTAATAATTATTAGTAGTCAAAATTTGGTAAATTGGACTACTTAAGGGGAACGGCTCATCAAGAACTTGTTTACGTTGGACTTGAAGACGATCATATTATAGTTAGCTGGAAGCAGGCAAAAGGAAGAGAGTTCCATAGGTGTGCAGTTCTAAGAAAGAAAGTTTGCTCATGGAATCTGTGATTAGGTTTAGGCACAGATAAAGAGTGAGGGAAATTATTGATAGCGTTTTCAGCTGGACGAGTGTTTCTCGTGAAAGTTTGGCGAGGGAGGACCATAGATTGGAGCTCAAACGCGTACTTGCTATGAAAATAACGATAAAGCAGGGACAGCTCGCAGCGTCTCTTCTGTGAGAAAAAGATTGCAGGTAAGAGAAAATGAATTCCCCCACTAGGCTACGACATCTTTTTTGAACTCTGTCAAGGCAGGATAAGGCTTTCTAGCAGATCCTTCTCAGATGTGGCAACAGTACTCTATCCTTGGACGTACCTGACTCTTATATTGGTAGCGAATTCATCAGCAGTGAGATATCTACAGGATCGATAGAAGGATCCCACTATTTTCCCAGCAGCCTTGGCAACAGATTTGATGTGCGTGTTCTATTTCAGATCAAGCCCAGGAGTTTGTCAAAACATGGAGCCTCCTCAAGATGAGAGCCATTCATTTTAATTGATGCCAGATAAGGATCAGAACGTTGATGATGTAAAGACAGAAGTTTGGCTTTAGATGCATTAAAAGTAATCAGCCACTTCTTTCCCCATTGTACCACATGCCCAAGATCAGAGAGAACTTGGTCGTTATGGGTATTTGATGTACTGCAATAGATGGTGGTGGCGTCAGCATAAATGTCAACGGATGATGTAAGGATGTGATTTGGAAGATCATTGATGTAGATTAGGAAAAGTGTTGGGCTCAGGATGGACCCCTGAGGGACTCCAACATTGATACTCTGATCTTCTGATTTCTGCCCATTAACCACTACTCTTATGAACCTATCAGAGAGAAATGATTTAATAATTGAGAAAACATTTCCAGCTATACTGTAACTGGATATCTTGTGAAGTAGACTATTACACCATACTCTATCAAAGGCTTTTGATATGTCAAGAGCAACTGCCCTAGAAAGGAAGCCTCCATCAAGAGATTCGTTATTCTATGATATATAACCTGTAAGCACATCTGCTGTAGATCTAGCAGAACGGAAATCATATAGAATATCACTAAGAAGTTTATTTTTGCTGAGGTGGTAGATTACTTTTCTATTTAACACAACTTCCAGCAACTTAATCATGACACACAGGAGACTTATTGGTCTGTACTGAAAGGAAGATGCCCGATCACCTGAATTCTTAAATACAGGATATACTGACGAGGTTTTCCATGGTGTTTGGAAGCAATTCTAAACTTTTCACTAGCATATTGTCTGAAAGTATCTATAGTAATTTGGACCCAAAACAATCTACTACGTGAAGAACAGAAAGACTGTCAAAAAGGATTGCGAGGCACCAAGGATCAGCTTTTGATCGATAAAATGATTTTAAGAAACTGCAAAGGGAGATCTTACAACCTTGTCATGGGCTGGGTAGACTACAAAAGACATTCGACATGGTTCTACTTTCATGGATACTCAAGTGTTTGGAAAATTTCGGAATAACTCCTAACATACGAGCATTTATAATAAATAGCACGAAGAATTGGGAAACCAATTTAATTTCAGGAAATGTTGTATTAGGCAAAGTGATAGTTTTTTCCCTCTGCTTTTTGTCATTAGCTTGATTCCGTTTACATGTCTTTTACGGAATGTTAAATCAGGGTATGAAATCGGAAAAGGACTTCCTAAAATCAACCATCTATTATTTATGGACGACCTATACGTTTTCTGAAAGAATGAGAACCAATTTGATACCTTGATGAACAGGATCAGATTGTTTAGTATTGGCATAAGGATAGAATTTGATATCTCCAAATGTGTTAATTTTGTGATGAAAAGAAGCAAGCTAGTCCACTCAGATGGCCTTAAACTGAAAGAGGGTAAGATTACAAATATGCAAATGTAAAAACAGGTCACTCATTCGATATACTACTGGTATACTTGACTAAAATGTAAATGAATTAAAATGTTTGACACAAAACACGTAAAACGCTTATAATTTATGGAGCCTTTGCTAAAAAAGATGCTGTAGATTAATTGTATCTACCTAGAAAGGAAGATGGTAAAAGCTTAGTGTTGAAGATGTAAATATAAAACATCTAAACATATTTCTGAAAGCCATGGAATTCTTCTACATGAAGTGAGAAGAGTAAAGGTAATAAGACCTGGGATGAAAAAAGTTAGAGAGACCGGAAAATTATTTGGAAAGAAACTATTCTTTAAGAATACTAAATTTAGAGATAACGACAGCTGGAATTGGTCGGTCAGGGGAGATCTTAAAAGATCTACTGAGAGCACATTAATGGCAGCCCAGGAATAAGACATTTGCATTAGGTCCCTCAAACACTACATCGACAAAACTACAGACTCACTGATATGCTGAATGTGTAATGAAAGGGAAGATATATTAGCGCATATTGTATCAGAATGCCTTATGCTAGCTCAACATCAGTATAAAAAATGGAGACACGATAAAATCGCTCAAGTTGTACACTGGGATATATGAAAATTCTACGGATTAGACCACGATGAGAAATGGTATGAGCATAAACGAAAAGTAAGTCAG
>NC_136490.1:147968017-148048017 GCF_053919585.1 Euprymna scolopes
TATATGTTTGTTTATTACATCGAAAATCCATATGTGAACTGTAATCTTTATTCAAACAATAAATTCCTGTTCTGAAAAGTGATGTTTTTTCTGAATGAAATTTGAACAAAAAATATAAATTCAATTTGCTCTATCAAGTATATTCAGCTATTATTTTTTTTGGCTGGGATTTTCTTATATATAGTTCCAAAAATATTCCGTAAGACTGGATACTACGATTAAATAATCTGTGTTCCCATTCACCTCATAATTCTGATATATATATATATATATATATATATATATATATATATATATATATATATATATATATATTAAGTAAAGTGATTTTCAATTTAAAAATTAAAAAAAAATTTTTTAAATTTAAAAATCAAATTTTAATTAAATTAAAAATCAGTTTCATAAGAAGGAACAACAACAAAGTCAATTATCTGTACGATCGTTTCGGAAATCCGTGCTTTTTATTTGTGGTATACATGAAGTTATGTAGAACAATTATATATAGTTTTTTTGGTAAGCACGGTCTCCTCATCAGCAAATTTAGGAGGATTTTTATTGAATTTAAAAGACACCATAAATAAACCTAGCATTAAAAGTAAGGCAGATGAATCTGAAAAAATTGAAATAAAAGGTTTGGATTTAAAATTTATAAGAAAATTAATATAGGTTATAGATAGAAATGAGTAGAAAAAATATATATTTTTGAATTTACATAATAAATTTGATTTAAAAATATATAGAGATAGTTACCTTTTAGTTTTTCTTTTTTTGAAATCAGGAACTGTGTTTAAAGTAGTCATTTAGATGTTTGCTATAGCTTTTTATTTTATTGAATGATGAATTTTAAAAGGGTGACGCTCGTGCAGTAAATTGTTTCCGTTAGCGTAGTTTGATTTAAAGACGCTACAGTTAATATATATAGAGAGAGTATTTATTTTGCAAGTTTTTAAGGGGAGATAATTGTCATGTATTATTGACTTTATTTATTATTTGATTTATGGGTCTAGGGGAGGTAATTGGTCTAACTTAATTTATTTAAAAAAAAATTTAAAATATGAAGATATAAAAAATACAACCAAACTAGTAAATTCAAGGCACGAGCTTCTGACATGTAATCATAAACGTTGGTTTAAATTGAATAAATATAAACCACCTTAAATCATTAAAAATTACTCATTAGTAAAAATAGATTACAATTTTTTTTTTTAAATTTTTAAATTGAAAATCACTTTACTTAATATTGAATTAGCTCTAGGACATTTAACTATCGAGCTTATTATATATCTAAAATACAACGAGCATTTCCTGTATTTTAATTAAACTAGTAATTTCACTGTTACATTAAAATACACTTAGCTCTTTAAGACTATTATTCTAATCTCCTTTAAATTATATATATATATATATATATATATATATATAGGATATATATAAATTATATATATATATATATATATATATATATAGGATTTGAAGTTATTGTTTCCAGAAATTAAGTAACAATTGAAGTTTAACTAGGTTAATACAAGAGTGCTCAATACAGAAGTAGATCATGGTATACTCATTAGTAATAAGTTGCAACGCAAGCATGGACATGTTTCAGTCAGTTAGTTATAAGCAACTAAAGAACTTTTTCAGGCGATACAGCTCATACGAAAGCAAAATTTGCAATGAAAATGTCAGGTCTTCCTTGTCATAGGGATTTAATACTAGGAGCTTCCGTTAAATGTTGTGAGAAATAAGATTTTGATTGCATGTAAATAAGACCAGCAGGTAACCATTCGCCCATGTGTGGCGTATTGTTGTCAAATTTGGGCTTGTGAACCTGGTACTAGTTTCTCGCCGCTAGACAGGGTTTAAAAGAGTGTCGCCAACCTAATAGGTCCTGAATTGTCATCCAAGCTTTTTAAAAGTATTTCAATCGTTGATGGTATCACGTTGACACACCGGTTCTCACCAGATCACCGAAATTAAGCAACATTGAGTCTAGCTAGTACCAGATGGGTGACCATTTGGGAAGGCTAGCCGCTGTATGTACCGCATCGAGTCGTAGAATTTTCCAGGTTAGCACTGGGGGCGCATTAATTCACTGGGAGAGATGCAACCCCAGTCTTAATTAAGACATGCATCTAGGAGAATGTATCTCTGATGTAAATACCTGCGGTCTACTGTATCTACTGTCCTGTAGCAGTCATCTGCACCGACAAAGGTAAGCAGTAATATAAAAAAAGAGTGGTTGGTTCGGCACAAAGCCTACACCACGATAAACAAATCATCTGTGTTGATTTCCGAGAAGCTTACTTGCTGTGGTGGAAGTTCATGCGTCGAAATCGACGGGAGAGTCATATATATATCTATAATATAAAGCTGTGTGTGTGTGTTTGTGTGTGTGTGCCTGGTCACGAATAGGCTCCTATATCGTTGACTATTTTAAAAAAACTGATTACATAAAATGATAGAAGATGTATCGAGACACAGAAATGGGTATGTTTGATCTGGCAGAACTGTGGTTCATTAAAATTGTGGGGTCTGCGTACGCGCCTGGTCCACAAAGTATGGAAATAAAAAATTAAAAAATTAAAAAAAAACGTTTACAAGTATTTCTGATATAGATGTACATAAGAATACTTAGATAAGTATGTTTTAACTTAAATAGGGATGGTATAATAAAATTGTAGGGTCTACGTTCGCGCCTGGCCTCCATAGAATGGAAATAGGCACACACTTTAATAAAGACTTGTATTTTGATGGTGAATGCTCTAACGAACTGCAAGCACTTGTACCCCCACGACGTGAACACCCTCGACAAACCCGACAGGCTGCTAAATCACACCCTTACACTGTAGAGATCCCTAGATGTAAAAAAGATCTTTCTACTCCAGTAGTTTCTTCCCCAGAACCGCTAGACTCTGGAATTCCATTCCAGGCCCCTGTTTTCCCAACTGTACTCACGTGCAGAAGTTCAAGTGCGACGTGAACCGACATCATGCTGCCCAAATCTCTACATAGCACCCCAGTAGTTGTTGCCCCTGCTGGTAGCCCCCTACACCAAAGTGGAAATGTTTGAGGTGAAAATGTAATAATAATAAAAAAGAAAAAAAAAGACTTTTCATATCTATCTGTGTAAGTATACTTTAATAATTATGTTTCTGTTTGAAAAAATATGGCATAATAAAATTATGGGATGTTCGTTCTCAACTGACCTCCATAGAATGGAAATATGTCACAAAGTTTAACAAGGTTTTGTTAATATAGATTCACAGAATATTGTGATAAGTGTTTTAGTGTAAACAGGTATGGTATAACAAATTATGGGGTTTATCTATTTTATTTTTACTTTCATCATATTTTGCTTTGGTTTTGATACCCCCAAATTCGACCCAAATTTACAACCCTTCCTTTTCATAACCTATCATACTTTCATAAACCAGAGTCCATTTTCTGTAGGCTGTTTTTGAACCCAGTTAACGACGGGTACTTTTGCTAGTATATATATATATATATATATGTATATATATATGTGTGTGTGTGTGTATGTGTGTGTGTGTGTGTGTGTGTGCTAGCTGGCAATCTGGCGTTGCCCGGTCGTAAAATACGCATTAATATTATATTGTAATTTATTCAAAATTCGTATTTATTATAAGCAGAAATACCGTAAGTATAAAACTTAAATTCCCTTAAAAAAAGACCGAAACAAAAACCTAAAGACAGTGAGTCAAGCATTATTACCATTACACCAATATGAATTGTCTTTTCTAAATCAACTTATTCTTAACATAAAATGTTTGTCATGTTTCTGGCAGACCATATGCAGTCGTAAAATAGATGAAAACAGAAAAATTCAGTGGCCTCCAACGTGCAAATCAAAATGTTTTTTTCACCCATTAGCAGCGTTCTTTGCGGATAAAAAAAAAACATTAAAACATTCTCCACGTATCTAGATAGCAAACTAAGAAAAAAATCGTTGACTGAGAAGCAGGCTCAAACACATTCTCACTTTTATATATATATATATATATATATATATATATATATATATATGAGAGGTTAATGTACTATTCATTTAGCCTGTCTATAAGGAAAATTTGTAGAATGTAACAAATTTCAACAGTACAACACAAACTGAAGAAAATTAAGGTATATAACAATGTATATATATATATATGTAAAAATATATCTACATTTATCTATATATCTATCTGTCCATTATTCTTTCTCTCTCTCTCTCTCTCTCTCTCTCTCTCTTTATATATATATATATATATATATATATATATATATATATATATATATATTCAGAAATGTATTGTTGAATAGTTCGGAGTGTTTTTGCTGAATGGGCTTCTTTTTTTAATTTTTTAATTTTTCGAATTGTCGTACTTTTATTGAATCTGTGAAAGAAAGTTCCAAAGTCGTCTTCGATCTTCTGTTTTTGCTTTTGGTTGCTTTTTGCAAATATTTTCAACTGAATTTCATCGGTCATCTACAGGCAGTTTTAAAATCCGGATGCTTTTATATACTTCAGTTAAAATTATATTTTAATTTCTTGAACTAGTGAAGCGTCATGAGTAAATAATTGTCTGAGTGAAAACATGTTGCCTAACTACACTATGTATATATATATATATATATATATATATGAGCTATGTTCATGTTCCGCTCATTCTCCTCTAGGATCCTCCAACCACTCCGTCGTATCAGTTAAGATAAAAATGAAATGTAATAAGTCCCCAGACGTACCCCTCCACCGTACTGTATACCTATACTCTATGTCTGACTGGGATAGCTTCCGTACATTCATATCTGATTTACCTATGCCTTCCATGTTTAAAAAGGAAGTGTCTTCTATAGTATCAGATCTGACCGAATGGTTAATTGTAGGCATAGACCAATTCATACCATCTAAAAAATTCCAACAAAAACCAAACAGCCAGCCATGGTTCTACCCAGAATGTGCTGCTGCTATCGCGCACAGAAATCACTTTTTCCATAGCTAACAACGTAATAGATGCACTGAGACTAAAGCTGCTTTCAGGACTGCCAGCCACCACTGTAAAAGAGTAATAAAAAATGCAAGAGAGCTATATGCCCAGTCTGTTAAATCCAAGGTAGCTGATCAGCGGCTTGGTTCCCACCAGTTTTGGCAAATAACAAATAGGATCCTGAACAGAAGTGTGCGTTCTATCCCAACCATTATCAATGGACCAGAGGTCATCTCGTCAGCATCAGACGAGGCCAAACTATTTGCAAAGAACTTTGCAGCTAATTCTACCCTATGCGACGAAGGCCATCAACTCCCCATATTTCCTCCTATAACACAGAACACGCCAGGTAACATACAAATATCCGTGCATGAGGTCGCCAAGCTAATCAAGAACTTTGATTCCAGTAAAGCAACTGGCCCTGGCGGCATCCCAATTATAGTGTTAAAAAAGCTTCAACCAGAACTTGCTCCCATACTTACGAAACTGTTTAAGCGCTGCCTCAAGGTGCTTTCCGACTCCATGGAAGACCTCATCAGTTTGCCCTGTATTTAAGAACTCAGTTGATAAGTTATCTCACTCTCAGTACAGACCAATAAGTATCCTGTGTGTCATGAGTAAGGCCTTCGACAAGGTATGGCATAAGGGTCTACTTCACAAGATTTCCAGCTACGGTATAACTGGAAATGTTTTTGCAATCATTAAATCATTTCTCTCCGATAGGCTCATAAGAGTAGTGGTCGATGGACAAAAATCAGAGCCCTGCAGTATTAATGCTGGAGTCCCTCAGGGGTCAATCCTGGGCCCAACTTTCTTCCTGATCTACATCAATGAAATCCCTTAACACATACTTAAATCATTCGTTGAAATCTATGCTGATGACACGACCATCTACGGCAACACATCAAAGGCTGTAAATGACAAAGGTCTCTCTAATTCTCTCTCCTCTGATCTCGAGCGCGTTTTCAGGTGGGGAAGACGTGGCTGGTTACCTTTAATGCATCATAAACCAAACTCCTATCCTTACATCATCAACGCTCTGATTCCCATCTGTGTGATGGATGGCTCTCGTCTTGGACAGGCCCCGTGTTTTGACAAGCTTCTTGGTTTGACCTTTACTCCTAATCTGAAATGGAACCCGTACATCAAGTCTGTTGCCAAGGTTGCTGGAAAGATGGTGGGATCCTTCTACCGCTCCAGAAGATATCTCACTACTGATGCAATTCTCTGTCTATATAAAAGCCAAGTACGTCCAAGGATGGAATACTACTGCCATAGCTGGGCAGGAGCTTCTAAAAACAGCCTATCCTGCCTTGACAGAGTACAAAATAGACTTCGTGGCTTAGTGGGGGATGCCCTTTTCTCTACCCGGCAAGATCTCTCCCACAGAAGAGACGTTGCGATCCTATCCTTGTTTTATCGTTATTTCCATGGCAGGTGCTCGTCTGAACTCCAATCTTTGGTCCCCTCCCCGTCAATCTTTCACGAAAATCACCCGTCTAGCTGAATCCACTGTGACAAATTTCCCCCACTCTTTATCTGTGCCTAAATCAAAACGTGGGTTCCATGAACAAAGCTTCTTTCTTAGAACTGCACGCCTTTGGAACTCTGTTCCGTCTGCCTGCTTCCCACCTGACTACAACTTGGATGTGTTCAAGCCCAACGTTAACAAATTCCTAATGAACCGCCCCCTTAAGTAAACACTTCATCAAATCTCCACACTAACGTAATGTACTTGCAATAACCCTTATCCCTGAGTGGCTTCCGGGCCTTGATAAGTGGTGATCACTGTGTAAAAAAAAATGTGTGTGCGTGTTCGTGTGCGTGTGTGTTCAATATTCGTCGGATTATTAAATGAAAGAGGTAAAAAGACAAAAATATATACTGGTAAAAAATGTCAAAATATACAAAAGAACAGCGCACGTGAAGTCAATTAGAAACCACAAGAACGCCTTATACTGTTCCATTAAGGACCTTAATAATTTTAGTCTACAACGCCAGAATTAGTTTCACCCGATAAAATTGCATTAAGTATTTTAAACCTGTGTTATTGGTTCTATTGCGGATCTTCTCGGAGTGGGGAAAATAAATACTATCACTTTAAAATAATATTTACAATATTTTGGCTCTCCTCTCGGTTTCGAATGGGACTACCCTCTTTATTTATTTTATGTCCTACTTTCCTTTCTCACCCCCTTAAAGTATGTTTTTGCACACAAACACACATATACAGACGCCCCCTCTCTCTCTCTCTCTCTCTCTCTCACACACACACACACACACATATATATATATATATATATATATATATATATATATATATATATATATATTTAAATAAGGGAGTAGCCACCAACAATGTGTATTTTTTAACATTATTTTATTATTCCGTGTCTTGATTTTTCATTGGGAATTATGTTTGGATCATTGTAATAATGTTTTTAAATCATTGAAATCGTTTTTACGCGCGTTTCAGACGTTCATGCGTCCTCGTCAGAAATTAGTTTCAAATGTGTTGGAGATATAAAAATAGCGATTTTCGTAGTTAATTTGAAGTTTTTCCAAGGGGTGGAGGCTTGTAAGTGTTTATTATTCATTGGCATGCTCAATTTTTATTACTCTTTTATTGCTCTTTTATTGGGCTTGTCGAGGGAGACCGCTGACCTGGCTATCTCTCTCTGCTAATGTTTTTTTTTTCCTTTAGGGTAGGTTGGGTTTGTGTGTGTGTGTGTGTGTGTGTTTGTGTGTGTGTCATGAGCACACACACACACACACACACACACACACACACACACACACACACACAACCTACCCTAAAGGAAAAGAAAATTCGATGTTTTATTTTTTAGATATTTAAAAAAATTCACTCGATAAAGGAGAAATAAGATATATTAATCAAAAACTCATGTATTTCATTAAGAGAATACAAAAATCGGTAGAGTGTTTTTTTTTAAAACGGCAAAACTAGATGTGTTAATTTTTCAGCAAAGGTGGCCCCAAAATACTAATTTTGGTTTACAGCACGCAATAGAAAGAGACATCAATTGTGGCACTTCGAAGCCACCGGAAGATAAACTCTGGAAAATCAGACATTTATCTCCTTTTATTTGAACAGTGAAAAACATCTGAGTTCGCGTGTTTTAAAAAGTATTTTATTTGAAAAGGACATAAAATATGAGTAAAATATGACTAAGTTCTTAATAATGAACAATGAAAGTACTCATTGAATAGTATTTTTATATGTCAGTGATTTTTGGAATGTATATATATGTTTTATACTCGAAGTAAGTAAAATTTCGTTGATTTTCTTTAAATCTTTTTTTTAAAGAAAACCGATTAAAAAAAATTGCAAAATTTGCTATTAAACTTGTTATTTTTTTAATTTGGTCTTTGCTCCTTTAATTGAAAAAAAAAATAGGGTTTGAATTAAAATTTTTCAAGTAGTATTTTTATTACATTTTCACCCCAAACAAGCCACATTGGCACTTTGATGTAGGGGGCTACTATCAGGGAGAGCAACTACTAGGGCACTATGTTGGGATTTGGGCAGCAAGATGTCGGTTCACGTTACACTTGAACTTCTGCATGTCAGTACAGTTGGGGAAGCAGGGACCTGGAATGGAATTCCAGAGTCCAGCGGTTCTGGGGAAGAAACTACTGGGGTAGAAAGATCTTTTACATCTAGGGATCTCTACTGTGTGGGGGTGGGATATTTAGCTGCCTGTCGGGTTTGTCGAGGGTATCTACGTCGTGGAGGCACAAGTGTCTGCAGTTCGTCAGAGCATTCTCCATTAAAATACTTGTAGAACAGGCAGAGGGATGCAACGTTTCGTCGATGGGACAGAGCTGAAGCTTAGATGACAGTTCAGGGCCTATCAGATTGACGACCTTCTTTTGAACCTTGCCTAGGAGCGAGAGACTAGCAGCTGATGCACCAGGCCAAATATGACAACAATACTCCATACATGGGCGAATGGCGGCCTTATAGAGGTACAGGATACTTTCAGATGTCAGTAGTTTTATAGCACGGTAGAGAGGGCCTACCTTCTTCGCAGCGGCACTGGAAATGTTTTCAATATAATTGTTCCAACTCATGTTTCCTGTGAACGTTAGCCCATGCAGTTTGAAAGATGTACTCTCAGATAGGGAGTCACTGGCCATTGCTATTGGTGGCAGAGAAGGTTTCTTGTAATTATTGAAGGAAACCAGTTTAGTCTTGGCAGCATTGAATGTGACCATCCATTTTTGTCCCCATTCTCACTACAGATTGGAGGTCATCCTCTAGTGTTTTTGCCATTTCTTTAGTTATGTGTTCATTTGTTTTCCTGTCATGCCTGTTATAGAGTGTGGTGTCATCAGCATATATACCGATCTCAGAGGCAGTTTTGTTGGGGAGGTCATTAATAAATATTAGGAACAATAGAGGTCCAAGGATAGAACCATGAGGCACTCCCGCATTTATATTACACTGTTTGGATGTACAACTTTCGAGGACAACCTGGATTTTTCTCTTATCTAAGAAGGATTTAACTATGTTAAGTATTCTACCAGTGATAGTTATAAGGTTCGAAAGATAGTAAGTTGAATTATTCAAGTTCTTATCACGCATTTTTAATGGCAGCTTCTGATACACTTAGCCTAACACTTAAAGTGCATTTAAAAAGTTTTATTACCACACAAGACGAAAAGCTCGACATATAAAATCAATAGTAGATTCATTGATATGACAGATGTGCGTTCATAAATTGTTTCTCTTTGAAGCACATTTGAACCATGATATTTTACTCTTTCAACTTACGCTTAAATTCAAGCCATTGTCACCGAACAATTAGTAAGACTAGAGATATAAAATCAACAGTCGGTTCTTTGATACAACAAGGGTGCGTTTGAAATGTTTCGGTTAATAGTATAATCGAAGCGTGATAATTGACTTTAGAACTTTTAACTTTAATTCAAACTATTATATATAAAATAGTTTCATGAAATCAACAATAGGTGATTTACAGTGCAATGTTGACTACGATGTATTATTAACTGTGAGTGGTATGTGAGCTTACTCCTAGTGCACCGTAATGGGACCCTAAAAGGCAATCAATCGATTTGGTTGAAAAATGGGGGATTTTACCAATTTCTATGACGATAAAAATAGTGGCGTGTGAAATATTCGTTGATCATCATTCAATCCCGAGCACCGTCGGATTACTATGCTAATATATATATATATATATATATATATATATATATATATATATATATATATATATATATATATATATATATATATGAGTATATTGCCAAAGCTACAATAGTTTCAGGGCTATAATTTCCAAATTGCAAAATTGAAAAGGAGAGAGAAATTCGAAACATATATCACACCGTCTACAATATAAAAATATATAAAAAACAAAAAATAATAAAATAATAAACTATAAATCAAACTTAAAAATAGTCAGTGTTGGTAACTCCACTTTTGTATTATACAGGGTGGCCGAAAAGTCCAAGGACACTATACATGTATTTTTAATAAAACACAGTATTTTTTAATGAAACACAGAAAACATATAATAACATTTTCGGCCAGCTGGAAATATATATATATATATATATATATATATATATATATATATATATATATATATATATATATATAAAAGTGAACGTGTCTGTCTGTCTGTCTGTCTGTCTGTGTGTGTCTGTCTGTGTACATTTCCCTACGCAATAACTCTGTCAATTTTTAGTCTATAGACTCGAAATTTGAAATACCGGGTACTGAGATTTGGGAAAATCGATGTGACGGGTGTCAGTCAGAAATTTGGCTGTTAAGGGGTCAAATTTCAACGATTTGACCTTTAAGAACTCTACCGAACTCCTCCGACAATTTTGGGTCTACACCCTTGAAATTTTAGATATAGGTTCCGTGGACATGGATCTAACGTAATAACTTGATTTGAGGCCAAAACAATAAATTTTCAGGGGTCATAATAGGGTTCAAAATTTAAAAAATTACCCCCTTTTATTTTTGCTCAGCATACACCTCTAAACACCCGGGCAACGCCGGGCACCCATGCTAGTATATATATATATATATATATATATATATATATATATATATATATATACTTTAAATATCGGCATAAACCAGACTGACTAGCTAGCATTCCCTCCTTTTACGCTATGAACTCAAAGCTAAGTCAAAGTCCGCGGACCCAAAGCTAAGAAACTTTTCTATCCGTAACTTTTAAAGTCTACTAATCTAAAAACACTAACATCTGTGTATTGCAAACTTTTGTTTTATTTTTTTTTCAATAGAAAACAGGATCCTGAACAGAAGCGTGCGTTCTATCCCAACCATCATCAGTGGACCTGAGGTCATCTCGTCAGCATCAGACAAGGTCAGACTATTTGCCAAGAACATTGCAGCTAATTCTACCCTCTGCGACGAAGGCCATCAACTCCCCGTATTTCCTCCTATAACAGCAACGTACAAATATCTGTGCATGAGGCCGCCAAGCTTTATAGTGCTGGAAAAGCTCCAACCAGAATTTGCCCCCATACTTACAAAACTGCTTAAGCGTTGCCTTAAGGAGAATTTAAGAATTCAGGTGAAAAGTCATCCCCTCTCAGTACAGACCAATAAATCTCCTTTCGATAAGGTATGGCATAAAGGTCTACTTCACAAGATTTCCAGCTCCGGTATAACTGGAAATGTTTTCTCAATCATTAAATCAGTTCTCTCCGATAGGTTCATAAGAGTAGTGGTTGATGGACAGAAATTAGAGGCCCACAGTATTAATGTTGGAGTCCCTCAGGGGTCCATCCTGGGCCCAACTCTCTTCCTTATCTACATCGATGATCTCCCTAAACACATACTTAAATCATTCGTTGACATCTATGCTGATAACACGGCCGTTTATGGCAACGCATCAAAGGCCGTAGATGACAAAGTTCTCTCTAATTCTCTCTTCTCTGATCTTGAGAGCGTGGTACAGTGGGGGAAGAGGTGGCTGGTCACTTTTAATGCATCCAAAACCAAGTTTCTGTTTTTACATCATCAACGCTCTGATCCTTATGTGGCATCAATTGAAACGGATGGCTCTCGTCTTGGGGAGGCTCAATGCTTTGACAAGTGTTTGGGTTTGACCTTTACTCCTGATCTGAAATGGAACACGTACATCAGGTCTGTTGCCAAGGACGCTGGGAAAATGGTGGGATCCTTCTACCGCCCCAGAAGATATCTCATGACCGATGCAATCTCTATCTGTATAAAAGCCAAGTACGTCCAACGATGGAGTACTGCTGCCACATCTGGGCAGGCAGGAGCCTATCCTGCCTTGACAGAGTACAAAATAGACTTCGTAGCTTAGTGGGGGATGCCCTTTTCATTTCTCTGTAGCCTCTCTCCCACAGAAGAGACGTTGCAAGCCTGTCTTTGTTTTATCTTTATTTCCATGGCAAGTACTCGTCTGAGCTCCAATCTCTCGTCCACCCCTCGCCAATCTTTCACGGGAAACACCCGTCTGACTGAAACTACTGTCAATAATTTTCCCCACTCTTTATCTGTGCCTAAATCCAAACGTAGATTTAATGAGCAGAGCTTCTTTCTTAAAAGTGCACGACTGTGGAACTCTCTTCCGTTTGTCTGTTTCCCACCTGACAACAATTTGGATGTCTTCAAGTCCAACATAAACAAACTCCTGACAAACCGCCCCCTTAAGTAAGACACTCTATCAAATCTCCAATACTAACGATTACTACAATACTATCTCATTTGTTAATGTACACGCAATAACCCTTATCCCTGAGTGGCCTCCGGGCCTTGATAAGTGGTGACCTCCATGTAATATATATATATATATATATATATATATATATATATATATATATATATATGTATATGTATATGTGTGTGTGCATGTGTGTGTGTGTGTTTGTACTTGAAGATTAATGATGTCATAGAGATTGAATGGTAGCTTAACATCATCGATTTGGTTGAGGAAAATACTTTCTTTTAAAAACGTTATTACTAATCAATTGTCAAAATAAAATTCTGTGTTCAATAATAATAATGATAATCTATACACCTAGAAGTGTAGTTTTTTTTTTCTCTTGATCGCAATGTGACACGCCTACGAACTGTTTAAAAATTAAGAATAATTAAGATGAATGCATAAAATTTATAACGTGTTTTTAAAAATTTGACCCATTTTTCATCCCTTAAAAGCTATTTGAACCGGCTGAATACACATCATATATATATATATATATATATATATATATATATATATATATATATATATATGCATATATATATGCGTATATATAAGCATATATATATATATATATATATATATATATATATATATATATATATATATATATGAGAAAGAAAATTAAAACTGCAAGTTGAACTTTACAATACAAATTTAATGTTCGACTAAATGCTCCAAAAGACAATTTAAAATGTAAATTGTTTTTTGGACTATTCAGTCGAACAATTAATTTTGATTGTAGACTTCAACTTACAGTTTTAATTTTCTTTCTCTTATAATAAGCTCTACTCTCTATTTTGCATCGATCTTTTTTATTCGGTTGGGATTAAATAATCTATATATATATATAAATACTGGTATTTATATTTGATTGAAGTTTACCATTGCGTATATCAGGTTGACACTGCATCCTTTTGATTTCATTATATATATATATATATATATATATATATATATATGACTTCTGCATGTACAAAAAGTCTTTACTAAACACTTTCCTGAATTGAAATTTAATATATAAGCTATTTGGACTTTTAGCACACTTTCTATTTATTTTTTCTGCAAAAATAATCGCTTAAATCGTCAAAATTAAAAAAAAATCTTTGAGCTTGCCAAAAATAAATCGACTAACCTCTGATCATGCGTACGTATACATTTGTAGCTTTAAGTTGCTTAATTTATTGCCTGCTTTGTCCACCTGGCGACAGCTTAGACCATAACGACGAAGGTTAAAGTGCTAAATAATGATTGAGTCTAGAACACTGACTGTTTTGGTTTCGATTACAGCTGATTGAACCGAATAATTTTTTTTTTTTACTTTTGGAATTATTACTTATTATATTTGATACAATATAATAATCAGTAGAGAATTGGCTCTATAATAATAAATACGAAATTTTCATGAATTAAAACATTATATTTAAGCGTATTTTTCGACCGGTTAACGCCTGCTATTAATAATAATAATTTCAAAAAACATCTAGGTGATATTGGAATCAAGGGAAAGATGGAGACTATACAGCAATCGATAATGGTGAAAATAATTTTAATATGGAAGAAACCGCAACAAATTTTATTAAGTACTCCCTTTTCCCCACAGACCATAAACATCAACTCGGCTGGTACTACACAAAATAGGCGTTAAGGGGCAAGGTGGTTGAAAAGACCAAGAAAGAAAAGCACTAACCGGATCTCCACACGAAGAGTTATTCATCTTATTCATTATATTCAGCATTATTCATTTCTCTCTCTACTTAATTACACCTTATCCTCGAGTAGCTTTTATTCTTGATGAGTAATGATTCGATAGTAAATCTCTGGTGATCCTCTTCTGTACAAGTACTTTGATATGAAATAGTAAAAGCCTAGAATAATTAGCAGTCGATAAACTGTACATAAAAAGAAAAAGAAAATATAATCTAATAACTGATAACAAATGAAGTATATTTAAATAATATACCGACCTGTGTCATTTTAACGCGTGAAAACTATTTGTGAGAAGTTTGCACAGAATTTGCTATCGTTAAATTGACTTGTAGACACAAAAATAATATCGCCCGATTTTGGGGGGATTGACGCTTGCCTTCAGTTAATCTTAAGCTGAACAGATAATAAAAAGTACATTTTTCTTACAATAAATTCTACGCACAAATCCAAGCTCTCTCCCCATTTCCATAAATCCTCGTAAAACCACAACTGATCCCCTAAGTAAAGGCATTACCTTGAAAAGGTCGACAAAGGATTTAATTCTTCTGCGTTTGGTATAAATTATTAGTTGTTTATTTTCTTTTTTGCTTACGTTTTCTTTTTGGAATATTGATTAGTTAGTTTAACGAAATAAAATTCTAAAATAACAAATCTTGCAGTTTTCACGTTACAAAATCATACTGGTTGCTTAAATATTTCATTTTCTACTACGTTTGATTTTGATTACTTATTGTTTTTACTTTTTGTTTGCGGGTTCTCAATTGTTAACTATTCTGTAGTTTGCATCATTAAATTTATAGAGGCAATAACAAAAACTGAAAATTAGTTTATTCGACACTTCATGAAATACGAAGACTATATACAGATGTAGTATCAGTTACATGTATACATTAAAATATTAATACATACTATCGAATTGGATGCTTCATACCAATCGTTACATTTATCAGTCTGAGGGTCGTGCCACAAGAGGAGTGATATACATGGAATGGCGAATTCCAAAGCTAAATTGAGGCTCTTTCTTCTTGTGAATCCAAACGCGTTCTGGACTATGTGTGCCGGGTCCCGGTATCTTCTCGATTTTGTGAGACTTATTTCGAACCCGGAAGGTGTAACCAGGTTGTTTTGTGAGGTAGATATCCGGCGATGTGACGTTGTAAACGGCGGGACCCGGATTATTGGATTGTGGCATGAAACTACTTTTGGGCATAATAGTATAAGCCGGGGCTCTTATCTTGTTGCTCTGTTTGGGTTCGCACATCATCGAGGGTAGGTCGTATTTCGGTGCTGGTGTCATATCGCCCGGTCGAGGTCTCAGAGGTAAAGAAATACTTACTTTGGGCGCGTTCTTATAAACATGGGATTTGCTTTTTTCCAGATTGTAGACTATCGGTGAGGGTGTCTTATCGGGATCTTTCTTTTTCATTCGGCTCTTTATCGAATATTTAGGAGATATCTCTATTCCATTCCGGTAAACGGGCGTGTGTGTTAATTTCGGACCAGGGCTAATACTAACGAACAAGTCCTTATGGCGATTTCCGAAGGTGTAACTAGGTGCTTTTGCGTATACGCTATATATATCATGCTTCTTACTTCCTGTTAGTGTTGGAAGTTTATATTTCGGACCGGGACTTGTATACGCTGCAGAAATATGGACGTTGGGCGCGCTCATTTCTTTCTAACTCTCTAAAAAACATGAGCGTTTTTTAACAATAGAGATCTTTCTTAGTTTCCAGAGATATTTATGACTGTTTTTTGACCAATAGGTTTTGCTTTCTACAAATCGATCATGCTGTCTTTATGACGACATATAAAAAAACTTAATACGTAACAACAAAAAACGTGATATCGAAATATTATAAACAAGATGTCTTTCATCTAAAGTCGCAACGATAAAAACCATCTGGTCATTCTAGCTGGAGGCCAGATGGAATGGAGTAGCTGCCGGAAGTTCCGATTCAGCGTCTGGTATATATAGATGGTCACCCATCTGGAACTGGCTAGGCTCAACATTGCTTAACTGCGGTGATCTAACAAGAATCGGTCTGTCAAGCTGATTATTTTTTTATAAAGGCATCACCAGTTATCAAGGTCCAGAGGCTACTCGAGGATCAGGGTTAATTAGTGTACAGTAGTCAATGGAATAATATCGTAGTAATTTTTAGTAGTGGGAATTTGATGAATTGGATTACTTAAGAGTATAACGCATCAAGAATTTGTTTACGTTGGACTTGAAGATTACCATATTGTAATCAGCTGGAAAGCAAGCAAACGGAAGAGAGTTCTACAGGGGTGCAGTTCTAAGAAAGGACCTTGTTCATGGAATCTATGTTTAGGTTTAGTCAAAGATAAAAAGTGGGGAAATTATTGATAGTGGTTTCAGGTAGACAAGTGTTTTTCGTGAGCGGTTTGGCGATAGAGGTCATAGATTTACTTTCTAAGAGTCTACAACAATTATACCGTATATTGATTATAATCTAGACAAAGAGAACGAATATTAGTAATACCCAAACTACTTCAACTAGTCTAATAAATTAGCCGTAATATTAATATTATGAGATAGCCATGATATTAATATCATAGGATAGTCATATAATTAAACTATACGATAGTCATAATATTTAGATATGAGCCGCTTTCAATAAGTTAACAGACTTTTTTTTTCGTACAAGCATTTAGAATTGTCGTAGACTCTTGGAAATTGAGTATGCCATTGCTAGATATCTTATGATGCGACTGACTAATCTTTATTATTTCAGGTTCAAATTAACAGTTACAGCAGGAATTGGAATACACCCTACTAAAGCCTGGTTGTCACAGTTGGTGAATATCAAAAACGCAGCCTGGATAAGAGGACACTTTAGAAGAACGATATGCAATACGATTCTGTTTTAAACTTGAAAAATTGCCACAGAAACATATGGAATGCTTTATACTGTTTTTGGACCATCTTGTGTGAATGAAGCATCAGTTTTTGAGTGGCATAAGAGATTCAAAGAAGGTAGGAAGTCTTTAAGGCATGGCGAGGTGTGGGAGGAGTAAGGAAGTTAGAACATCAGAGTTAATTGGTTAAATAAAGAATTTCATGAATAACTGCTGTCATGTGTCTATAGAGACAATAAGTGCATAGTTTGATGTCAGTGTGGGAACTATTCACACAATTATTCGCGAGGAACTGAAGATGTGAAAGATTTGCGTGAAGAACATCACAGACTATTTGACCAAAATGGGTATTAACAGTTCCTCACCCTCCCTATAGTCCAGACTTTGCTCCCTGTGACTTTTGGTTATTTCCTAAGCGCAAGCAAAACTTATGAAGCAGTTGTTATGAGACAATTGAGAATATTAAAGAGGCGGTGACGAGGGTCACTGACGCTCACACAAGATGATTTCCATGCAGCCTTCAGAAGTTTTTGGAACTGCACTACAAGTACATTGTAGCCGATGGAGATTATTTCGAAGGGGAGGGGCTAGAGTTTCATATGTCAATAAAAGTGCACATACAAAAAAAAGTCTAGGAACTTATTTAAGGCACCTCCTAATACGTTGATAGCAATGATATTGATTATTTTATTTATATTTAATCAATGTAGTTAGACACAAAGTATGGTGTGGGTTTGCTGAAAGTATTTCTGTAAAATGGACTCGATTCGAAGTTGACCTATTCAGGTGTCAAGTCCGTATCATTAAGCAAGTTGTAACTGCCACTCTAAATATTAAGAAGTCTTCATAAAATTAAGAGGTGTGTAATAAACCTGAGCATAAATTCAACGAAAAACAGTTTTGACTACAATATTATTATAATACTATCTGTAAATATTCAGTATTGCATGATAGATTTTTAGTTTCAGTTTTGTTTTCGCTTTATTTCTTAGTTTTTGTTTTATAAACCGAACTATGTTTTTCATATGATTTTGACAGTTAAATTTAATTATTACGAAATTGTTTGTTCATTAAGTTATTTCATCGCTTTGCATGTTTATTTGTTTAGTAACTCCTTCGGGGAGCAGCAACTAGAGCTGCTGTCTCAGGAAACTATGCTTCTAGGCATTATATCTTTCTTTCGGTACTCGAAGGGTATATTTTTGACACACACTATTTGCGGGAGAGCTAGTTTATTACATGACCTGTGTGTCACTCTCATTCGTGACAGGTTATTTTGCAAGCGGACCAGCAAGCCATTTTTAGAGGATTGGATTCCCAATATCCACTAACCTTTCATCTAGTAAACAAAACTGTAAATATTATCAACAAGTTTATTTATCGGAACAAACCAGGTAATGCTCTCATTTTCATGATTTATTCGTGTGTTCTTTTTCTTGTCTGTGGGAGTTCGGTCTCCTCAATTGAATCGGCTCGTGAAGGCTCGAAAATTTGCAAAATAAGCACTTACCTTGAAGTTGTAACTTTCAGGATCTGCGCTTGCAAAAACCTTTGTAAGTTTAGCCTCGATCCTTCAGATCTGTTGACTGGCTCTTTTCTAGTTCCCTTCAACGTAGGCAAGGTGAAGGTTGTTGATATCGATTCCTTTTGCAGGAAGTTGAAATGTTCTATTGCATGCCTGGTAGGGTTATTGGAGCATCATTGAGTAGTGTTACCTAACTAGGGAGAAATACAAATCTATGTTCCCTTTTTGAGGAAGGAAAACAATCTTTCTAGACTGAGAAAGGAAAAGAGTTTAAAACTTGAAGAATCATGATCTAATTATCGCAACAAAGTTGAAAGCACAATAAAGTAAAAATATTGTTGCAAAAGGAAAAATAAATATAAGATCTCATTTTAGGGAATAACTGCAAAGGCATTGAGGCTCTTAATGTCTTTCTGCATCTGAATAAGCGGGGAAAACATACCCTAATAATTGGATATAATCCCATACAATTAGACACGTTTCGTATCGATGAAATCTTTACAAGAACTGTATTTCGTCTACTTTGAGTGTGGCACGAAAGCAAGTCTCTAACAAAATCTCATGGGCGAGATTTTGTTAAAAAAGCACGTCTAAAAATGAACAACCATCATGCAATTGTAAGTGTTCTAATTCGAATTCACAAAATGCTTATATTTCGAAAATTCTACCCCACTACTACTGACGAGTGCTACTCCCTCAGACACTTAAAGTTATTTTTTTTAAATTGACGTGAACACCAGAATATTTCAATTAAAAGTCAAATATGAACAGGTAAAATTATAGATCAATAAAAGGCCAATCAAATGAGGTATAGGTTGCTTAAACAGTTACATTAAATTTGTATATATATATATATATATATATATATATATATATATATATATATATCACCGATTTAGTGCTATCAGCAGCACCAAAAAGTGTGGATAGTTGTACACTGGCTTTCACCACTATAATCAAGGCCTATGTGTGGGTTCTCTGACAACTTTGATGGGGTCTAGGTTTTACATGGTCCTGCATCAACAAAGTCCATGGGCGTAAGGTTGAAGGTGACGGGGATAGGTGAAGGGTATCACTGGAAGTCCTTAGCCGAATGTCTTCACTGTGGCGGCGAATGGGTGATGGCCGTTCTGTGCAAATATGTGTGCAATTGCGCAGCTCGTGTCCTCCATTGGTGGCAAAGTAGCCCTATTTAGGGATAGCACTGCTTTCCCCATGTATGGGGAAGGGGCGATAAAAGGAGCCCTAAAAATTGCTCGTACACATTCACCTTGACAGTGAACTGCAGCTGTCTGGGTATCCAGTGTGCAGTCGAAATAATTATAAATTAAGTAAGAAATTTAATATTGGATCGTGGAATATTCGCACCCTCCAGGACAATCCTAAAGCATCAGAACGTAAAACAGCGTTGATATCTCGTGAACTTCAGAAATATAAGATCGATATTGCGGCACTCAGTGAAACACGCCTTGCTGGTGTCTCTCAATTTAAGGAGGAAAAGGGTGGCTATGTCTTTTTCTCCAAGGGTAGAGGGCCTGATGAGTCTCGCCTCTCTGGTGTGGGATTTGCCGTAAAATCAGAACTAGCCAAATCACTGAAATCTCTTCCCAAAGGTCTATCGGACCGCATTATGACTTTGACCCTTGAGTTGGAACTTGAAACTCGGGTTACACTTGTAAGCTGCTATGCACCAACAATGAGCAGACCGGATGAGGAGAGAGATGAATTCTACCAACAACTACGAGAAGTAATCGGTGGTATTCGCCATAAGGACAAACTCATTTTGATGGGCGACTTTAATGCTCGGGTCGGTTCTGACTTCCCATCATGGAAAGGGGTTCTGGGGCATCATGGCGTTGGTAGAATGAATGAAAATGATCTTCATTTACTCTCCCTCTGCAGAGAATTCAATATGACCATCACTAACACAGTTTTTCAACAAAAAAATTGTCGCAAAACCACATGGATGCACCCTCGTTCAAACAGCTGGCATATGATTGACTATGTTATCACTAAGAAACGTGATTTTCGTGACTTCAAAATAACGCGCTCCTTCCATACAAGCTGTTACCTATCAGATCATGCCCTGCTACGTAGCAAGGTGTCTCTGAGTCTTTGGCGCAGACAGGTAAAGAAGTCATCTATTCCAAAACGTATTAACGTATTGTCGCTTCAGATTACTGAAACTCGAACAATACTTTCTGACAAGTTGGATGAAAATTTAGAAGGTGTAGAAATAACTGACAACATAGAAGCGTCCTTGGAAGCGCTACGAAATGGACGTGCTGGGCTTACCCATACGGAAGCACCAGGATTGGTTTGATGACCAGGATATAGAAGCCCAGGATCAAATTCAGAAAATGCATCAAGCTCACAAAGCATGGATTGACGACCAAAACTCTACTGAAAAAAGATTGGCATACAAAACCTGCAAAGGGAAAGTGCAGAGGACACAAGGACAGATGAAAGAGAAATGGTGGACCGCACACGCAGAAGCTGTTCAGTCAGTATTCAACAGAAAGGACACAAAAGCCTTTTATGAAGGTATAAGGAAGGTTTTCGGTCCTCAAGAATCAGAAGTTTCGCCAATTTTAGCAGAAGATGGGACATTACTGACAGACAAGGACGGTATCTTGAGACGCTGGAAGGAAGATTTTGAAACAGTGTTAAATTCTTCTTCGGTAACAGACGATGAGATTATAAACTCAATTGAGCAGGTTCCCGAGAGATCAGAACTATCCGTGTTACCAACTGTCCCAGAAGCCCTTGCAGCAGTTAAACAGATATCACAGGAAATGACGGTATACCACCAGAAGTCTACAGATATGGTGGCCATAAACTGGCCAGAAAGCTACACGCACTTTTCCTGTCCATTTGGACATCTGGAAAAGTCCCACAGGACTTTAAAGATGCATCAATTTACCATCTTTATAAAAATAAAGGCTTGAGGAATTCCTGTGACAATCATCGTGGCATATCTCTACTCTCAATTGCTGGAAAAATCATGGCCAGACTAATAATCAACAGATTAATCAGACATCTTGTAGATGAGATATATCCCGAATCGCAGTGTGGTTTCCGCTCTCTTCGGGGTACAATAGATATGATCTTTTCTCTGCGACAGGTCTCTGAGAAAGTTCGAGAAAAGAACCAAGAGCTATACATAGTGTTCATTGATCTTACTAAAGCCTTTGACACTGTCAACCGAACTGCCCTATGGAAAATCCTTAAGAAAATTGGTATGCCTGACAATATGCTCAAAGTTATAACATCCTCCCATGATGGCATGAAGGCTTCAGTGATGTCCAATGGGGACTCTTCTGAGCCTTTCAATGTGACCAATGGAACAAAACAAGGTTGTGTAATGGCTCCAGTACTATTCGCCCTTTACTTCTCTGTTATGCTGAAATATGCATTTGCAGATGTTGACACTGGCGTTCATTTCCAATTCCGTACAGATGGTGGGATTTTTAATCAACAACGCTTCAAAGCGAAAACACTTCTCCAAAGAACCATTATAAGAGGTTTGCTGTTTGCAGATGATGCTGCCCTTGTCGCGACTTCTCGAGAGGAGGCTCAACATCTTATAAATCGGTTTTCTACTGCATGTAAAGCCTTTGGCTTGACATTCAGTATAAAGAAAACGGAAGTCATCTACCAGCCACCACCTACACCAAAACAAGTACAGGGTATTAAACAGAAACAAACCCTGCACAATTTTCCTCAGATGTCGATTCAGGTAGATGGGAAAAACCTGAAGTATGTTAACAAGTTTACATACTTGGGAAGTGTGGTTGATTCAAGTGCATCTCTTGACCATGAAGTTATCAACCGTATCTCCCGAGCAAGCAGCGCCTTTGGCTAGCTGCACACAAGATTTTGAAATGTTCGGGGTTTAAGCCTGAAGACAAAAATTCATGTATATAAGTCTGTATGCCTCGGAGACGTGGACCCCGTACAGAAAACAAATTTCGCAACTTGACGTCTTCCATAAGAGATGTCTACGTGCCATTTGCGGTTTTACTTTGAAAGACAAAATATCAAATGCGAAATTATTCACACTTTGTAAAATCAGCAACATCGAAAGCTTCTTAATCCAGTCGCAGCTTCGATGGGCGGGTCATGTGATGCGAATGGATGATGATAGGATACCGAAGCAACTCCTGTATGGCCAATTAGACAGAGACCGTCGAAACGTGGGACGACCATGGTTGCGTTACAAAGACAAAATAAAGTCTAATTTACAGGTTCTAAATATTGAATATAACAACATTGATCTAACTGCAAAAGACAGAAGGAAGTGGATAGAAATGTGTGACAGAAAAATCAAGGAGTTCTCGGCGTTTTGCATCGAAAAACTAAAAGAAGCGAGAGTCAAGTCAAAAAATAATACTGAGCAGTGTGGAGCTAAATTCTCGCATTTATATGTCTGTCACCACTGCGGTCGCCATTGCAAGTCTTTAGCAGGACTAAAGTGCCACATACGTCTAAGTGAATGTCGACACGCTGAGTTCTAGACCTTCAGGTCAATTGTTGGAGTCTCATACGTTGAAAATCGACGGAGAGTCCATCATACATATATATATATATATATATATATATATATATATATATATATTATTTCACTGAAGATTCCGAAGCTATTTAAAAAAATCTTTTTTATTACATTTTCAAACCAAACAAGGCACATTGCCACCTTAGTGTAGGGGGCTACTATCAGGGAGAGCAACTACTGGGGCACTATGTTGGGATTTGGGCAGCAAGATGTCGGTTCACGTTACGCTTGAACTTCTGCATGTCAGTACAGTTGGGGAAGCAGGGACCTGGAATGGAATTTCAGAGTCTAGCGGTTCTGGGGAAGAAACTACTGGAGTAGAAAGATCTTTTACATCTAGGGATCTCTACTGCGTGGGGATGGGATTTAGCTGGCTGTCGGGTTTGTCGAGGGTGTCTACGTCGTGGGGGCACAAGGGCTTGCAGTTCGTCAGAGCATTCACCATTAAAGTAATTGTAGAACAGGCAGAGGGATGCAACGTTTCGTCGATGGGACAGCGGCTGAAGCTTAGATGCCAGTTCAGGGCCTATCAGATTAGCGACTCTTTTTTGAACCTTGTCTAGGAGCGAGAGACTAGCAGCAGATGCACCAGCCGAAATGTGACAACAATACTCCGTACATGGGCGAATGGTGGCCATATTGAGGTACAGGATACTTTCAGGTGTCAGTAGTTTTATAGCACGGTAGAGAGAGCCTACCTTCTTCGCAGCGGCCCAGGCAATATTTTCAATGTAATTGTTCACTCATGTTTCCTGTGAACGTTAGGCCAAGGAGTTTGAAAGATGTACTCTCAGACAGGGAGTCACTGGCCATTGCTATTGGTGGCAGAGAAGGTTTCTTGTAATTATTGAAGGAAACCAGTTTAGTCTTGGCAGCATTGAATGTGGCCATCCATTTTGTTCCCATTCCACTACAGATTGGAGGTCATCCTCTAGTGTTTTTGCCATTTCTTTAATTATGTGTTCATTTGTTTTCCTGTCATGCCTGTTTTCTCAGCAACTGACAAACAACCTCGTGATTGTTGGTTAGTGGAGGAATTGTTGATTGCCCATTATTTACTACACTGTTGTAGATTTTCCAGAAGTCACGAGTTCCTAATTTTTGTGCTTAAATGCGTTTTTTAGTAGTTTCGGTAAATTCTCTCTTAGCTGTCGCTATTTCTTTCTTAACGATACTTCTAGCTTCTATATATGTATGTAACTCTTTTAATAATCTATATATATATATATATATATATATATATATATATATATATATATATATATATATATATAAAGTGATTCTATGTATGTGTGAAGACACTTCCTAACCTACATACTCAACGAATATTTGATTTATAGACTTGAAATTTGATTTATATGATAGTCAGACGTGGACATTTTTTGTCGACTTTTTTAAGACTGCGCATGCGCGACTTGTCTATGTTAAGAATAAGAAGGTTGGAAAACACCTTTTAAAGACCGCGTCCAGCTGGCCTAAAAGTTTTTGTACTTACTCTCGTAAGGTTTTGGTTTCGATTTAGCTGGAGTAATTTTTTCTTATATGAAGTGAACGTTAAAAAAAACATAATACTCGCATGCACATGTATCAGTTTCTTTCCGTTTTCTTACTTCATTGTTTAAAGGAATTTTACCTTCTATTTAATACCGGAAAACGCTGGGTGCATTTTCTAATAATAATAATAATAATAATAATAATAATAATAATAATAATAATAATAATAATAATAATAATAATATTATTATTATTATTATTATTATTATTATTATTATTATTATTATTATTAGCTGACTAGAAGGCATTCCAAATAGAAAAAGAATATTTATTTGCTGATAAATATGAAGTAATAAAGACTGAACGGTAGTTGACCAAAGCAATGTAACGTCACAAATGATGAAGGTATTTGTCAAAAGCTATGGACGTTGATTTTTTTTTATGCAGCAGCAGCCTTAACACCAGGTTTCTGCTGCGTTACAACCAATGTATATGGCAACCTTCTCTCTTAATGGACAATGGCGTTCTGCGCGAAGTAGGATGCACTACTGCAATTACTGTGACTGTATAGTCTAATTTTAGATTTGCACCAAACATGCTTTTCATGCCTGCTTGGGACAGGACATATGTGTTTGTAACGCGATCGTGCCAAGTGATACCGAAGAGACTTCTGTGGTTGCGTATGTGGAAGGCATTCAGTTTTTGTTATGGGTGTAATTACAAATGCCAGTACTATCTACCGTAAAGAATAGTGCTCAGCACGCAGGCCTGGCTCAGCACGCAGACCTGGTACTATCTACCGTAAAGAATAGTGCTCAGCACGAAGGCCTGGTACTATCTACCGTAAAGAATAGTGCTCGGGAATCTTCAGTGCAGAGTGTCACGATTAACACCAGTCGATAGATTCGAACCCGGCGACATAATTCATCTCAGACTTGATTAGCAAGAACCGTATCCATTCAGCTACGCTAGTTTTTATGCTTTTTACGTCAGTCAGAGTGATCTAATCATTATATATACACACACACACACACACACACACACACACACACACACACACACACACACACACACACACACATATATATATATATATATATATATATATATATATATATATATATATAGCCTTTGAGATTTGAAACAAAATCACTCGACCGCCGGTCGAGTGTGAGGGAAAATTTACTCGCCCTAAAATATTTTTACTCGTCCAAATTATGTCTTTGTTTCAGTCAATAATAGTAAATAATTTTACAACAATTCAATTGTATTTTTCTTCTTTATTCTTGATAAAAATATCAACAAACTAATCTTCCGATACCCAAATTATGTCTTAAAATTTCATACAAAAATTAAACTATTTAGCCTAAACCGTGGGTTTTGAAAAAAAAAGTGTTACGAAATCTCCGGGTATTCAGGATTGTGTACTGACATCTCCTGGTCCGAGATTTCCGTGGCCCGAAATCTCCGATATTAAAAAAAAAAAAAAATACTATTTAGCTGAAATGAACTAGATTTCTTAGAAAATCGGCATGGTTTAATATCTTTCTAAAATTTAAACGGTCAATTTTTCTTTGTAATTTATGGAAAAAAAAACTTTTATATAGAACAGAAATTGGTCTCTTTTGTTTCTATTAAAACAAAGAATTCACCTCGGAACAACGTTCTAAAATTTAAAATATTATTTTTAAAATTGGGTATCGATGATGTTTGAAAGTTGCGCAAAAAAGAGCATGCAAATATCTGAATTTATATAATTGAGAGAAATATGATTACTTACTTGTTGTATAATTTAATTTTCAGTGCGTGCTTGATGGAACGATGCGTTTTTTTTTCTATTAAAAATGTTCGTATTTACTTTTGTAAGCATGAAGTGTATGTAGTTGTAGCGTCGAAGAAATTTTTTTCCAAATGAATTTCATAATCAGAGAGCTAAATGAAGGCGACATTTTGACTACACACCGAATGTGTAAATTTGACCTCTTGTTAACTTTTAGCGTGACCACTCTTTTTTCAATACGATATTCCAACGGTATCACAGCTATAGATGAAAGAATTCACAAATGATGAGAGATAGGTCATTCTAAATCACCGCATATTTGAGGGTCGTAAAATAAATGAGTTTTTTCCGTTTCTTTATTTAAAGAAATTTTATCGACTGGCGGGCGAGTGATTTACGACTTTTAGTCGCTCCAAGAAATTTTCAATCGACTGTGGCGGCCGGTCGTGTAAAGTCTCAAAGGCTATATATATATATATATATATATATATATATATATATATATATATATATAACACTATGTTTGTCTGTCCTTATTTATTTTTACAAACTGTATTTCCTCCGAGATGGAAGGTTGCAGAGCAGAGCGAAGCGGCTTAAATGATTGCATTTTTTGTGGGCCGTTATTTTATGGGTCTTTACCAGGTTAAAATATTTGCTTCGGGGTCAATGTTGAAATAGATTTTCACATAGCAAGCGTAATGTGTAAGTATCATCAGGCATGGCACCCCCTCGCGCATGCGTCGACTGACCTGACAGGTCATGCACATACAAGTATATACTGTCCTAATAATTCTTTTATTAAAGTGCCCGCGAACGAAATCTAAATATATCTACATTTAATGTTGCGCCCTTTTGTTAACATTATTGCTACACTCAGACCAACAGTCCCATGTCAACTTTCCTTTGTCTATCCTAGTGAACAGAACCTTATCTATTGTCTACTTATGAATCTTATTTCTTTTATATTTTTCTCCTATATTTTTTCTTTTACTTCCTAACAATTGGAATGAGGAAGCCTATAATATCACATTTGAAACAATTTCATATTTTGCCCCATACTAAAAATTAACCTTGTGTCTAATTCTGCTTTCGTGGTGGGTAGTCGCTGGAAATTGGCAATGGAGTAAACACGTTAACAAGGCAGTAAAAAGTTCATTTTCAACGTTTAATATTTCTATATTTGTTTATTCTCACTTAAAGTTTTATATTATGTCGTAACAAAAATGACATAATTCACTTTTACAGGGGATAAATAAGATAATTTTTACAGACTTTTAGAAATATACGAAATACTACAGCATTAAACAGTTCCTTTCCTCTATCCCTATCTTTACCTATTTCTCTCTCCTCTCTCTCTTTCTCTTTCTCTCTCTCTCTCTCTCTCTATATATATATATATATATATAAACATATACATATACATGACAGCTGTATATACTCAGCGTTGACAGATCGAAACAATATACGTCATATACAGCGTCATAGCAAATGACATCATACATGACGTATATTACGTGAACCAAGAGACAGGAATACGACAATTATAACAGTCACTGTCCATGTAGATACCCCCTGATCCGAAGGCCGATGTTTTCTATTTTTAAATAGAACTGTTGTTACTTCAGAATTCATGACGTCATAAAATATCTCCTCGGTCTAATCAACATGCTTTGATGGATGGGATCACCTGTTTGTGATGTCATACATTTGTGATGCTAGACAGACTATTTCACATGCTTTATTTTATGACATTAATCTTCTCTGACATAACCATTTTGTACGTCATCATTTAGTATTTTTAGATTTTAGCAGGATACTAGCGTTTTCCAATAATACACCGTTAACCTTGTATATATATATATATATATATATATATATATATATATTTCTCATGTTCACCTTTACAACGCATGTCGCCACTTGGACGTAAGGGGCTGATATTTGGGGCCATGTCTAGGAAAGATAAGGAGGATATTAGTCTATGCTATATTTAAACTTCTGCATATCAGTACAGCCAGGGAAGCAGGCAGCAGGAAGGGAATTCCAAAGTCTAGCTGTTCGATGGAAGAAACTATTAGAATAGAAAGCTTCTCGTATTTAGGGACAACAACAGTTACGGGTTGAGATCTTATTGCTAAGCGGGTTTATCGGGGATACGTACGTCATGAATTCTGAAGTACAAGTGAAACAAGTTCATCAGAACACATTCCATTAAAATATTTGTAAAACAGGCACATTGATGCAACATTGCGACGATGAGAGAGGGACTGGAGCTTATTTGATAAAGTGGGACCGATTAGATTGACCATTCTTTTTTGGACTTTATTTAAGAGGGAGAGACTAGTGGTAGATGTACCAGCCCAGATGTGGTAACAATACTCTATGCATGGGTGAATAATGGCCTCGTAAAGGTAAAGCGTGAGTAGTGTTCTAGCTCGATAGAGGGAATCCACCCTCTTTGCAGCAGCCTTTGCAATGTCCTCTATGTATTTGTTCCAGTTCATATTGCCTGCAAATGTTAGGCCGAGTAGTTTGAAGGTATAATTCTCAGGTAAAGTGCTATTTGTCATGGATATAGGGGGTTGGAAACACATCTTGTAATTTTTAGTTTTACTACCATTAAATGTTACCATGCATTTACGGTCCCATTTCACTATAGTGTGGAGGTCATTTTCTACCAATTCTGCCATTGCCTTATATATATATATATATATATATATATATATATATATATATATATATATATATATTACATAAAGGTCACCACTTATAAAGGACCGGAAGCCACTCGGAGATAAGGGTTGTTGCGTGTACAGTAATCAATGGGATAGTATCGCAGTAATCGTTAGTATTGGAGATTTGATAAAGTGTCTTACTTAAGGGGGCGGTTCATATGGAATTTGTTTATGTTGGACTTGGATACATCCAAGTTGTACTCAGGTGGGAAACAGGCAAATGGAAGAGAGTTCCACAGACGTGCACTTCTAAGAAAGAAGCTTTGCTCATGGAATCTACGCTTTGATTTGGCCACAGATAAAAAGTGGGGAAAATTAATGACAGTGGCTTTAACTAATTGGGTGTTTATCATGAAATATTGGCGAGGGGGGACCACAGATTGGAGCTCAGACGAGCACTTGCCATGGAAATAACGATAAAATAAAGACAGGCTCGCAACGTCTCTTCTGTGGGAGAGAGGTTGCAGGGAAGAGAAAAGGGCATTCCTCACTAAGCCACGAAGTCTATTTTGTACTCTGTCAAAGCAGGATAGTCTGTTTTTAGCAGCTCCTGCCCAGATGTGACAGCAGTACTCCATCCTTGGACGTACTTGGCTTTAATACAGATAGAGAATTGCATTAGTAGTGAGATATCTTCTGTAGCGACCTTGGCAACAGACTTGATGTACGTGTTCCATTTTAGATTAGGGGTAAAAGTAAAAACCAGAAGCTTGTCAAAATATGGACCCTCCCCAAGACGTGAGCCATCCATTTCAATTGATGCTAGATGGGGATCAGAGGGTTGATGATGTAAAGATAGGAGCTTTATATATATATATATATATATATATATATATATAAATATAGCTTTATATATATATATATATATATATATATATATATATATATATATATATATATATATAGTCATCCACACACAGTACTGATTCGCTTTTTTTTCATCAACCCATCAGTGTGGATAGACGAGCAATTGCTTCAAGTCGGGATTGAACTTAACAGTAGAAAGAATAAGATAAAAACAAGAACTCCAAATTCTAACGTAGACCCCCACTACGTAGCCTCCTTCTACAATATCAGGGGTCTACGTTCCAATTTTCCAGAGGCTGAACCCCAACTATAAGGGACCAAACCAGACTTATTATTCCTATGCGAAACAGGCATTGGATCAACTATTTCCCTAGTTGAGCTCGTGATTAATAGATACTCTACATCTAAATATGACCTCAAGATCGCCATTGGCATAGAATATGTGCCTACATTAGGGATGGCTTTCTCTGTGGTACGGACATCTCCAGAGAAGACCCTAAATTGCCCGATATGTGCTTCCGGGTTGCACTTGCATATCTGAGAAAGTTGACAACATTCTGTCTGCTCATCCCTCAGCTAAAATTCACGTTTGTAAAAACTTCAATGCTTACAATGTGAAATGTTTAACCATCCCCAAAACAAGATAGATGAGGAAGAGAGGTTCTCTTACGATTTTTTCATTGCTTATAACTTAACTCAGATTGTTCACGAACCCATTCGTGTGCTCGACACTGTCGGTCAGTATACAAGTCTTCTAGACCTTTTTTCACAACTTACCCTGAGTTATGCTTATTCGCCGTTCTGTCCCCAATCAATTGTCTCAGTAAAGATAAACACAAAATGTAATAACTCCTGAGAGTACGTCTTCATTGCACAGTTTATCGATATTCTATGGCTGATCTTGATAGCATCCATACATTTATGTCAGATATACTTCTGCGTTCCATGTTTGAAAATACCGTGTCATCTATCGTATAAGACATTACAGAATTGTTAATTGAATGCGTATACCGCTTCATATTCTGCAAAATCTTTCAGCAAAACCTAACAGCCAGCCGTTGTTCTCTCAAGAATGTACTGTTGCCATTGCATACAGAAACCATTTTCCTTTGCTTCCAACGTATTAGGTGTATTGAGACTGCTAAAGAGTAATAAAGAACGCAAGATAGTTGTATGCCTGGTCCGCCAAGTCCAAAGTAGCTGAGCATGGCTTGGTTCGCACCAATTTTGACAAAAAAACATGATCCTGCACAGAAGCCTGTGCTCTATCCCAACCAGGTCATATCGTCAGAATCGGAGAAAGCCAAATTCTTTGCCAAGAACTTTGCAGCTAATTCTACTCAGATCATGGCCGCCAATCCCCCGTATTTCCTCCTGTGTCTGAAAACACGCTATGTGACATACAAATATCTGTGCGTGATGTTGCTCAACTAATCAAAACCTTTGATTCCAGTAAAGCTACCCTATTTACGGAATTCCAATTATAGTACTTGTAAAGCTACAATCAGAACCAGCTCCCATACTTACAAAGCTGTTTGAGTGTTGTCTATTGCTCCCAACACGCTGGCGAAAACAATATATATATATATATATATATATATATATATATATATATATATATATGCAATATATATATATATATATATATATATATACTTCATTTAATCACATAAATTAATATACAAAAGTATAGATTTATGCGTAAACTTTAAGTATTTATTTCAACAGTGCTCAGTGCGTAGGTAGAGCTAGTTAGTAAGTTATAAAATATATATGGCAATTAAGCTACACAGAATATTCCGCGTTCCATCCATGCTAGACTTCATCAGGCTTATGACGGATGAATCCATGCTTGGATGATGCGGAATATTCTGTGTAGCTTAATTGCCATATATATATATATATATATATATATATATATATATATATATATATATATATGTATATACAGAGTCTTAGTAGTATTCTAGATATTTAGCCTCTAGACGTCACCAAACACTAAGTTTTGATAGGATATAGATAGTCTGAATATACATGCTTATCAATAAAATGAGAACTTTGTATGTTAACTTGGTATCTTGCTACCGTTATCTCCACATAATTATGTTTGGTCGTTGGCGAAATATTGAATAACGTAAAGAAAAGGCGGATTATAAATTAAATAGTGAGACCAATAAAAAATAGTGATAACATGTAAAATTAAAAAAAAAGAAAATAATGCAAATCATGTTCCTAAAACTCGGTAATTACCTAGAGATAACTTCTAGATGAATATAGCACCGATTTCTAATCAATTGACAATTTTAGTTGCATTTCCAAAACCTGCAATTATGCTGTCGTGGCTTTATCTTGACCCACAACACTCCAGAGATTCTATTAATTTTCATACTGACTCGCTTTCCTATGAGGGTAGAGTTACACAAGGTCGGTTTCTAATGTGGGAAAAATACAGCTCCCCAAAAAGAAGCACGCTGGATAGGAACAAAAATAAATATTGCCCAGTCTAGAAAGACTACGCTGCCATTGATTGCGGTTAGAAAAGGTTATCAAAACAGAAAGGTCATCAAAGAAAAGGTCATCAAAAAAAGGTCATCAAAACAGATACCATATTTGTTTCCAGCCAAAAGGCTACTAATTTTGGTATGATAGCAATATACCAATTGCGATGCACTAGAGGTATTGAAAAAGGAAATATTCTGTATTTAATAGCGTTCATATCTTTATGGCGTTTGGTAATGGCCCGACTAGGAATCTCTCAATGAGAAATCAGGTCAATGACTCTCTTCCGAGTATTATTTAGCTGCTTTCCCACGAGGGCCGTATGTAGCACTAGGTCAAATTTAATGTAGAGTATGTAGACATGAGATAATTGATATATGACGTCCAGTAATGGATTCAGAAAAATAAATATCTGAATATTCTCTATTTACTTCCGCCTCACTGCAGGAAGATATGACATAAGGCCAGAAAAAGGAGGAGTACTCCAGTCGTTATAAAACTGACTAGGTAGATCCCTCGGTATTCCCCAGTAGGGGCGTATCAAGCAGTAAGCAATAAATATACTTCTCATGGAAAGATGGGAGGCAGCGGCCTGAGGCCTGAAAACGCCTCATTAGTAACAACAATCACAAAAAAAAACAGAAATCAGAAGCCCACAGTATTAATGCTGGAGTCCCTCAGGGGTCCATCCTGGGCCCAACTCACTTCCTGATCTACATTAATGATCTTCCAAAATCACATCCTTACATCATTTGTAGACATTTATGCCGAGGACACTACTATGTATGGTAGCACAACTAAGCCCGTAAACGACCAAGTTTTTTTCCGATTCTCTCTTCTCTGATCTTGAGCACGTAGTACAATGAGGATAGGAGTGGTTGGTTACTTTTAATGCATCTAAAACCAAGCTTCTCTCTTTACATCATCAACGCCATGATCCACATCTGGCATCAATTGAAATGAATGGCTCTCGTCTTCAGGAGGCCTCAAGTTTTGACAAGCTTCTGGGTTTGACCGTTACTCCTGATCTTAAATGGAACACGTACATCAAATCTGTTGACAAGGCCGCTGGAAAAATGGTGGGATCTTTCTATCGATCCAGTAGATATATCACTGCTGATGCAATTCTCTATCTATATAAGAGCCAGGTACGTCCAAGGATGGAGTACTGTTGCCACATCTGGGCACGAGCTGCTAGAAAGGACTTGGCCTGCCTTGATAGAGTTCAAAATAGACTTCGTAGCCTCGTAGGTGATGTCCTTTTCTCTTCGCTTCCATCTCTTTCTCACAGAAGAGATGTTGCGAGTTTGTCTCTGCTTTATTGTTATTTTCATGGAAAGTGCTTGACTGAGCTTCAATCTGTGGTCCCCCCCCCCTCGCCGAACTTTCACAAGAAACACCCGTCTAGCAGAAAACACTATTAATAATCCCCCCCACTCTTTATCTGTTCCTAAACCTAAACGTAGATTCCATGAACAACGCTTCTTTCTTAGAAGTGCACGCCTATGGAACTGTCTTCCGTTTTCCTGCTTTCCAGCTGACTACAATATGGTTGTCTTCAAGTCTAACGTAAACAAGTTTTTGATGAGCCGTTCCACTTAAGTTAGCAAATTTACCGAATTTCCATTACTAACGATTACTATATTGTCCAATTCTCTACCGTACACTCTTTAACCCTTATCTTCGAGTGACTTCTTGGCCTTGACAAGTTGGCATGCCTATGTAAAATAATAATAATAATAATAATAATAATAATAATAATAATAATTTTTTCTTGGTCCACTTGTTTCATTGTTACGTCATTCATTGTACACAGAGACGAGCAAACAATCGAACGTGTTATAAATGAAATATATGACACCAAAAGTATTAATATTAATTTAAGAGATTTTTTTAGTGTTTTCGCATGGAAAGGTAAAGAGAAAATCAGGAAATATCTTTTACTGAAGACGTGACGTAGTTTCCATGAAAGTCACGTACGAAATCTGCATTACAATAACGTTGTTATACTCGATTCTGTTGTTTATCAGTTTCCACTTCCAGTTCCTCTTCTGAAATACTTGCGAGAGATAGAGAGCGTCTACATGAGAAATTATTGACACAGCAACAAAACACTCCTACCCATAACCCAGTTTGAAGCTACTTCAAAATATTTCAGGTCAAGGGCTCGATCGATAGCCTTGTAGGCAGAAATATTCGAAGAATTCTTTCGTTATGAAATCGAATGCATTAGCGTTTTGATATTCGATTTTGTATTATGACGTTCGACGTTTTAGTGATTGCAATCAGAAGAAACCTGATTTTCTCCGCTTAGAAACGTATATATATATATATATATATATATATATATATATATATATATATATATATATATATATTGCGTTGAATCTGTAATTATGTTTTTATATGAAACACTAATTCTGTGACAGATCAATATTATCTATCTATCTATCTATCTATCTATCTATCTATCTACACTCGCAATAACTGTGTACACAATTCACCGTAGTTTACATTGCACTGTAGAGAACTGCTGTTGATTTCATAAATTCATTTTATATAATAATGGTTGTAATTAAAGCTTAAAAAGTTAAAGTCAAGTAGCATGACTCATTTGTGCTCTAAAAAAAAGAAACATTCACTTTGAACGCGTCCCTGCCAAATCAAATATCATATTGTTGATTTTATATGCCGGGCCATCCGGCGTGTGTGGTAATAAAACTTCCCCAATGTATATAAGATGTTATATATGAAAATCACATGACCCTTTCTTTTTTCGAATTTTTCGATTATCAAATAGCGACACTTATTGAGACCTTCCGATACAAAACCAATCTAAAAACACTGTCACATACAGAACATTTGTGTAAAACTTCAAACAACCGACCAAGCCGTTTAGGAGTTCATAGGAGACGAACTCACACACAAATGATTACTTATATATATATATATGCATATATATATATATATATATATAGAGAGAGAGAGAGAGAGAGAGAGATAGATAGATAGATAGATAGATAGATTAATAGATGAATAGATATAAATACACTGTTAAAAAAATAGACGTACTCTTGGAAAATACATCAGATCTAAACGTGATAAATGTCGTTGTATATCTTTCCTGATAATAAATAGGTGATGTAGTTGTAACAAAATGATGCTGCATAATTAGATAGAAATTAAAATGATCACCCCAGGAAAGGGAAGAAATCAAAGATACCCCAAAAATTTTAAGTGATTAAAGGTGCAACACATTGATCTATTTTGCCAAATGTCATTGTAGAAACTCGAAATGATTCACAGTAGTTTGTGTATCCATCACGTTCTTATACACATACCAGACAACGTCGGGGCATGATCCTAATGAGACAACGGATGGCGTCCTTTTCTAGATCGGAACCAGAACATTACTTAGCTCATGGATAATCTGAAGGGCAATCTGGCGGTATCGAATGGACCTAAACATAATTTCCCAGAGTTGTTATGTTGTTTAGGTCAGGTAAACGTGGGCCAACTCAGTGGTATAAATTCCTTCATCTTCCACAAACTGTCTGTATACTCTAGCCACATGAAGCTAGGCATTGTCGTGCACCAGGAGGAGCCTATATCCACTTTCGGCGTAGATTCTGGAGATTAGTCCACGGATTTAATCCTGATATCTAGTAACAATCAGTGAACCATTATCTAACCTGCAGAGGTCTGTGTGTCAATCAAGGAATATAGCTCCCCAGACCATGAAACGAGTCATGCTGAATGATATTACAGGCTGCATAACAATCTCCACAATATCTCCAGACACTTTCAAGTCTGTCGCATGTGGCTAGATTGAATCTGTTGTCTCTGTTGAACGACAAAGAGCGCCATTGGCGTAGTTTCCAATTCTGGTGATCTATGGCAAATACCAATAGCTCTACGGTGCTGGGCAGTGAGCACATGGCCTTCTACAAGACATCAGTCCCTCAGGCCAATATCATGGAGTACGTTTTTGATTAGTCAGAAACATTAACATAAGTGGCCTGCTGGAGGTTATTTTGTAGTGTTCATCTTGTCCCCCGGCACAATAACGCAAATACCGATCCTGATACGGATCTTCTACGTCCTTGTCCAGTTCTCCTGGAGCAACTATATATATCCTGGAAACTCCTCCATACTCCTGATACTATGCTAAGAGACACAGCAAAAGTTACTGCAAGAGTACATCTTCATGCGCCATCCTGGAAGAGTTGCACTATTTGTTCAACCTCTGTGAAGTCCAAGTACTTCTCCATGCTATCAACAGAGAAGTTGATCCAAGATAAATGAAAAAAATATAGCAGGAGAAAGTCAGTCAGCAAAATATCAGCAAAAAAAAAGTTGAGGAGGGAAACTAAGTATCAGTGGCTTCAATCATTCTTGTTATACGGAATTTCTCATTGTTGAATATAGAAATTATACCAAACTAACTGAACGTTCAAAGAAAACAGAATACAATCACGATTTCCTTCTCCTCATCGTGATTGTATTATGTTTTCTTGGAACGTTCAGTTAGTTTGGTACAATTTCTATAAAGTTAAATCCTTTATAATAATACAAATCTCAGATATGTTTTAACTATGCGTTCTGTCATTGTTACCACCCGTTTGGATCGCTTAATGGGTTAAATGAGAGAAAAGATTATCTCGATTTAGACAATGTTTCATATTTAATTTTTTACATGTGATTCGAGTAAAGCAGAGTGAAGGCAGCAATGAGCAAGGTTGATGATTTTGTTACAGGCAACAATCGCCATGATCCTGATCTCTCCCAGCTCGTAAAATAATTGGGGGCTCGACACTTAAATAATCCTCCTCATTGAGAATACTCGCGCAATTTGTAATGCCACGTAATGCAAAATGTCTGACGTAGAACGCTTTATTACGGAGCCATCCCCAAATAGTCTGCGTAAAAAAAGATAAGCTGATAGAAGTAAGGAAGAAATTAGAAGTCATGGAAGCTATGGGAAAGATCGATTGGACAAGAGTAATAATCGAGCACATGGTTGACAATAATGTGCTTGGATAGAAAACGTTGGAAGAATTACCAGCAGAAGCGACGACCATGACGCCAGTTCCAGTAGTAATTGAAAAAGCTAGAATAATGGCTACGATGGAAATCGAAAATGATAGAATCGAACGGGAAATTCAGATGAGCGAACTCAGAGTAGTGCGCCAAACAAATGAGGATTGGCAAAGTAGATTCGACGTAGCTAAGCATGTACAGCTAGTCGCAAAGTTTGTGGAGAAGGAGGTAGATGATTATTTCGCGCACTTTGAAAGATGCGCTTTAAACACGAATTGGACAAATGAATGCTGCGTGGTGCTGTTGCAAACAACATGGAATCGCAAAGAATGGAAACAGCATCCACAGCAAAGGATGTGTAGACTATGAAGCTATGAAACAGCTTGTGCCAACAGAAGTCCGGGGTTTGAAGAAAAGTCATAGGCCAGACATACTGTTTGGGTTATTAAAAATAGGTGACATTACTTTTGGAACATTTCTTATATATATATATATATATATATATATATATATATATAACTGACTTTTAATTCAAAATTATGAATCGTTTTACTCAATATTAAAATAGCTCTAGGATATTTACACCTCTTGAGCTTATATATCTACAGTACAATGAGCATAGTTTTCTTTTAATAGTATTAATACATTTACTAGTACATTAAAATTATGCTCTTTAGACTCCAGGTCCAAATCCACTAAAAAAATTATATATATATATATATATATATATATATATATATATATATATAAACTTGGCATAGACCATGAGTCTTTTTCTCTTATACGTTTTTTGCTTTCTTATTCATTCCGTTATTTTTAACTGAACTATTAATATTTGTATGCGATCCCACATCTTAAATGAATTTAAACCGCTGTGTCAAGGCAGAAATTTACATGTAATTTCAACTTCGATTATTCCGAATTTAATGCACGGATATAATATTCTTTGATAGCAATGGCCATAAAATAACATCATAAAGCAATACATTACATTACTTCTGGAATAATTAATTTAGTATTAAGAAACCTCGGATATGACTTTGAACCATCATTACTTTGAACCATCATTACTTTGAACCATCATTAGTTTGAACCATCATTACATTGAACCATCATTACGTTGCCAGAAAGAAGTATGTCTTATGACTGATTTAATTTCATTTTAATACTATTATACGTTTCTATTTGTAGTTTTAGATAAAGATGTAACTATTTATTTACACGTAAGGGTATGTAGCCGTAAACACACGTCTATGTTTACGGATGTCTTTCTCAAATCGGCAAATCTATTCAAAACTTTTAAACCTCGTGTTTGACGAAAATATATGCTACGGAAAACAAACAAACAAAAAACAACAACATAATATTGTACGCAACACAGGAATTAAAAAAATATTTTTCTTTTGTTTATTTCGTTCTGTTTCCATTCTGGGTTTCATCTTTCATTTTGGGAATTGAGATAGAAGATTTTACTTTCTCTTTTTTATACACAAACACAGAAATCTCAAAGTCTATGACGAATCGGCATGTGTTTTTATTTTTATTTGCAACAACATTGTTAGTTATGCAAACGTAGTAGACAAATCTCTCGTTGCTATCCCAGAGGCAAGCAAACCAGACACAGTGTCTCGTTTACAAACGTAACTGATGAAAGATAAATTCAAATAACAATACGTTTTTTACGGAATACAAAATAAATTCATAATGCTGTCTGTGTGCGGAGGCTGGCGGGAAGTCAGAAACTACAAAGATGCAGTTACAAACCTTACATTTTCGGATTCAGAATGACTCCGACCTGTACTTGTTTAATTTTACAAAAAGAAGGCCACTCGAGGATAAGGGTTAATGTATGGTAGTGATTAGAGCAATAGCATAGTAATCGTTAGTTGTGTCAATTTGGTATAATTTGATTATTTAAAGGGGATAGTTCAAATAAAAACTTGTTTACTTTGAACTTGAAGACAACCATATTCAATCAGCTGGAAAATAGACCAGCGGGACTGATTTCCATAACCGGGTAGTTCTAGGAAAAAACTTTCTTCGTGAAATCTAGATTTAGGTTTAGGCTAAGATAGAGAAGGTGGGAAATCATTGAAAGTGTTTTTGTAAAAGTTTGACAATGGCGGGGGAACCATAAATTGGACCTCAGACGAGCACTTGCCATGAAAATAACGATAAAGCAAAGTGAGGCTAGCAATGCCTCTTCCGTGAAAAAAAAGGTTACAGAGAAAATAAAAGGACATCACCTATCAGGTTTCAAAGCCGATTCTGTACTCTATAAAAGCAGAACATGGTGCTTCGTGCAGCTCCTGCGTACATATGACAACACTACTCAATACTAGGACGTGGCTCTTATAAAGATAGAGAATTGCTTATGCAGTGGTATATCTACTAGAGATATGAATGATCGTACCATTATTCTAGCGTTCTTAGCAACCGATTTAGTGTATGTTCTCCATTTCCAGCCAGGAGTGAAAGTCAGGCTCAGAAGCTTGTTAAAACATATAGCTTCTCCAAGACGAGAGCCATTCATTTCAATTGAGACCAGACGAGAATCAGAACGTTGATGATGGATAAAGATAAGCTTTGTTTTAACTGCATTAACATTTACCAGCCACTTTCCCCCTATTGCACTACGTGCTCAAGATCAGAGAAAATAAAGTCAGAGAGATATTTGTCATTTTCGGCCTAAGGCTTGCTATAGATGGTTGCGTCGTCTGTGTAAATGTTTACAAATGATCTAATAATGTGATTTGGAAGATCATTGATGAAGATCAGAAAATGGGTTGGGACGAAGATGGAACTATGGCGGACTGAATGTGAATACTTTGAGCTTTTGATTTCTGTCCATCAACCCCTACTCTCATAAATCCCTCAGAGATAAATAATGCAAACATATACTAGAGCCTATCAAAACCCTTTGATATTTCAAGAGTAATTGCCCTAGAAACAGAGCCCCCGTCGAGAGGTTCGCCAAGAAATACTGGAATATATATTCTTTAAAAGTGAGCATGCGTGAAATTAATTTTTTCATTCTTAGTAGCTTAAAAAAATAATAAAATTACATCAATTCATTAAATTGCTTGTTCCGGCGATACCCGGTTGAAATATAAAACTTATCGGTAAAAAAAAAGGAATTTCAGAAATATTTTTCTACATGAATAGGAAATGTGGAAATCTTATATAATCTATTTAGGATTCATTATTTTTAATCCCCGGATTTATTTAGCCATTATTTTCGACACATCAATGGAATTATGATCTACACGAATAACGTATGACTTTGGTTTTTTTTCTAATTAATGTTATTGATAATTATTCTTTCTCATTTGTTATAAAGGGAAATAACCGAAAAGAAAAGAGTTTCCCTTGGATCGGTAGGGGGAAGACTTTTCAAGATGGCTGACACAGCTTTTCACATAATCTGTTGCTCTAACGTTTTACTATTTTTCTGTTTAAATAAATAAATAATTTGGTGCCAAAACGATGTCTTCTTGTAATTTCCACATTTAACAACCAGTTATATTATGTGACGACATAACATCATTATATACTGAATTTTAGTTCAATAATATTTATTGATTTTTATTCTAAAAAATCTGGGTTTTTCTAAGATTAATTCATCTGAATGAAAAAATTTTTTATAACTTTAAATTTAATATTTGTGTATTTTTATTTAAGATCAGATGCTTTTAAAAGGTAAATCTATAATTAAGTATATGTTTAATACCGGCAATATTTTTTCAAATGAATTTTTAAATTTTTTATTCCTTTAAGATCCTTAACGTCATTTAAATACATGTATAGCTCTATACTTATAGTGAAATATTTTACCCTAATACTATTTCCTTACAAAGGTTTATGCACACCTTTGGGATATTCTAGGTTTCATTCTGTAAAGCGAAATGAAAACAACAAATGTTCTTTTAAACAAAACTAATCTATATGATAATCTATGCGCTTATAGTAATTCTCGTTTTGTTTGCGTTTTCATGGTTTCTATTGTGTTTCTATGCATTTATTGTGATTGTTAATATAACAAATCAACATAAGCTATAAACATCTTTTCTCAGTCTTCCAGTACTTTCCGCAAGATTCTGGATGTTCCCAACAAGGCAGTCGTTTTAAATAATCCAACATTGCAATGGATCCCAATTTTCTCAATCCACTCATCAAATTCTTTTGTTACACTCCCCAAAGCTCCCATCACAATAGGTAAAACTTCTTCCTTCTTCAATTTCCACAATCGTTATATCTCCCTTTTCAAGTCTTGGTATTCTTCAACATTCTCCTTTTTCCTCCACATTGACATCAACTGGCACTACTATATCGATTATTATTATTATTATTATTATTATTATTATTATTATTATTATTATTATTATTATTATTATTGTTACTTAGCTTTGAAATAGTTGGTGCTAATCATGTTATCTTATGCAACTGTTATTTGTGATTTAATTTCTTTTATCAAGTTTGTATTTTGTTGCCATGTTCAAGTGTTTTCGTTAGTCTCATCTTCTGCCATCCTAATGATTCACCGGAATAGCTTTACCTTCCCAATTTTTATTTGATTGCCTTATCCCTTGCTTCTTTATACACTTGTTTATTTTTACGGTTTATCTTACTGCAATTTTTATCCGTTCTGTGTTCTGTTTTACGCATTTTTTAAATTCTTTTTCGTACCATTCAAACAATGTTGTATCATATTCAATCCTCCTCTATTCGTCTTTCCTTTTCACGTAGAGTCGATCAGAATTCTTTATAGAGTAATGCTTTGTATACGATGATAAGGTTTTTGGTTTTTTGATCGAAATGCCTTCGTTCTTTCTTAGTTTAAAAGTATTCTAGTTCTTCTTTAGTATACTTTTCCAATTTGTATTCTCATTTTCGTTTATTTTGATGGTATCTGCTTCCAGAACTCTCAGATATGTGTAGGTGTCATGTTTGCCAAATATTCTCATCCCCCTTGATTGCGTAGTTGCATTAATTGCTTCAAGTTTTCCATTGTGAATTTCATTTAAATATCCTGGATAAAGATTTTGGTTGTGTTTATTAGGGTCTGTAGTTCATTTTGCGAAAAGTTTCAGGTCGTCCATATACGTGTGGTTTATTCTTTCATCTGTATTAATAAATTTGTATCCGCGCTGGCATTTCCTTAATATATTGTTAAGAGGCACCATGGCTAGTGGTGATAGGGAGTCTCATTGTATCTTTTTCTCAGTTAGGCATTTTCTTACAGCTGTCAGTTCAAGTCTCCATGTTCTCATTGATTTTCCAGCAAGAGGCATTATCTTCTGTGGTATGGTAAACACTCTATCGTCCTTGTTTGAGGGATTCTGCCGCACTTTTTTTTTGTAGTCGATTCATGTCATGGAAGTTATATTTTCTATTCTTTATATCCTTCAGAATATTTTGGTATGTGTATCAGAGATCATCCGTTCCTCTTCCCCTTCATAGCATCCTTTCCGTTCCTCGGAAAGTAATCTCCGATTATTGTGAGAGTGTTATAATTGTTCCTTCGGTTATGCTGTTATAATTGTTCCTTCGGTTATGCTGTTATAATTTTCCACAGTGTTATTCTATATGATATGTACAATTCTATGCGCTTATAATAATTCTCGTTTTGTTTGTGTTTTCATAGTTTCTATTGTGTTTCTATGCATTTATTGTGATTGTTAATATAACAAATCAACATAAGCTATAAACATCTTTTCTCAGTCTTCCAGTACTTTCCGCAAGATTCTGGATGTTCCCAACAAGGCAGTCGTTTTAAATAATCCAACATTGCAATGGATCCCAATTTTCTCAATCCACTCATCAAATTCTTTTGTTACACTCCCCAAAGCTCCCATCACAATAGGTAAAACTTCTTCCTTCTTCAATTTCCACAATCGTTATATCTCCCTTTTCAAGTCTTGGTATTTTTCAACATTCTCCTTTTTCCTCCACATTGACATCAACTGGCACTACTATATCGATTATTATTATTATTATTATTATTATTATTATTATTATTATTATTATTATTATTACTTAGCTTTGAAATATTTGGTTCAAATCGCATTGTCTTATGCAACTGTTATTTCTGGTTTTTTCTTTTATTAAGTTTGTATTTTGTTTGCCATGTTCAAGTGTTTTCGTTAGTCTCATATTCTGTAATCCTTATTAATGACCAAATAAAGCAGGTTATTTGCTCATAGGTTCCATAATTTTGTTGTAGTAGTAGTTCTAATAGTAGATATATAATTTATGTACTCGTGTTCTATTACCTGCAATAATTTTTGATTTATAAATATCTAAGAAATAATAAAATTATGTTTTTAACTTCTGAGAAAATTAAAAAATAATCCTAGTAGAAACGATCGTGTGTCTAATTACTGTTGATTTTGTATTAGAGAAATTAGGGTCAAAGCTAATTATTAATTAAGGTGAATGCTGGAATAGAACCTAGTTATCAAAAGTTGAAATAGATGCGTATTGTAATTTAAGTATAATTCAAGGAATGCAGGGAATTATCCATTATAGTTAGAAATAATTTAAAAACAAAGTTTGGTAAACGCCGGAATAATTGATAATAAATTAAGGAATGTCTGCCATATTCTGACGTCACAAAGAAAGATAGTTCAATCTATGCAGTTAAGTTAGTGAGACAGAGCAGCCAGAGTTCAATTCGAGTTGAGTTGGAGAGAAAGTTAACCTTAGCTCCTTTCGGAGCAAAGCGGAGGAAGACGAGATAATCTAGCAATTTTGCATCGGATTCTCATCATTCACATTACCAGTTGGAAAATAAATGTCTTCATATTGTTTGTCTTTGTCTTCGTTTGTCATAAACCGCAAGGTAATATGTTTTTGTCTTCTGTTATTATATATCATCACGTTGTCCCATCGTGTTACATAATGAACTTTACATGAAACCCCTTCCAAAATGTTGATATTATCACCCCTCATCAATATTGTATGCCTCCTTCGTGTTTAAAGAACTGTTTATTACACGTCTCCCTTCACATCTCTCCTCACCTCTATAATCTCCTATTATAAACGTCTCGCCATTTTATGCACACTTCCACCATAAAACACAATTTGACTCATCTCTCTCTCTCTCTCTCTCTCTCTCTATATATATATATATATATATATATATATATATATACATATACATATACATATACATATATATCATCTGTGTTTGTGTGTGTCCTAGAAATACTAACTATAAAAATTATCCGCATAAAAAAGTCGCAAAATCTAAAATAATATTCCAATACAATGGAGTGGTACGTTTTTCTGGTCCCTAGTTATTTATGTTTCTTTAAGAATGTATATGCAGACCCTTACAGTAGTGACGTAATCATTTCCGACTTTCCAGAGATAACCAAATCAAGTTTTGAATATTCTACACAATACGAACCGAACTAAACCGACTTTGCAAACTTAAAACTTAGTCTAGCGTCGCAGACGTGATCATTGATGATATTGAACTATTTTAACTAAAATATATAATGTTATTAAATTTAATTATTTGATTTAACTTTCTCTCTCTCTCATATATATATATATATATATATATATATATATCTGATCGTACAATTTATTGATTTTGTTAGTTCTTCCATGCGAAACCGATATATATATATATATATATATATATATATATATATATATATATATATATATAAACGTGTGCCTATACTCTCCGGGAGGGTGATGCATTATTTCATGCAGTATGTATTGGGCAAGAATAGCCTAGCGCTCATCCCTCTCCAGACCCTCAAGCACATACAATACCTGTCATTACTAAACCCAGTTTAGGATTGGCCAGGGTCAATGTCGCTTAACTTTGGTGATCTAACGGAAACTGGTGTATCAACGTGATTATGCCGTATATATATATATATATATATATATATATGTATGTATATATATATACGTGTGTGTGTTCGAAATAACAACATGCCTCCGATAATATATTCATGATACGTTATAAAAAAAAAAGCAAGATCTGTATCCTCCATTATTGTCTGGTACCATGGTCTTGTCTCCACATCTATCTTCTTTCTTTTCCCCACTCTCCCCAAATTAATCAGTCTGCCACTATAAACAAACCTCTGAAGTTCTATATGTCACTTTTATTATTATAAAAAGAGGTCACAAAAGAGACTTTTAGATATTCGGAAGTTTGTTTATAGAGGCAGAACGATCTATTGCACAATGGTTAACTTTAATTTTCATTAAAAAAAAGAATTGAAACATTTTTAATCTTTTATTTCTCAAAAGATTTCTGCCAAATAATCAATCTAATATTCCCAATTGTTTTCTGTTTGCATAAATTTGAATTTGAAACTCCAATGGAATCAGACAGAAGATGTAGACGAATTTATGAATCTAAATAAGAGATGATAACGGTCATAGCAAAGTGAGGTTGTGGAATCATACCAAAGTAGCCATTGTACTATTTTTTATATATTGCTTTTATTGTGTTTACTATAACGAGCAATCAATCAATTTTATTGGCAAAATGCAGCAAGCAATGCAAAGAGACAGAATGTATAGCATCTATAATACATCGTTTTTATATTTTCCTAAAGCGGCTTTAAGTTTGGTGAATCTTGTCACCATCGCTTATAAGCGTTCAACATGTGTCAGTTGGACAGTATTTTTTGGAAAATATGGATTATTTATGCAGATTTCATAATCAAGTATGGATTCTACAACAATTATTAATTGGAAACAAAACGCACCTGCTGTTAGTCTTATAATAATGTATGTAGCATATAATTATTAAGAATGTAGTCTAATATTGTTTAATAATTCACAGATTTGTACATTGTATGATTGTTATTCTTTTCGTTGTGTCTTCATCATGGTTACCAATATAGTGAAGTTGTGTCTTTCTCTTACAATGGTCCAATATGCCTTAGTAAGGCAATGAGCAAGCGCTCCCAATGGACTATAAAGTAACATTTCTAAACTTTGTCAGACAAACTCTCATTTGCCGGACAAAAAATTATGGTTTTGCCGCTATAACCATTTAGCTAAATGTAACGATCCTAGGCACATAAAGGATGAGAATCGTAAGTGACACATCCATCTCTTTCCCGAGAACATCGCTCGTAGATTGCTGTTATCCAAAATCTGGTGCAAGCCAATGCAAAGCTAGATCTAACCATAGCATAACCGATTACCGCCATTAGTAAGCTATGCGGCGTAGACATATATGTTATCTAGTAAATTAATGAGAATTAAACTTTATAGATTAAAGAACGCAGAGCAGCTTAAGACGTAGAGATTTTTGTTTCATCTTAAAATACTTAAGGCGTGGTTTTAAAAGAAAATTATATTAAAATTCCAATAAACCATCAGGTGTTTTTATTGGCAAACATCAAATTGAATTATATGCTTTCCTACGTTGCAAGCCTTCCATATTCATCGAACCGATAAATTAATTCTAATAAAATTGGCGTTTCTTCTAAAAGCAAATTAGCTCCGTATGAAGATCGATCATAAAACCTACCATAATATGCTTAGATCGACGACTATTCTTAGATGACATTAATAGTGGTGAAATCCTAAAATATGCTTATCAATATAAGAATATATATATATATATATATATATATATATATATATATATATATATATATATAGTTTAGTCTCTAAGGGTTTTCTTGTTCTTCATGGGCATTCATTTCTAATTTTCTTCTTCAGTTTTGTTAATTTTTTTTAACTTCTAGAACTCACATATATTTGATGGTGTCATGTTTGCATGGTGACATAATTTCTAATTGGTTGCCACTACCTTTCCGTTTCTAATAACTAGCAGTGCACACTTCATTTCGAATTCCATTTGGATATCCTGAATGAGGATTCTGGTTGTGTCTATTATTGTCTCTACATTTTTGTTGTTTATTGCGTCCATATACATAAGGTGGTTCAATTTGTCGTCTAGTTTAGTAAACGTTTACCCGGCATGGCATTTCCTTATTATATTCTTAGGGAACATTCAAACAAATTATTATTTCATCAGAATATTGTACGTAACGTATAATATTATTTTATGCAGAGAATTGACATTTATAATTTTAAAGGCATTTAAATCTTGTCAAAAATTGTTGACAAACCTTTGTAACACTTTTCTCAAGATAACTTTTTTTTCTGGGGCATTATGGGTAAATATGTCTTTATATGTTTAATTCTTTATTAAAATGTTTTAAGAGATTAAATGATTTTTAATATTTTTCCTCTGTTTTAGTGGTGAAATACTTAACTACAATACATCACAAGATAAACATGTTGAAAATGTTGAAACAGATTAGAAAATCAGTGAGTTGTGTTTCACAATCTATATCTGTCCACAGTCATGGCAGGGTTATGGAGTATATGCCACCTTTGATCTTGAAATTAAATTAGGTAGTAGTGGAAGGTTATGGTGAATGCCCTGCTATATTGCTCACCTTCCTTTTCTCATTTTTATTTCAGTGCTTGTATAGATTGGCCCCCATAGCTGCCAATATTAGTTAAGTAAAATCTTATAACGAGTTGCAGCCGAAATGCGAACAAGTACGATTAAACTTGATTTTCCGAACTTTTAATAATTTTAAGACAAAATTATTTCAACATGAGACTAAAAATGTTTCCTAGATTTTTAATGATTTTTGAAGAAAAATTATTTGAACATTATGCTTAAAATGTTTCCTGAATTGTTGATAGTTTTTAAAGAAAATGATTCGACTAATGTCACGATTTTTGTGTTTAATCTAGGGGTAAATGGACGCCGCAAACATTTTAATTAAAAATAAAAAGATTGAAAAAAAAAAGATGATTTGGAATAAAGAAATGTTATTACAAAGAAAAGAAAAACAAAAACATAGTAGAAAGAAAACGAATTTCTTATAAGCTTTTTACAATCGTAAGAGTGCAAAGGGGAATAACTCTGTTTTCTAGTTATTTTTCTTTGTGATTAAAATAACTGTTTTTTATAATAATATTTTATTGTATTTTAGATATAAATGCTTTTTGTCAAATATAATTCAGAAAAATCTATATTTAACAGTAATTGACGAAAGAGATTTTTTCTCTGTGTCTTGCTGTCCAGTTCATCTGTTTTTTAACGACTCGAATTTTGCTTGTGATTTCTTCGGTCGGAATCATAAGGTCTGGTCGCCCATGAACGCGTCCCAGTGTTGTATTATAACTGACTATAGATAGCAATCTTTCGCTATTTATAGTTGTCGCTAGAGAATGTTCTAGTGAAAACAGAAATACAATACTTTTCTGTTCCACTTTTTGAAAAATCTCCAGCGATGCTAAAAAAGTTTTACATTCAAATTTTTAAGTAATAATTTTTATATTATTTTATATAATCTTTTATTGCTATTTTTTAATTAACTAATTTATTATATTTTATACGTCATATTATTTTATTATATTTTAAGTATTTTTATTTTGTTATAATTATTAATTATATAATTAATTATTTTTATATATTTTATTTTTATTATATGTTATAATGTGGGTAATTAATATTATCATTGTAATTATTAATTATATTAATAATTATTTTTATTATATTTTATGTTTATTATATGATATTATTTGAATAATTAATATTATCTTTTATGTAATAAATCATAATTTTTTCATATCGTAAGAGGCAAATATGTCCTCCTCTTATGACACTGACACTTGATATTTTCCTAAATTTTTATATTTTTAAGGAAAACAATTATTACCGAATATAGTTCCGAAATTTTGGATTATATTTTAGAAGAAGAATTATTCAAAGATAATTCTTAACATTTTTCTGCAAATTTTATAATTTTTAAAGAAAAAATATTCGAGCAAATTCTGTATTGAAAGTTTATTTGAAATAAAACCGAATTTAAAACGTTCCTGATATGTTAATTGAGGATGTTTTTTTTTTCGAAAAATTAAATTGACTCTAAGAAAAAACATTTCCTCAGTCTAGAATCAATTTTTCTTGATTGAATGATGACAGAGCAGGTTTAGCATAGCGCGAGAACTGATACTACACTGTGATCTTAACGAAAAGGCCAATGTTAAATAACTATTCTCTAAATAATTATTTTCTATATAGCAAACTGACATCTTAAATTTCATGGAAGAAAGTAATTATACCCGAAAGGATTCGAAATGATTTTTTAATTATTATTATTAAAAAAAACCCCAACTAATTGTTAACGTAATACTTCATTGACTGGATGTAAGTCCAGATTCCTGAATCCATTCGTTATGTGAAAAATTGCCTTAATTGGGCATTCCAACTAACTGAATCTGAGTGCATTCTCTTTAATTAATCTATAAATAATTATTAATAAGAAATTAAGGTTATTTAAATTTAAAAAAAATAACAATAAATACTTAACATTTATGAGATACTTTGTGGTTGGTAGATTCTTTCTCTGACTGATTCTTTTCTCTGGTAAAACCGCATTAAACTGATTGTCTGAAGACGAAATTCCAGCAATAAATTGTGTGGGTCGACATGATCATCGATCGAGATGAAGTCACATAACTCCGGCCTAATTAAAATAAACTAGGCTGGTTGCTGAAGGGACGTAATCCCAGCTGAAATACATGTTTTTATTTGATTTTTTTGTTTGTTACAAAATAAATTGAAGCAAAATAATCTGGTGGCCCCAAAAGAGGAATAATCCCAGCGGTAATACTACGGTAAGAAACCCTAACCAATACTGGTATTAACGATACATAAATCCAGTGAACGACATTATAACATGACCTGTTGTTGTGAGGTCTGTTATGTTAGGAGGTGGTTGAAATTCTTCCTGACTTTTTGCCTCAATGGAGGACGCGGATCATTACCCTCTCTGATATAGGAAGCAATGTACCAGCCGTCCACAGTAGCCTGGTGGAAAAAGAATTGCTTTGCTGAGTTAATGATGGAACAGAAGGAGTATTCGATTATTGATTGCAGGCATCTGACTGTTGTACTACCCACGGAAATTTTAGGGAGTTCCGAAATTTAAGAGGAGTCATATATTTCAGAGTGGATAGGGAGGAATGTGGCACTATATGAGGTCATATGAACAATTGGGACGCTGAAATATAACCTTATTATTTCGAAATTATTAGTTAACATGGGAAGGATGGGATTTAAAATAACTTAAACATAATACAGGAATGAACGATGTAAAAAAAAACAGACAGTATTTGCAATTGTTTATTTGGATAATTTAAACGCGAAAAAAAGAACAATTGGGACACTGAAATATTAACGTTATTATTTCGAAATCATTATTTAACATGGGAAGAGTGGGGGTTAAAATCACTTAAACGTTATACAGAAATGAACGATGTAAAAAAGCAGACAGTATTAGCAATTGTTTATTTGGATAATTTAAACGCGAAAAAACAGAAAAACAAAAACAAAAGAACACTTGGGACGCTGAAATATTAACGTCATTATTTCGAAATTTTTATTTAACATGGGAAGAGTGCGTGTTAAAATAACTTAAACATAGTACAGAAATGAACGATGTAAAAAAAGCAGACACTATTAGCAATTGTTTGTTTGGATAATTTAAACGCGAACCCCCCCCCCAAAAAAAAAAAGAAAAAAAAAGACCAATTGGGACGCTGAAATATTTATCCTATTATTTAGAAATTATTATTTAACATGGGAAGAGTGGAGGTTAAAATAACTTAAACGTAATACAGAAATGAACGATGTAAAAAAAAGCAGACACTATTAACAATTGTTTGTTTAGATAATTTAAACGCGAAAACCAAAAAAAAAAAAGAAAAAGAAAAAAAAGACCAATTGGGACGCTGAAATATTTACCCTATTATTTAGAAATTATTATTTAACATGGGAAGAGTGGGGGTTAAAATAACTTAAACGTAATACAGAAATGAACGATGTAAAAAAAGCAGACAGTATTAGCAATCGTTTATTTGGATAATTTAAACGCGAAGTACTCTAAACAGAAACAATTATTTCGGACGCGCCTCTTCCGCATAAATGAATCATACTTTTGATTTCATATGGCTCGTCTGCTGCTTCTGTGCTGATGATAGTTTTGAAATGAAAAAGTCAAGTGAAAAAATGATGGTGCTTTAAACAGAAACATTCGTACGCATCCCACTCATACCATATACCTAATGCTGGTTTCATATGTCGAGCCTTTCAGCTTGTATGGTAATAAAACTTCTAAAATGACCTTGTGCTGTTAGTGTATGAGTTAACTTTGGTCGAAATCGCCTGTTCCTTCTTTCAATGGATTATTTCATTTATCGATTATCGATACTTATCGAAGCATTCCTATACAAAACCTAATAACACTGTTAGGCACATAAAGTACCTTCGTTTGAAATTTCATAAAAATCGGCCCAACTGTAGAGAACGAACCCACGCAAACACACACACATACACACACAGACGCACACAGACGCACACACACACGTGCGTGCACACACACACACACACACACACACACACACACACACACACACACACACACACACACACACACACACACACACACACACAAAGTTCACCTTATATAATAGTAGACATTATTATTTCTTCCGGAATTGTCATATGGCTTCGATTTATTTTACGATCCATATATATATAAATGTCTAACAAAAAGCGTAGTTTATCAAGCAACAATATTTGCGAAAGAAAACCCGAATAACAAGAAATATTACGTAGGCATGACTTCCTTAGATTTCAAAACCCGATACTATGACCACAAAAGTACATTCAACAATAAAAAACACCGTATAAAAACAACACTAGCGAATAAATACTGGGAACTCAAAGAAAGCGGACATTCGCCGGTAGTCGAATGGAAAATGATAAGACAAGCTACCACGTGTAGGCATTTAGACGACCCATGTAAATTATGCCTTCATGAAAAATTTGCTATCCTGTACTTTAAAGAACACCAAAATCTATTAAACTGTAGAAGAGAAATAGCAAATTACTGTGTTCACAAAATAAAACTTACTCTAGGATAGTGATACAAAATAGCTTTAAAACTAACAAAAACAATAGAAAATAAACAAATAAATAAATTAAATAAACATGAATATACATAAACGATCACACATATATGTATGTATATATATATGTATATATATGTACATATACGTATGTACACACATGTATATTTATATATATATATATATATATATAAAGGAGGAAAAGATCTGCCTTAAACCACTAACCTAGTTCTAAAACAGATCCTTTGTTCGATAAAATGCATGCCCATTGGCTGATAGGAAGGGGCGCGGTGGATACTAGAAAGCTGATTGGCTAACTAAAATCGTCAACAGAAGAGGACCATATAAAAACGAGAAACAACCACAGAATTCGCGCATAAGACTGACGAATCAGAGTGGATGAAACGCCGAATATTCAGTGTAGCTTAATCGCCATATATTATATATATATATATATATATATATATATATATATATATATATATATATATAACACAGAAATTACATAACGCGGAATTTCCTCCTGGAATTATTCCATTATAACACTATATATATATATATATATATATATATATATATATATATATATATATATATATATATAGGTATTGATCTTAGATAAACAAGCTAAGATCAACGCTTGATGACAGTAAGCGCTTCTGTTACGCTATTTTGGCTGCTGCTAAATAAAAGGTGAAATTACAATATTTAGGATTTTCCAAACGTCTAAGGTCTATTTTCACAAAGTGGCAGTTTGTTATTTCACGCACCAATATGCTCAAACCTAGATATAGAGTATTTATAATTTATAGTCATATATATTGGATTACTTAATTTATTACAAAGTAACAATTTGAACTTTATCTAATCCATTCACATTCATATATATATATATATATATATATATATATATATATGTGTGTGTATGTGTGTGTGTGTGTGTGTAATTTATGGTTCGTTCAAAATGGATAGAACCATATTTCTACATTGCCAATTTAATTGAAATTTTCAGAAAATGTATCTGTAAAGTCAAAGAATGTTTGCATGTTATTGAAATAAATTAAGATCATTAAGATCGCAAATTATAAAAATATATTAAATAAAATAAAAATATTTTTCGTGACTGCGAGACTGTTTGCCATTTCATTTCCGGTAGAAATTAGCCTTTCACGTGCACCACACGTGGACGACTTTCGAATTACAACATTTAACTATCTAATTAATTGATTGGTAAAAAAAAAAATCACCATTTTTTAAATTATATATATATATATATATATATATATATATATATATATATATATATATATTTACTTTAACCTTAAAATTGAATAAAAACCATATCATAAAACTTTAATTAAACTTGGAAATACGATTTAAAAAATAGCGCGGATCGGTAAGTGCACTATCATCATTTGTTTATCTTAATTTTTTTTATTTTTAAAAGCTTTCCTTGCGAAGCTACCTAAAATAAATTTATCTAATTCTTAATTTCTTATTTTATTGAAAAAAAAAAGAAGGTAAATATGAAGAATTACTCCACCCCCGAAAATTCCTTTAAAATTACCACTCTTATAGGTTTTCGGGGTCGCTGAAAACGAAAATAACGTTTATAATTAAGGCAAACGAGTAGTTTCCAAGATATGAAAAATGTTAGTTTAAAAAAGTAGACGATCACTTTTCCATAATAATTTTACGTAAAATGATCACCACTTTGTGGCCACGATTTTTTTGAGGGGGACTTTCTTTCTACCCTTGGAAAATCCTTTAAAATTACCTGTTTAAATTGCAAAATGCAAAAGAAATCAAACAAAACCTTTTTAGCCAAGAAACAGACAGAAAAATTTAAAAACATAGCATCCATTTTTTTCTATCGAATTCCTTTGCTGTTTTATTGAAAACTATTTTCTCCCGGATTTTTGATAAAATTTTCCGTAAAGGGCCGTGCGTCTCACGTTCGTATATAACAAAAAAATTTTGCAGTAAAATAATACCGGATTTTTGGGGCAGATTTGTCGTTTAGTTGTACAAATATCCTCAAACCAGGTAATCACTAAAAGGGACTCTTAAAGGTCGTCACCTGTATCGAGCAAAACTTTAAAACCACTGATTATATGTCAGCCTACGTCACAGTAACATATATTGAGTGAGTTCCTAACAGTATTTTGTATAATTTTTTAGTTTAAATTCATTTTCCCAAAATTTCGCCAAACTTAACGTGTCTGATACAGTCTGCCGCCATTTCTATTTTTTAAATATATCGATAAACACTGCATGTTTTTGAACCGATTATACATTACATAAAAACACTACAATCTTATCCAGTTAGGTAGAACATTTACTTTTCTTGCCTTTGATAACATTTATTTGTTATATATTTATTTTTTGACAACTTCTTTGTATCTGTGCTTAGTAATACAAACCCTTTTCATTTAATGTAACGTTTAGTCGGCTCGAAAAACAGTGTTTATCGGTGTATTTGAAAGGTACAAATGGTGGCGGACACTATTGATTACGTTAAGTTTGAGGAAGTGAGTTAAAACTAAAAACTATACAAAATACTGTCACAAACCCACCGATTATGTCAGCCTATGTCATGGTAACATATATTCGATGGGTTTTTGACACTGTATTGTATAGTTTTTAGTTTTCAACTTACTTTCCCAAACTTAACGTATTAACAGAGTCTGCAACCATTTATGTTTTTCGAGCCGAGTAAGCATTTTACATTACATAAAAACACTAAACAATTATCCAGTTAGGCAGAAACATAACTTACCTTACCTTTGCTTTCATTTATTTGTTTTTGGATAACTTTTTCGAATCCGTGTATAGTAACCCCCCTCACTCAAATATCAATTACTAACTCACATTTTTGTATACAGAAAAAAAAATATTTAGCGTTTCAACATTTTTACTACGTTCAGATTTATTCACTGATTGTTGGTCGAGCCCAAGCCATGATTGACGGAAATCCAGAGGATCAGGATCCAATTCTGCAAGAGTAACATTTTTTTCATTTTCGCCTTTTTTTTTACTTTTTGGGCTGGATTGCTGTACTAAGAATATAAGAAACATGCATTTTCTCTTTTTATTAGAATTTTCCATTGCACCAAATTGAGCCACAGCAACGCGTGGCAGGGTACAGCTATTATATATATATATATATATATATATATATATATATATATATATATATATATATATATATAAGGAGATTAACAACATTTAGTGTTCATAAAACAATTGATACAACTAAAGTGAATTATTTCCTTATTCAATGAAGTTTCAAAAATATTGTCTTTTTTTTCAAAGAGAAAACGGTTAGCAAAGGAATTTTATAGAGACTGGTTGGTTTTAAAACTGAAAGCTTCAAAATTCTAAAACAAGTAATGTGAGAAAGATTATATAGAAATATAAATAGATGCAAAAATTTCGGTCACAGGCACTGTATATGTGGGTGCCGGAGGTGTGTCGTCTATAATGTCTCAGCTCTAAGGCTTCTCCAATCTTTTTCTCTATTTCTTTCTTTCCTTTGTGAAGACTGTTCCGCCAACTACTCTTTTCTTTGGTTTGTTCCTTCCAACTCTCAACATTGATGTTCATTGCCTTCAGGTGCCGCTTTGTTACATCTTTGTAGTGAAGCTTCTGACCTCCTACCTTGCGGGTTCAATTTTCCAGTTCCGCATAGAAAATCATCTTTGGAATTGTTTACTTCCATTCTGGCAATGTGTCCGGTCCATCATAGTTGCGTAGTAGCAAGGGTAGCTTGTCTTAATATGAAGACAAAACAGATCCAACCAATGAAAGTAATTGAAATTATTTTAAATCCGTAAATCTATTGCTAGTCCACTTAAACCTGAAGTAAGAATATTCAGCTAGTCTATATTCATAGCTATTTGAAGAATTAGATTAACGTTTATGCAAAGATAGATAGTATAGGTTGAAAAGGAGTTGTGGATTATTAGATTAATTTAGATTTATAACTTTTATAAAGTTAAGGAGTGAAAAATTTGGTTTAGAGCTGAATAATCTAGGTTTGTCGTTTCCATCGTAAGGTGTCTTGTTTTACAAAACACGTCTTTATTAGCGTGTGGTAGTTTGTGTCTATATGTGTCCGTAAGCGGCAATAATTCGAGGTTTTGTATAGAACTTTTTATTGTATTAATCAAACAGTTGTTTCATCAGCATAAAATCACACATAAGTAAACATCTAATACTGTCTGATCGGCTTTATCATTTATCATTTATTGTTATTAAGTCGGTAAACACGAGATTTTAATCAAAAATGAAGATTAATATAAAAAAGATATTTTCTTCTATAATCATTCTTTTTATTTTGTGAAAAACCACTGAACAAGTTTGATTGGATACAAATAAAAGCATTTTATTATTTATAATTATTATATAATTTTTACCCTTTTTAATCAAGTATTTTCCATTGTTTCGCTGTGATGCTAAGTCCTAGTTTACTTATTTATAAATATCTGCAAACAGTTCCTTCTACATTAAAATTCAAATCATTAATATATATATATATATATATATATATATATATATATATATATATTTAATATATATATGTGTGTGTATATATATATATGTATATATATATATATATATATATATAATTTAAAGGAGATTAGAACAATAGTCTAAAGAGCAGAGTGTATTTTAATGTAATAGTAAAATTACTAGTTTAATTAAAATACAGAGAAAGAAAAAGTGCTCGTTGTAATTTAGATGTATAATAAGCTCGATAGGTAAATATCCTAGAGCTAATTTAATATTTAGTAATGTGACTGATAATTTAAAATCAAATTATAATTAAATTAAAAATCCGTTTCATAAGAAGGAACAACAACAAAATCAATAATTTGTACGATATATATATATATATATATATATATATATATATATATATATATATATATATGCACCGGCGACTAAACTGGTTCCCCCACTAGACTTGTTTGGTGAGGAGGGTGGCTAGTCTCACTGAAGAATTAAGAACAAGACCTTCCAAAGGAAGAATGAACCCTTTTCGGGGTCAACGGCCAACTAGCACCGTGTGTGTTTGTGTGTATGTGTGTGTTGTGGTGCAGATGGCTCCCGTAAGCCGTGGTGAAGGCAACCTTTCTAAGAGAGGCAAATTTCTGATTAAAAAAACATAAAGCGGGAGACCAGTATCCGCATTAAGCTGGTATGCAGTTTAACTTGTTGCTGGCTATCTTGCTCTTGCTTGCTGCTGGATATCAACATTTTGAACCGAGAGAGAGACTTAGCTGTCGTACAAAGCTAAGACTCTGTAACATATACTGTGTATAGATACTCCCTCAGACATTTATCTATAAAAATGGTCCTGTGGCAATGGAAGTCATTTTGGGGCTCATGGACTTTAAGTTTCTAAGGGAGTGGCACTCGTCTGACTAGACGTTGCACTCATCATATATATATATATATATATATATATATATATATATGTGTGTGTGTGTGCAACGCTCGCTCCTTATTTATAAACAAGCGGTTAGAGCACTGTAAAAGTGGTGGGCAAATGTTTGTTTAAATAGACATTTGCCGAGAAAATTTACGAGCAACTCTCCCGTTGGTCGATCGGTAGAAATGCTGACTGTCAACGCGATGGTTCTAGGTTCAATTCTTGGCTCAGGAAAGGTGCTAGTCTAGCGGCACTGATGAGTTGTGATACAACGAAACAGGATTGTATGTCGATGACTACAAATATTTTAAGCCCCTCCCCCTCTTTGGGTAGAGCACTGTCGTAAGTAATCTCACTCGCTACTTAATTGGCTGAAAAATGCGACGCTCGTTCTTTGTTTATAAACAAGCAGTTAGAGCACTGTAAAAGTGATGGACAAATGTTTGTTTAAATAGACATTTAACGAGGTAATTTACGGGCGCCGCTCTCGTGAGTCGATCGATCGAACTGCTAACTGTCAACGCGATGGTTCTAGGTTCAATCCTCGGCTTGGGAGAGGTGCTAGTCTAGCGGCACTGATGATTTGTGACACAACGAAACAGGCCTGTATGCCGATGACTACATATATATATATATATATATTTAAAAAAATTTTTTTTACATGGGGGTCACCACTTATCAAGGCCCGAAAGCCACTCAGGGATAAGGCTTATTGCGTGTACAGTAATCAATGAGATAGTATTGTAGTAATCATTAGTATTGGGGGCTTTGTAAGAGTGTCTTACTTAAGGGGGCGGTTTGTCAGCAGTTTGTTTATGTTGGACTTGAAGACGTCCAAGTTGTAGTCAGGTGGGAAACAGGCAAGCGGCAGAGAGTTCCACTGGCATGCAGTTCTAAGAAAGAAGCTTTGCTCATGGAATCTACATTTGGATTTAGGCGCAGATAAAGAGTGGGGGAAATTATTGACAGTAGTTTCAGCCAGACGGGTGTTTCTCGTGAAAGATTGGCGAGACAGGACGAGGGATTGGAGCTCAGACGAGCACCTGTCATGGAAATAGCGATAAAACAAAGACAGGCTCGCAACGTCTCTTCTGTGGGAGAGAGATTGCATGAAAGAGAAAAGGGCATCCCCACTAAACCACGAAGTCTATTTTGTACTCTGTCAAGGCAGGATAGGCTGTTTTTAGCAGCTCCTGCCCAGATGTGGCAGCAGTACTCCATCCTTGAACGTACTTGGCTTTTATACAGATAGAGAATTGCATCAGTAGTGAGATATCTTCTGGGGCGGTAGAAGGATCCAACCATTTTCCCAGCATCTCTGGCAACAGACTTGATGTACGTGTTCCATTTCAGATCAGGAGTAAAGGTCAAACCCAGAAACTTGTCAAAACATGGAGCCTCCCCAAGACAAAAGCCATCCATTTCAATTGATGCCAGATGGGGATCTGAGCGTTGATGATGTAAAGATAGAAGCTTGGTTTTGGATGCATTAAAAGTGACCAGCCACCTCTTCCCCCCCCATTATACCACGTCGCTTTATACGCTAATGGCAGTTTGTATATCACTTCTCAATATGCTCTACCCAAGATAAGGAGAATTATATATATATATATATATATATATATATATATATATATATTAAGAGAACCTTTTCCCGGATATCATTCCTTTGGAAAATATTATTAACATTTTGGAATTTAAGTGCTCCTTCATTGAAGCATTCTATTTTCCATGAACCCATGTTTGAGTGCTTTTAATATTTGGTTTTCATATTAATCATACTCGTGTCAATGAAAATATGTTGCCAATAAATATTCTCATATATATATATATATATATATATATATATATATATATATATATATATATATATTTAAAGCCAAAAACAATGCGGAGGAAGACCGGAAAAGATGAAGTAAAAAAGAAAAACAAACAGATGTGTCGTCTAACCTTTATTTGACTATCATTCTTCACTTCAATGTATAATTATTTATTACCCAGTTGCTGGTATGTCCGGTGTATGTAAAGTCCGTGGGTATTGTGGAACTTTGATTAATTTCGAGAGAAAGGTACCTTTCTTTTTCAAAATAGAAGACAAAAGTGGATTCAAGATGGCGGAGAGAGTGTGGCAGTCCTGCAGAAATATTTTATTTTACTTATATATTTATTATATTATTTTTGTTGTAAGCTTTGGTTATATATTTATATATATGTATTTTTTATATTTTATTTTATATAATATTGCATAATTTATTATTATTGTTGTTACTGTTGTTTTTATTTATTTATTGTATTCTGTTTTTAGTTGTTTTTTTAATGTTTTTATTTTGTTTTACCTTTTATGTATCTGTAGTTGTGCGTTGAGAAGGTGATAATACTCAGTTATAATATGATAGTTATGATCCTCTGTCTATGTTACGTGTATAAGCGCTTATTTATATATTTTTTTATTGAAATATGAGGTGCTGACTAGATTATGGTCTAAGGGAGATAATTCTGTTTAACTTAGTGCATGGGGAATAATTCTATCGGACTTAATTTTTTTCTTTTTATTTATTTATTTATTTTTTATTAGGGTTACATATATATTTATTTTATTGTTTTACGGTCTATCTTGTTGTTGTTATGGGTAACCGTGTTATTTATTAATTTTATATACTTCAGTTTATATATATATATATGAATTTTTTTTAGTATTCGTATATTTTATTTTCTTCTATTTATTTTTTCTTTTAATTATTTTTTTATAGAATTTGTGTATTGTCGTTGCTCTGGTTCGCTTGTAATATGGGGGGGGACAAAGGATAAAGGGAGAGCTCAGTTCTAGTCAGTTATTCAAGGAGGGTTTGTGTTTAAAGATAAGGAGAGATTCTGCAATTCTACGGTTTCCAACGTTTCTGACTGAGGCGAGTATAGTTTGCACTTACCAAGAGTAAATTTCGGATTCCGGAGAAACGTGCCAGAACAAACTGCCAGATACATTTCCTAAAAAGATGCCGTAAAAACAACGTTATCCTCAACACGATAAAACATATACATCTACCAATATGTGTCCAACACCGAAAACTCGAGACAGCAAGACAATTTATATACGACTTCTGTCTTAAGAAGATTCTCCAGCTCCTTCATAGCAAACTAAACCGACATTAAATCAATCACTACCATCAGAACTTCTCTCAACTCTTCTGCCTCTACTGAACGATCACTGCAGAACATAAATTCAGCTATCGACCGCGCCTACCACACCTGCACGGATCTTGAGACCAAACGCCTCAAACAGAAATACACATGGCTACAACGGAAATCCTTACAATCACATCCCAACAGTCACAAAGGTAACACCCAGGAACCAAACTCAGACAACCCACCTACACACCAACCCCTCGTCACTGACCTTACTGATGCCCTCTCGACAAAAGAGAGCGACCTTCTGCCCCTCGGCCCCAAGTTCATCACCACACAAAAAATACGGACAAAGTAAGACTAAACATAGAAACCCAGTTTTGTAGGACCGCATATCATCTTAAATGGCTATCTGCTCTAGCCCCCTCCAATGACACAAACCACAACCATCTGGAAAACTCTAACACCTCATTTCCCGTATTTCAGCTCGATCACCCTTTACACCCATCCCCTAATAAACACCCCTTTGACATGAAACTTACAAGACTCAAACACAAGATTTTCGCCATACTTAAACAAGAACAGCCACGCATCATACCCAACTTAACAACAGTCCAATGCCTGACTCTAGAGCGCCTCAAGGAAAAAAATCTCGTCTACTTACCCTCTGACAAAGGTAAAGAATTTTGTGTGATCTCCCAAGACTCTTATGACTCCCTCGCCCTTGACCACCTTAACAACACCAACCTCTACACCCCAGCCAACAATATCACTGTCTCCCAAATAGAGAACACTATCAATAGAACCTGGGTATATATCTGCTCCCAGAGAAATATCCCAAAACAATGCAGACTAAACTGTACTACCAAGAACAGCAAACTCCCTACCTTTTACCACCTCATAAAAACTCACAAAAATAACCCACTAACACAAATCAGACCCATAGTTTCCAGCATCAACATCTCATGGCTCCTCTCTAGACTACTTAAACCCCTACTCTCTACCTTCCCAGCCCATGTCAACAGCTCTGACCAAGTCATAGACAGGCTTAACAGATTACCTCCCCAACAATTGAGGCTCAACAGATATTCCTTCAGCCTGGACGTCGTCTCCCTGTACATTTCCATCCCGGCACACCCTGCCATCAACCTCATATCCTCCAATAACTTACACTCTTTCGGAATAACCCCTGCCGACATCCACCAACTTCTCCGAGTGATTGTCGACAACACATACTTCACATTTCTTAACCACACCTATAAACAAGTGTCTGGCCTACCCATGGGCTCTAGCCTCTCCGGTCTCCTAGCTATTGCTTATATGGATAGACTTGGAAGACAAGCACTCAGCACTTGCAACTCCTACCTCCTCTTCACAAGATATATAGATGACATCCTCATACTCACATGCTCTCGAGAAGAAGCCATCAAAATCTTCAACACATTTAGCAACGCTGACCCCCACCTACAGTTCACCATAGAACACCCAGACAACTCTGCCTCTCTCTCACTCCTTGACTTCAGACTCAACATCAAAGAAAATGGCTCTATATACACAGAATTCTATAGGAAACCTGCCAGTAGACGTTTATTTGTACACTTTAGATCCGTCTTAACCCTCAAAGACAAAATGAACTATGCATACGCAGAGATTACACGCATGCGCAACAAGTGTACCAATACACCCGACAAAATGCTGCACACTAACAACTTCCTACACACACTCTCCATAAACGGCTATCCTAATTCCACCTTATCCTCACTCAAAAAAAGAAAAAAACGCCAAGCTCTCTCTAACACCTGTTTCCTCAAGCTCCCCTTCTTCAATGATAGAATCTCCACTGCTATCCGCAGAGCCATACACCACGAAGAGCTAGATATACAACTTATCCACACCGGCACCACCTTAAGACAGCACCTAACCCGGAAACACCCATCACATACACCCGACGCTTGCTCCATATCAAACTGTCCCATCAAAGATACAGGCATATGCTTGCGCACCTACGTGGTCTATAACCTGCAATACACTAAATGCAACACATCATACGTAGGGAGTACCACTAGACCACTACACCAACGCATTAAAGAACATATAAACACCAGCATCTCATCATTCCACAAACATATAATCTCATGCAACAGCACTAAACATAATATTCGCGTTTATATCCTCGCCTCAGTCAGAAACGTTGGAAACCTTAGAATTGCAGAATCTCTCCTTATCTCTAAACACAAACCCTCCTTGAATAACAGACTAGAACTGAGCTCTGCCTTTATCCTTTGACCCCCCCATTACAAGCGAACCAGAGCAACGGCAATACACAAATTCTATTGAAAAAAAAACAAATAAATAAATAGGAGAAAATAAAATATACGAATACTAAAAAAAATACACATATATATAAATTGAAGTATATAAAATTATTAAATAACACGGTTACCCATAACAACAACAAGATAGAACATAAAACGATAAAATAAAATATATATGTAACCATAATAAAAAAATAAATAAATAAATAAAAAGAAAAAAATTAAGTCCGATAGAATTATTCCCCTTGCACTAAGTTAAACAGAATTATCTCCTTTAGACCATAATCTAGTCGGCACCTCATATTTCAATAAAAAAATAAATATAAATAAGCGCTTATACACGTAATATAGACAGAGGATCATAACTATCATATTATAACTGAGTATTATCACCTTCTCAACACACGGAGACAGATACATAAAAGGTAAAACAAAATAAAAACATTAAAATAAACAACTAAAAACAGAACACAATAAATAAATAAATAAAAACTTCAACAACAGCACCGGATAAACGAGAAAAAAAACAACAGTAACAACAATAATAATAAATTATGCAATATTATATAAAATAAAATATAAAAAAATACATATATATAAACATATAATCAAAGCTTACAACAGAAATAATATAATAAATATATAAGTAAAATAAAATATTTCTGCAGGACTGCCACACTCTCTCCGCCATCTTGAATCCACTTTTGTCTTCTATTTTGAAAAAGAGAGGTGCCTTTCCCTCGAAATTAATCAAAGTTCCACACCACCCACGGACTTTACATACACTGGACATACCAGCAACTGCGTAATAAATAATTGTAGATTGAAGTGAAGAATGATAGTCAAATAAAGGTTAGACACATCTGTTTGTTTTTCTTTTTTACTTCATCTTTTCCGGTCTTCCTCCGCATTGTTTTTGGTTTAAAAAAAAATTCTTTACCAACAATGCTTCAAGCAAACTACTATCTACTCTTATATATATATATATATATATATATATATGTATATGTATATATATAACTTACATAATATTATTTCATTTCCTTGTGTCATTGCTCTCCAGTGTGGCTTGATGAACAAAAAACTTCTTCGTCTATGTTTAGCTTTCTGACTTGAAAAATACATGCAACAGTTGAGCGAAACGTCGAGTCTTAGGTCTGTACCTTCACCATTTTACGTTAGATTATTGGATTTATTTTTTCATTTTCTTGTTACGTATATTTACACATATACACACACTGGAATATATATATATGATTTTAATAATTTTTGTCAATATTCAGTTCATACCATTATTCAGTATTTTAACGTATTGTCGAAGGTAAAAATAATTACTATTCAAGTGTCCGTGTGATTATCAAGAGCTAGACTCTAAGCTAAATAATATTTGTATTCAGAAATGCTCTTTGACATCCTTTGTTATCATCTATTTACAGACGAGCAAGAAAGAGACAAATAAAAGGTAAACGTCTGTTTTTGTATTCAGTCATTTCTCAGACGTGTACACCTTATTTTATTTTTGCCAGAATAGAAGCCAGTGCCAAGATTTCAGAAAGTTTAGATTCTGTTAAAGTATCAAGACGTGCTGTAAATCCTTTTTTGCAGTTTTCTCGTACGGCTGTACTCGCCTCATCGCTTTTCTGGCAGAAATCCATGAAGAATATGATCATCCCTTCCTCCATTATTTGTCCCGGCAACATGCCAAATGTCCATCATTGCCGAATGAAAGTAGTTAACAGTTAATACATACACTTTACAAATCTCTTAAATGACCATGTGCATGTGACGACATATACTTATGTTTTTTTCTCTTCGCTTTTCTATCGATCTTATCGGTGTATTTGATCCTAATATCGTTGTTTTTCAAACAGATCGAATTCAAATAATAAAAAAAATATCCCTGACAGGAGTACCTCGAATTCATCGATATCACGTGTATCGCGTATATATATATATACATTTTCGGGTTACAATGCAAAGCGATTGGAGAAATACAATCAGTAAATTGATTAAAATCAACCTATCAACATTTCTTGGTAAGTTTTACATTTTATTAGGTTATTCGAATATTATTGAAAGATTAAGGAAAATGTATTCACTAGCCTAACGTGGGACTAATTTAGATTTTTATTTAACCGATTTGCTTAAGATGGTCGAGTACTGTTGAAATATAGACACGAATTGCATTAATCCATTTTTTTATACGGACATAAACTGAACCAAATATGTTTGAAATCTCGATATCAAGTGTATTCAACATTAAGCATTACTGATATTCTAACATAAAGTATATTCAACACTCTTCAAACACTGGCATTAGGTGCATCAAGCATTCTTGAAACATTGACATTAAATGTATGAAGCATTTTTGTAACTTTGACATAAAATACCTTAAGCATTCGTAAACGCGGATATAATTTATTAAGTATATTTGAAAAAAAATGACAAAAAAGTGCATTAAACATTCTTGAAACATTGCCATTATTTGTAGTAAGTATTCTTGAAACACTGAAAGTAATTCATTAAGCCTTCTTGAAATACTGGTATAAAGTTCATCAAGTGTTCTTGTAAGGCTGGCGTTAAGTGAATTACACATTCTTGAACCATTGAAACTGAGTTCATTAAGCATTCTAGAAACACTGGCATAAAGTAAAATAAAAATTCTGAAGACAGCGACATAAAGTGCATTAAGCATTCTTGAAAACTGACGTGAAGGGTATTAAACATTCTCTGAACTGAAATACTCTACCGTACAGTGCCTTTAGAATTCTTAGAAACACAAAAAGTTCACTAAGATTTTTTTTAAACACTGACATTTAGTGTATTAACAATTCTTAAAATATTGACGTTAATTATTCTAGAAACACTGACATAAAGGTAAAATAAAAATTCTTAAAACATTGATATAAAGTGCATTAATCATTCTTAGCAAAAATGACATGAAGGATACCAAGCAATTATTCTTGAAATACTGATATTAAGCGCATTAAAATTTCTTGATAGACTTGTATTAATCATTGAGCATTATGACATACTGACATCAAGTTTATTATATATTTCACTACTAATTATAACAATTGCTTTTAAAATGTTCGTTGGTCGTTCTCTACTCTCAAGATTCTTATTCTGAAATTTCTTAAAAACGCATGCGTAATTTCAAATTGTCTGTGTTATCATCACATCCTCTGATGATATTGTTCGCGATTCAGAATTAGCAGGTTTCAAATTACTGCAGGAAAATTTTACGTTTGGCAAATTAAAATTGCCCAGTCTAAAAGGATTTATTTTTATTGAAAGAGGATGAGAGATGTATATGTAATATTAAAACAGATACTAAACTTTGCTCTTAGCTAAATGCCAGTCGGACATTTATTATCTTAAAATTGTATTCGATGGTCTTCTTTTAACTAAATATAGGAAGGTGCGTTGGATATAGCACACTCATTGTCTCCCTTGGAACAAAAATCAGCCAACAGGCTATTTTTATATACCATAATCACAAAAAAAGTCAATAGAATTCTAGCAGAAAACATTATTTGCATTTGGACTAAGCGAACCGAAAACAACGATACGCCTATTATTGGCGACGGATTAGTTACCATAAATATATTTCCATAAGAAATGGCCGTTGCTGTGACACATCCGAAATTTCGAAAATATTAATATTATTAGACCTATACACATATGGGTATAATACTTATGAAAATATTAAGATATAATGCGACAATTTCTTTTATTCTATCATTGGAGACTGGTAGTGTTTCAGAACGATTGTCTTTTGGGAGGCAAATTGCATCTAATGGAAATAGAAATTGGCTCGACTTCTCAAAATAAGAAAGGGACAAATCGAGATAATATATACCAATCAATGTGTGCTAGTCAGCCAGTTATATTGCCGCAAAGAACAGACGAAAGAACTATTACATTATTTCCGGACGTGCCCTGACTTTACAACCAATCAAATTTTGGCATACAGATGCAGCAAAATAACGTCGCTGTCTCTACATAAACGGTATATAATAACCGAGAACACCTCGATATAAATAGTTTCCTCTTTCTTTCATATTATCTTTTGCTACAGTTTTCTATAACACTTTCTGATTTCATCATGGTAGATTTAACATGCAGCAATATATAATCGTGAGTTATCTCCCTTGCTGGTGATTACTCTTTCATTGAATAAAAAGTCCCTTGTGTATGCATTAACTTTGAATTTTAATCTATGTTTGTGAAAAATTATTCTAATAAACGTGAATTAAGCTTCATACGCAAAATCGTTCCTTTGTGGTTAATTACGCTATGTTTTGTTTATAACAACCATAAAATATGAAAACATAAATATTTTTACCTGCTCTGTTTAGAGAATATCCATTAACATTCTAGGGAAATAATCTCAAATAACCTTTTCAGAGTTGCGTCTCTTTAACTATGTCTTGTTTATACATGTTAACTTAAAGCTTTGAATTCAATGAATAGATCACCTCCTTTTTCCCTTCTTTCTCGTTTCTTTTCTTTGTTCTTTCAGTTTTTTACCCTTTGTATCTTATATCAGCCACTAGATAATAATATATTAAAAATATATGAAAAGTAAAAAAAATACATCTCGTTAAAAGGTCTTAAAAAGTAAACAACATAAAAGACATGTAATTGAACATAATGCCTCACTGGTAACGCCCTTGTTTTTCTAAATCTAGGTTTGTAAAAACTTACAATTGGTAAATGGATTTCATTAAAATATTAGTCATTTAGATTGATAATTTTATTTACTTTATAATCTTTTAGGTAAATATATTTTTAACTAGAACAAAAAATACGAAATCTCGGAATGTGGAGTTAGTTTTCTTTTGACAAACATGGCGACTTATACACCTGAAGAAGGTTGGAGGTAACACCGATCGAAGCGTTGTGCAAATAACACCCTAGATGAGAACATTAGTCCAATTGACCAAAATAATACAAACAATCATACCGTATCTAAAAAAATCCGAAATGTAATAAATACGTTATTGCTAATAATCAATATCTGTATTTGCCACGATAATCAGTAAAATTTATATCAAACTATTAGGATGTCTACGATTAGTAATTGGTTATTTTTGTAACTCTTCTACGAAATAAAGTTTTGTTACAATATTAATTGATACTCTGATGGCTTTTGTTTACTTTGTTCAATCCTTACAAGATATAACACTACTGGAACATACCGATATTATTTATAGCCGGACATTAACTTATGTGTGAATTTGCTTACCAACATGTCTATTCGCATTAAATCTAAATTTCTGTATGTTAATACAGCCGAGGAAACATGGAGTAACTAGAGAATCCTAAAGGTAAGGTGTCCGATGGAAAGAAGCTATTATAAAAAAAAAACGCCTTTCGATATCTACGTAAGTGCGCAATGAAAGTGTAATGTAAAACAATACCAATACAGCGTGCATGTTAAGCCTCATGGATAACACAGGGTCCGATAAAATCACCTATCAAGTATTTAAACACTATCGAGTTCATCGTAGATGTTTACGCACTAATCCATATTTTCAAAAATCGATTCGTCGTCTAAGATTTCATTGAGGAAACACGAAGGTCTCACACAATTTCTATTGATAAAAGTTCTTCTTCTTAATTCATAGCCATACTACATTATCTATATATTTAGACACTTTTATCTGAGTATTATTAAAGAATGCGTGATGAGTTAAGGTATATGTTCTTTTCATATTCAGAAAACAAAACGATCAGCCACGATTTTTTCTTCGGTACCAAAATCAACAGAAACTAGGCCATTGTTTGGATGTCTATTTACCTGTTGGGTGAGGTATGCCTTTAGTCCTGTGAAATTCTAGGAGATCCACCTTACTGGGAAATACTGACGGCGTTACCTATAAACTTTTGCAGGCTAGAGTGATTTTTCACTTGGTTGCTGGTTTTTCTAATCCCATTTTCCGACCCATCATCCCGCCGCAGGTTTGAGATAAATAACTTAAGATTACTATTCTCGTATTGGTTATTATTATTACAGCGTTTCGCCCGATTTAACGTCCCACTATTTCCAGGCGCATTTTTTTCTAATTAGGATTATTATATCAAACTCAGGAATCGTAATGAAACGAACCTTATGTTTAGCGACTGAAATGTTAATAAGAATAACTCGAAAGATGAGAACAGTAGTTCGAATAATTCTGATAATTTAAATCATCGCTCCTTATCTAAAAAAATCCTCAAATAAATAAGTCGCCCCGATTGCCGATATACATTACCAAAATAGTACTTCGATTTCAATAATGTCAGTAAGCTGATTTATTTGAATGAAAGGGAAGCACTTCAAAGATAAATGAACGCAGATCAACAGCGTTTGCGATCGAACTAAGATTTGAAGAATTTCTGCGAAATATGTCAAGATGCCAATTCTCATACAAATCCATATTCAATGTGGATGTCACCGCGACTCGAGCGACTGCGCCTTTCTTCTGTAAGAGGATTATTTTCATCGGAATATCGACAAACCGCATGTAATACTATATATGAACTCCCCAAAATGCACGCAATAACATGCATAACGTCCAGGCAAACGCACACACAAACAGGCATATGCGTTACTAATTGATGTTGGATCATGCTATTGGTAAGTATTTGACATCTGATGCGATTCTCTATCTATATAAGAGACAGATACGTATATGAAGAACTTTGCTGTCACCTACAAATATGTGCTGCTGAGAACATTTTTTACAATCACATAGCGAGGCATGATATCTATTCTTCCCTAAAGCCCCTTCCCATAGAAGAGTCTGTCTTTTTTCTATATCGTTATTTCCATGCTAAGTGCTCCATATGATATTTCAAGTTAAGGACTCGTTCTCTGATCCTCTCTGTAAAACTTTTAGTGTAAAAACTTGTCTTCATATCAGCATTTTATTTTCGTCTTCTGTTTACATGAAATCAAACGAAATTTCCATGATCATGTTCCGATTGGTTTGAAAATGAAACCATCGCTTAAAGATTTATACATGCCATTTTTATTCTTATTTCAGTAACGAGTTGATAACATATTTCTCAATTTTTGACGGCATAAATCGTGGAGTATCAGGACTGAGCACATCTGATGTTTCGACAAAGATAGCTTGCAAAATGAAACGTTTTCTTCTGGATTCTGACGAACTGATTTGCAGTATCGTGATTGATATCAGTTCGTAATTATTGACGGCATGAAAAAGCCGGGAGAAGTGGCGTATAATATCAGTCGCTTTCCGGCTCGAGAATTACAATATGTTTTATTTAATCAGTTTTATTTTTACTTGGATTGATTTCCCTGTAATATCAAATATGAAAGCGAATGTTGAACTGTAAATATACAACGAAATATTATTTATTTTTTCACAGCTTAAAATAGAAACGCATTTTCCATTATATTGATCAGTCTTAAAGTTGATGGCCTGTGTTTAGATTCGAAAATAGATACATATTAGCATCGAAAACTAATATATAAAGCTCAATATTTTTGTGTGTGCTTGTATGTCTCCATTTTTGCACATCATATCCAGGTGTGCTTATAATTGAATGGTGACAAAATAAGGACTGTTGAATAATGAAGACTAAAACTTAGTGGAGATTTTAGGTGTGAAATGAAGTTAATTTGTACCTAATATAGTTGGATTGCAGAAAAGATAATGAATTTTATTGATTATAACGGGTAGCATAAAAAGGAGGACATGTTGTACTTTATTGAACGATATTTTGAAACATATAATTCTAACGTAAAACATTCGGACTTCAGATATATTATTCCAGATGCGTTATTTATTATGTAATAAAACTATCTATATAATATTCCGATTGTTTCTGTATCAGTTAGTCTGTACGTTGTGCTTTGAAAACGCGAAATACAATCTTAAAGGCCAAACTCTCTTTAAAAATTGCTAATTCGCGAAATTAGATTAAGTGCCAATTTGCCATTCTTGGACAAGTATATGAGACTTACCTCCCTTGATGTAGCATAATTTTCGAATATCATTATAATAATATATGATTATTGTTGTAATGGTTGTGGAGGTGGAATCGAACCTAAGACACCCAGTTACTAGACCGGAGTGGTCTTGGTGTCACACTCCCATAGAAGTAGACTCGTCCGCTTGCATGAGAGACGAGTCTCGGCTACTTAAGACATTCATGGCAACGAGTGTGCTTTCAAATATACGTCGTCTTGCCGACAGTTTACATGGAATCGCTGAAACCTGTTACAAACAACGCTGGAATATGAACAAACAGACACAGCAGACATTACTTCAACAGATCCTCGAGCTACAGCAAAAGAACATCGCCCTGCAAAGAGACGAAGGACAGTCCAGCAAATCACTTACAAGGAGACCCAACAGATCTACGATAGAACCGAACTCAAGTGATGGTGACTGGACGATATTCATTGACTTCTGGAATAGATACAAGGATATGTGTGGGTTGACGGAGCAACAGCGTTAAGAAACGAGCTGAGAACGGCCTGTTCCCCGGAAGTAAACAGGCTGTTGTTTGACATGGTAGGATCAGAAATACTGAACTCCGTCACGGAAGAACAGCTGTTACGACACATAAAGCTCGTAGCCGTTAGAAGCATACATAAAGAAGTGTACCGGAATGAATTCCACTCTATAAGGCAGAAGGAGTGGGAATCGGTTACGAACTTTGTGGCACGACTTCGATTAGTCGCAAAATTCTGTGACTTTTCAATGAGTTGTCCGAACGCGATAGGATGCGGTCGGAAAGTCAACTACTCCAACGATATGGTAACAGGAGAGTGGCTCGATACTTACGACACTGGAAGCAAAATTCAACAGACTTGTCAGCCTAGAAACCACGAAAAAGTCTATCCTCCATCTCCACAGTAGTGTATACCCTACTACAACGCACATACAGAGGTCGGGCCGCAGGCAGCAGCCTCGGGAGAACCAGACTGTATCACTCCGAGAGACACTGAACCCTGTAAATGGTGTGGGAAGAGCTCACACCCTGATGGCTAAAAAGGGCGAGGGGGCTGCCCAGCAACAAAGATGACTTCTCACAATTGCGGCTTGACCGGACATTTAAAAAGAGTCTGCCGAAAACAGAAGCAGGGATCTAGCAAAAGATCTGCAGCGGGGGTGGTCGGAGCAGAATCCAGAACTCTCACCACACAAAGATACAAAAAGGGTCGTAACCGGATGATTTTCCAAGATGGACAAATAAAAAAGGGAGGTAAAGCCAACCTGACAAAACCAAAGGCCGTGCCGCACCTTATTTGGAACAAAAAGTTACGAAAAGGTACTCCTGATTCAGCACCAACCCTGACGGTAGAGATAACTCCGATTCCAGAGGTATATGCGGAATTCGGGCGCATTTTCATGGGGCCAGCTGGCCTCCATACTCACCGGATTGATGCGATCGCAGACACTGGGGCACAGATATGCTCTAGCGGACCAGGAATCAAAAAAATTCTGAAGTTTCCAGACTAATATCTAGTACCGACAAGTCACCGAATTCGGGGAATCACAGAAAACCTACTAAACATAAAAGGTGTGATATTTGCTAAAAAAAATACACATGATTTCTGCCTGTCCGAGTCAGACCTAAAAGACCTTGGTCTGGTACCAGAGAACTTTCCAGACCCAACTTCCCAGGAGAACGTGGGAACTAGCGACGGCGGAAAGGCACCATATTGGTGCCTAGAAAGAACTAATGTCCCACCTAAGCCGAACAGTATCCTTTTTGTCACTACGGAAGAAAACAGACCCCGATTGGAACGATGGGTAAAAGAGCACTTTGAGTCCAGTGCATTCAATGTATGTCTACATCAACGGCCGCAGGCGATGAAAGGAAAACTTATGGACATCACGTTCATCCCGGGGGCCAAACCCTCAGCTGTTCACACCTCAATCCCGGTCCCACATCATTGGAAGAAAAGAGTCAAGGAGGACCTCGACCGAGGCGTCGCATTGGACATCATAGAACCTATACCAGTGGGTACACCTAAAATATAGTGCTCCAGAATGGTCGTTGCACTGAAAAAAGAACGGGTCACCGAGGCGTACGGTAGACCTACAAAAGCTCAACGCCGTTACCCTACGAGAAACCCATCATACACGGCCTCCTTTTAATCAGGCATCGCTGGTGTCTGTGAAAACTAGAAAAACCGTTTGGATGCATGGAATGACTATCATAGCCTAACCCTCTCCCATCGGCAAGAGATACAGCTACCTTCATCACGGAATGGGGTAGATATCATTATCTTCGGACACCACAATGATTCCAAGCGTTAGAAGACGCATATACACACAGGTTCGACAATATCACTGCAGATATGCCCAGGAAAACAAGATGAATAGACGACACGATGCTATAGGATGACTCAATTGAAACATCATTTTAGCATACTATGGAGTACATAAATAAAAATGGTGGAATTTGCCGGGTTCTTGATAACGGAAGACGGGATAAAACCCACCAAAATATGCCTGAAGCAATACGGAATATTGCTGACATAAGATCCTGGTTTGGAATGGTAAACCAGTTAGCCTACGCCTTTTCTCAAGCCGAAGTAATGACCCCGTTCCTGGAGCTGCTGAAGGCAAAAAATTGAAAGTTCTACTGGGTCAGCAAAATCGATCGAATCTTCAAAGAGTCGAAAAGAACGATTCCAGAAGAGATCGAGAACGGTGTAAGAACCTTCGAAGTGAACAAACCAACTTGCTTGTCGACAGACTTCTGTAGGACAGGCTTGGGATATTTTATTTTCCAGTAACAATGCAACTGTGCCACCGAAGCCGGACCGAAGTGTAGTGAGGACCACTGAAGATTAATCCTAGCCGGCTCCAGATTATCTAATGACGCAGAGTCCCAATACGCAGCAGTTGAAGGAGAGGCATTGACATTAGTCTACGGACTGGGGGCATGCCGCATGTTCGTTTTGGGATGCCCAGAGCTGTTAGTCACCGTGGACCATAAGCCCTTGTGAAGATCTTCTCGGACAAGGTTCTGGAAGATATAAAGAATTCAAGACTGTTCAACTTCAAAGAACGGTTCTTGGTGTACAAATTTCGAATAAAGCTTCTTCCTGGCAAACTCTGTGCGGCATCAGACTGTATATCGAGATGCCCAGAAACGTTAAGCCAGGAGGAAGCAAACGAAAAGGACATCGCACAAACCATGAATAGTTTCTAATGACGAGGAATGCCGTGCCCTCGCCGAATTCATACAAAATGGTTTCCTTAGATCTCGGCAACAACTGCCAGAGACAATTCGCCAGTTTTGGCATATGAAAGAGGAGTTATATTGCTTGGAAAGGAGTGGTACTGGAATCACACCATTCGGCACATCAGGGCGTCAATGGAATGTTGTCAAACGCCATACAACGACTGTTTTGGCCAGGACGGGACGCGAGCGTTCGTCAGACCCAGGCCCAGTGTAAAGTATGCAACATAATGGCTCAGTCACAACCTAGAGAACCCCTTAATGCCGCCCCGAACCCCGAGTTCCTATTTCAGAAGACGGTGACGGACCTTTTCGATTTACGAGGAAAACCTACTTAGTATATGCAGATAGATACACTGGATGGGTAGAAGTCACTCTGATGTCGTCCGGAATGCGAAGGCCACATGTAACGCCCTACGAAACTGGTTCTACACGTACGGCGTCCTGGAGGAACTGTCAACCGATGGTGGAACACCGTTTGACTGCAGTGAATATAACCGGTTCCTAGATAATTGGGTCATAAGGAAACGAACATCATCGGCATATTATCCACAAAGCAATGGAAGAGCAGAATTGCCCGTTAAAACGTTAGCACGGACAGTTGCGGTCGCTTATGCCATGACCGGGCAGCTAGGTCATTACTGATTCATCGCAACACCCCAGTACAAGATCTACATATGTGTCCAGCGATGATGCTCTACAGTCACGTGATAAAGCGCAATCTCCTAGTGCTCCAGGACCGATATAGAATCCATAAACGCTGGAGAGAAATTAATCATTATAGGGAAATAACGATGGCAAAAAGACATTACAGAATAAAAGGGAATACAATCTAAATAGTCACCCACTTAAGGAACTGGAGATCGGGGAAACGGTGCAGGTTCCAAACCCAGTTGATCCGCACCCGCACCGATGGGCAAAGACGGGAAGGGTAGTGGAAACACATGGTAACCGGCAGTATAATGTACGCATTGATGGGAGTAACCGGGTAACCCGTCGCAATCGCAGATTCCTCTGAAGAATAAACCCCGTGGTAGATACCCCCTATCACTCGATACCTGAGGAGCCACCAGGAATGTTAAATACCATAGACAACATAATAGGGCCCGAAATACCGGGACAATACTCCCCCACGTGTACGGATCAACACCAGCCCGAAACATCCGACACTCTGCCAGAACAGAGGTGGATGACACAGCATCCCCTGGGATGATGTATGTTGAGGAAGACCAACCGGTGCGTCGTAGTAGAAGGTTGACGTGACCACACATGAACATATCCCTACAGACATGGGGCACGTCGCACAGCTACTCCAGAGCCTCAAAACATTGGACCACAACGCTAGTATCTTGTGACCCTGGAAGGGGGACACGTGTAGAGGTGGAATCGAATCCAAGACGCCCAGTTAGAAGACCGGAGTTTTCTTGGTATCGCACCCCCATAGAAGCACACACACGTAAAACACACACCCACACACACACACACACACACACACACACACACACACACACACACACACACACATATATATGATACGTGGAATTGGTGAATTCATATTTAAATGTCTTTTATATGATTGAAAACATGTGTGAAACAAAACAAAAATTGCCTCAGTCAAGGGGGACTTCCTCTTGCCATTGTACGTTCGCTATTGTATTGATAGATATTAGATAGATATGCTAGTACAGTTTCTTCAGGTGTAGTGCTCATTCCGGTGTTTTTCCGCGTCTAAACATGACCTTCATTAATTATTTGTATACGTTTGCATGAGATCGCCTCTTACATAGACCCTCTCAGGAACTATATGAACACCTGTTTCAGAAACACTAGCGTAAAGAAAACCTCGAACTGCAGTTTTGGATAAACTCTGTATCTTATCAAAGAATTTATTAAATTCCGCATCATACTTCATGATCAACTTAAATAACATACATTATCAGAGCTGAGGACGCAACGCCGAAAGCCGCTTACGTCTCTCTACTGCCAATCAGTATTGATTTAGTAATATTCGACTCGGAATTTATGAGTATGGCTAAATCATTCAGTTTTGCATCGAGCGATGCGTATTTGCAGATGAGGAACCATTACAGAAGACCTTTCGCCCAGGTTTCACGTGATATGTGAGCACGCATGCGCTGAGATAATTACTAATTGAACATTTATATTTAAATATTCAATGTAGAATATCTTAGTGAAGCCCTGTTCTCTGATGACGCCTACAGTTAACACTGGACCCATTCTCAGAACTTGTAGACGCCATAGCAAACGTGAAGTCATTCTTGTGCGTGTCGTCTAGATTTTATTTGGCTGACTTTATCTGGTGAACATATGAATATTTGATCGGCTCAACAATAATCATACGGCATGGCGGTCGGAAAGGCATAATTAGCTTTATAGCAATTTTACAAATCTTTCGTTTACCTTTAAAGACAGTACAAAAACAACAGACACAATTAGGTATCGGTGCGCTATTATCTACATTAAAAGACTCAGTCAATAAAGGGTGACAGTTTTAAAATTAAAAAAAACTCAAGAAAAATATTTTTCATGAAGGAAAGGAGATTGCATGAACTAGTACAGTTATATTTACCACACATATATATGACCTTATGTTTTTTATAAAGCTATATCTTATTCTAACATGGAAACGGTACACATTTTAATATATCTATTATGTTATTATTATAAAATATCTCATTAAGGGGAAAGAACTGTTGTTGTTTATTTTGTTTTTCGCAGGTATTCTCGCACGTTCAATTTTAGTTTTTTTCTTCTTTCTTTCTTTTTTCTCTCTTCTTTCTCTTGTTTTTTTTACCTCAATTCCAACGGTCACAAATTCGAAGGGCTCTGATCGGATACATTCAGTAGGACAATTGATACCTGAAAGACTCCATAAGCTAAGTTCTTAATTCTCATAGCGGCTAGTGGCACCAGAAGTGGCAGTCCTGTCTTGGGACAGCGAAACTGTGTTATCACTCTGGTTGACAACTGATGAGAGAAGGCTATTGCACATGCTTTCACATGTTTATAATATATATATATATATATATATATACATATATATACACATATATATATACATATATGTATACATATATATACATTTATATATATATGATTATGTATATCTATATAATTGCGTGCCTATGAATACACACACACACACACACACACACACACACACACACACATATATATATATATATATATATATATATATATATATATATATATATATATATATATATATATATATACCTGCTGTACCCGGCCACGCGTTGCTGTGGCTCAGTTTGTTAAAATGAAACAAATTCCTCAGGAAAAATTGCATTTTGTTCGTTTATTTACTTCTATTATTTTTTGCAATTTTTTAATCAATAAAAGTTGTTATTTTTTACCCCTAAAAAAGATTAATTTTTTACCATAAATTGTTAAGTGAAAGTTTTTTTTTAGGAAAACTTGCACTATTTTTTAAAAGAAATTTGGCAGTAAACGTTTCTCTTTGAAAACGGAATTTTGATTATAAAAAGAACAGATGAATGCTTTACATGGACACTGTAAATAGTAAGGTAAAAGTAGAGAAAAGTTTGATTCTTTTTTCAAGAGAATGTACAAATTATTTTATTTTACAGATGTTCAGAAAATAAACAGAAAAATTATTCTATCATTAATTATGCAAAAAATAAATAAAATGTTGATTTAGTGTTTTTTTTTACATAGTGGTCACCACTTATCAAGGCCCGGAAGCCACTCAGGGATAAGGGTTATTGCAAATACATTACGTTAGTGTGGATATTTAACGACGTGTTTACTTAAGGGGGCGGTTCATTAGGAGTTTGTTAACGTTGGACTTGAAGACATCCAAGTTGTAGTCAGGTGGGAAGCAGGCAGACGGAACAGAGTTCCACAGGCGTGCAGTTCTAAGAAAGAAGCTTTGTTCATTGAATCCGCGTCTTGATTTAGGCACAGATAAAGAGTGGGGGAAATTTTTCACAGTGGATTCGGCTAGACGGGTGTTTTTCGTGAAAGGTTGGCGAGGGGGGACCAGAGATTGGAGTTCAGACGAGCACCTGCCATGTTTCAACATTATGCTTATAAATTACGATAAAACTTGCTGAGTATGCGCTGTTTTACGGCTGTTGTAAAAATGGAACAGAAACTTAAATTTCGCTCCGTTTTAAACTTTCTTAATATTTAATTGTGTCCCCCCAACGAATATAATCAAAACAGTAACATTCAACAATTGTACTTTATGTGTATAAACACAAATTATTAAAAAAAAAGTAAGTTAATAACGAAAGGGAAATAATTCCATTTTTAAACGAAAAAGTCAGTTTGGTATATCTTTTTGTTATTTTTTTACATAAGTCCAGCTTACCATTCACATTGGAAATGTCGACATTTATAGGTTGTCGGGTACGTTTACAACGAATAAACACTCCAATCTACCCATGTTAAGAACGGATTTCGGAATAGACATCCCTAACCTTGTCAGCATACCCGAAAAGCTATAAAATTTTACGTGTCGAATGTGAACGATGAGTTGGACGTAATGTAAAAATGTACCGAATTTAAAAGGGAACGAAATTCAAATTTCCGTTCCATTTTTACAACAACTGTAAAGCAGAGCATTCTATGCAAATTTTATCTAACTTGCTGTATTAATGCTATTTTTTTAAGCAAAAAAATATTTAGGTTTGGCTATAAATTCCTAAACTCATTTCACCCTAAATAATTTAGGTGACTGAAATAGGAATCTAATTGAATCTTTAATTTCCTGAATAGTATGCGAGAATTTTTTCTTCGAGTTATATCGAATTCATTAATACGGACTTTAGGGGCTTTTTTCGTAATGTTCCTGTAAAAATTATTTTTATTGTTACAAATTACAATGCTGTATTTATATAAAAAAAGCAAAAATAAATTCTTGCGTTTTTTATTTACTACTGAAAACCATAACTTTAGTAAAGGTATTTTTTTAAACAAAATAAAACATTTTCACTAAGAATTAAGTAAAAATAATTAGTTCATTATATTTTGCGATCATTATTTGATAAATACTGAAATTTTCATTAAAATTGGTTAATTTCCTGATTTTTGGTGAATTTTTAAGTAAAAGGAGGGGTCAAAATGTTTAT